>NW_020455093.1:7065013-7154359 GCF_003342845.1 Nothoprocta perdicaria
AGGAACTTAAGGAAGCATTTCTTCACTGTGAGGGTGACAAAGCACTGGAACAGGCTGCCCGGAGAGGTTGTGGAGTCTCCTTCTTYGGAGATCTTTAAAACCCGCTTGGATGCAGCCCTATGCCACGTGCTCTAGGTGACCCTGCGTGAGCAGGGGGGTTGGACTCGATGACCTCTGAGGTCCCTTCCAACCTTCGGCATTCTATGATTCTATGATTCTATGAAATAATTTGTACTGGAGTGACAAAGACATTTCACTACTACAACAGCATACAACTTCTGCCATCAATTGAATATATAGAAAGGTACTTATATGATTTAATGAGTCCTTGTCCCTCTAGATCCTATAGAGTTTTCCTCAAATGGCTGTTGATTAAAACTATGTTGGCTGAATGGGGAAAAAAAATAATGAATGAATTTTGGCTTTCAGATTGTACAAATGCTGTTTGGAATACTTTTAGGGTTGTTAACAATCCTTAACAGAACAGATGGAATTTTCCAGACTGAACAGAAGTTGCAAAAGAGTCTCCAAGGTGTATATATGTCATTTGGTCCACATCTGGCAGAGTAAGCCTGAATAAATCTAAAAAAGAAGGATGTTGAGGGGCTTTGACTGTATTCCTGAGATGTTCCTTGTATAAAATGGATTGTGCTGCTAATTTACTGATTTGAAAACACCATTGAAGAATTATATTGGGAGTTTTAAAATTTTAGCCTTAAAATGTTAAAGAGGTAGCATGCTGATACACAAAACTTACTAAATAAATAAATAAATAAATAAATAAATAAGGGCAGAAAATCTCCAGCTAACATAGCTTTAATTCAGTCTGAAATTCAGTCTAATACCCACACTCACTATAAAGGCCAGTTGCATGATTAAAATTGCTGGTCCAGACTAATTAGCTGAAATTATTTTTATATAGAAATTATAGAAATTTCTATATAGAAATATAGAAATCATAAAATTTTCAGTTGTGTTTTTTTTTTCTTTTTGTTTTTTTTTCAAAATTCAGGAACTTTTGAAAGTTATGACCTCTAAAACTTCGCCCAGATTGACCTCTGAAACCTCATGGATTATATTCCACCAATTAATATAAACCCATATTCTCATGGAAATTTGGGCAGGTATCTGTCTTGTCAGGTATCTAAATATTGCCTACATGTAATTGGTATTATAACCACTAGATACTCCTTTTAAAATATTTAGGCATCCCCTAAAGGGGATTTTATGTATTATATATATTGTATATGTGCACATATATATGTGTGTGTGCATATATATATGTGCACATATACTATATATATATAGTATATATGCATATATTGTATTTTGTATGCTTCCCCTAAAATATTTAGGTATYACCCTAGACTTCCCCAGGCATGTAACCCTATTTCTTCATCCAACTCCACAGACACATGAACTTCCAATTGGGCACAGTCACAAAACTTCCTGGAGATCTACCTCCAGTCCTAAGTGGGCCCATCTCTTAGACAAGCTTGCCACCTATTTTTATGTGCACTTGATTAYGATATTATTTATGTAACTTTAGAGAAATTGAGTTTAAAATCTTTGCTATGTAAACTTACCTGGCTCTTCCRTATTCCAGTACACTGGTCTCCTGAGCACAAGGATATTGGTAGGTCTCAGGATTCTACTTTAAGCCATTCTCAAATAAACCATCAGTTACACATATGTTGAACTAGGTAGAGAGTCTAAGACCAATGGGTGACCTAAGTGCTGTGGCTATATTAGCTTGTGGCTGTCATATGCTGTAAGAAATATCCAATATTAGGTACATGGTTTGTTTTTCTGTTTTCTTAATGAGTAAACTATAGTTTAGAGTGAAATTACTTAAGTATCTCTGACACTGACTAATATCAATGGTTTCCATCCATGATGAAATGGACAGTATTGAGCTCTCTTCCAAGCATCTCCTCTCGTCCCTTGTCAGAGACAGGATCTTGCATTAAATGAACATTTAGGCTGCCCTTTCTAGTGTCCCTAAATGTTTTAAGAACCACTGCATATTTTCATTATGGCTTCAATTATAATTATAGTCCAAACTTCTTTAGTTACAAATTATTTAAAAGGATGCTTTTATATAATGAATAAAAGTTTTAAAAAATAAAATTCTGGAAAACCTTTTAATGGTCTAGACAGTTCACTGAACCTGAATCAGTGTATCTTGTTCTTGGTTAAAGTAGCTTTTCCTCACCAGTTAACCATTCAAAATGCTGTAATAATGCATTAGAATATATTCACGGCTCAAAACCTGATTTAGTTTTAGGTGTATGAGCAGTATCAGTTGATATTTGCCTGAGATATCAAGGTTTATAATGAAAATTTTAATGAGTCCTTACCTACAGCAGAACAGAAATTATAGAAAGTGAAGAAAAAATATCATACATGACAAAGTCTTATGTTTGTTGAATAATTTTCTGATAAATCTTAGAGGCTTGCAGAAAAAAAATGGWTTTGAAAACATCAGCTGTACACAGCAAAAAAAAAAAAAAAGTTCACATAGGATTATCTTGAAGAATTATCATGAACTTTAGAGGTTTAAAAAAATAACTGACAGATCAGCTTTGTATAGATGAAAACCTTCAATTAACTTACYGAGAGCTACCTTGCAACTTATAGCCTGGCTGTGAAGATTCACATCCTGTTATTAGAATATTAGAAATACTAGAAAGGAGCCATAGTTTGCAAAATCTAGGCATACCTGTTCCAGCTGTATAAACTTTGAAATGCAAGACTTATCTGCAGGAATCTGTGTAGCTTCCTAGARAAAGGGAAGACTAGCATAGTGCTCTTAGCCATTAAAACCTCTAAAAGAGCCGTGTGCTCACATTACCCTCTTCCTTCATGCCCAGACTTGCCTATTTCCCATGGATACTTAGAGCCTCTGCAAGACCTATTCGAGCAGAGAATGATTATTATTTGATTCAATTAGAATCTGCTTGCAAGGGAATCATTGAGTCCTGGAAAATATATATAGGTCTAAGAAACATACTCTGGAAAAAATTTCCCTAGATTAAAATTATTACAGTAGTTATTAAAAACTCCATTTGTAATTGATGTTGAAGAAAACTCAAAGCCATCATGAGTTAACAAGTTTTCCCATATTCTGTGAATCTGGGAGCTTAACCTCTCTGCAGACAAAATTATTATCAGCAATTTCATTAAGACAATTTACCTAACCCAGGAAGTTTCTCTTTTCAATGTGTTAATGAGAGAAATTGATGCTATTCAAAATATGATGAAAAATAATGAATTGCATATAATTGTTATATTTCCCTTGAGCATTAAAATACTGTAAAGGGAAGAATCTAGTTTCAAAGGTGAGATGGGAAGAGAAAATCGTTAAACTTATTTATAAGAAGCATCATTAGGTTTCACATTTTTTAAGTTCAAGAGCTTTCACAAAAACATTCTGGTATTACGAATCAAAAGGAAGAGGACAAGAAGGAAGAACACAAAGGACTCGAGCATTTTCTGGTACTATACATATTTTTTCTGCAGTAATTCAATTTGAACTGCGGAATATCAAAAGGATATGTATATATTTTCTTAAAAAAAATGGAGAGGATTAACTCTTCTTTTAATATCAAGTAGCCTGAGGGATGAAAATAAAAGTGGCAGTAGTTACCAAGTTCTGCTTCATAAAATAAAATTATTCATAGGAGATACTAAAGCAGTAACAGTTCAAAACACTTTCAGTTTCATATTACTCTTTGTCTTTTATTTAAAAGACGTTCTTCTTTAGAAGCCTGCTGCCCTGGGTCATCATATGTTATTTAAAAAATATTTAACTTCAGTTACATCTGAAGCATTTGTTTCCCCAATATCAAGAAAAGAAAGAAAATAACATTTTTTTTTCAAATATCCAGAATTACTTTATGCACTAAGAATATTTTCAGCGTATACAGCAGTGCAGCAGCTTCTCCGAGAAGGAGCTGTAAAAAGGTGCTGGGAGGCAAGGAGGAGACAGCAGCAGCCAGGGAATGCAGGAGGTTTACAGGAAAAGCAGTTGTAACAATTGTCCAGTGAAAGGCAGCAAATGGAGAAGAAATAGAAAAGGAAGGTCACTTCGAGACTGGCCTGTGGCTGAGCCTCGCCTACTCCATATGTCTCTAGATATGTGCCTTCCCTATCCAGCGTACCTGTAGGAGAAATTCTGTAAATGCCTCAAGATGCTTTGTGCAGCTTGTTCTGTGTTTTAAGCACAGTGGTCCTTGGATCTCCAAGGGGATTTTGACTTTTTTTTTTTTTTTTTTTTTTTGATTAATGATTTGGGGTAAGTGACCTACCCAGTGCTTCCGTACCTTTTACATAATATAGAAATATCTTCCTACCCTTCTGGTAATAGAAGAGTAAAGTAATGAAATAATCCAACTCAGTGAGAACATACCTCTGTACACAGAGAAATGAAGATATGACAAGATTTATTGCCAAATGAAACCATCATGTCCATACTCTGKAACAGTGACAACCTAAGCCACTCTGGTCATCTTCAGTGTATTTTGCCAATGACTTCTTCCAAATTTGARGTAAAACAAATAGTTTCCAGATCAAGTTTAGAATGCAGAAGAAAACTTAACTTTGAAAAAAATAATGTTCCCATTTTTCAGAAATGTTGTGGCCTAACACCTTGATGGCTTTTTTCTTCATGCTACAGTGCAGAGCTGTCTAACTAAGAAAAAGAAGAGTTGTATGAGGAACATTTGTTTTCATAGACATGCTTACTTGCTCCAGTCAGTTGAAATAAAAATAGATTTTAAAGCGATAGCGTATGTTTGCAAATCGGTCAGCAAATAATAATGCTGTATTTTTCTCAATAAAAGACCTCAAGAGGTTTTGAAATTCACATGACAGTTTTGAAGCAGGCATTTTGATATTCTTTTTGCTGATAGATAAATGGAGTACAGGGGGTTTTCAAACTCATCTGTTTTAGGGTGTCAACTGAAAAATGTTGAACCATTTGAAAGTTGTGCAACTACAGAGAGGAAGGAAATGATGCTTTACTTTTCTTATTAAAGGAATAAAAACAGAAGCAAAATTAAGATCTTTTACTGTTTTCTTGCTTTATTCATAAATAATTCCCAGTCTAACAGATGGTTCACACTCCAGTTTGGAAGAAATGCACATATGTTTTGAGTTTGATATATAAAAATAGCATATTCAAATTAGGGACTTTGAAAACTATGTTTGAAATGTGTTTCAGAAATAGTTGTCATAGTAGCTTTTTAGAGTGAAATATGTGGAGTCTTTAAAGGAAATAATTCTAGAAAAAAATCTATCAGAATACATATAAACATACACTATGAATAAATTCATTATAAAATATGTCAAATTTTATACTTAGCCTTTTACTGTAAAAAAGGAAAATTTCAAAAACTAGAAGCAAGGAAGGAAGGAAGAACAGAAAAATATTTTACAGTTAACTAACACAAACTATAGAAAGAATACTAATTATATAGAAAGAATACTGATTTAACAGGAAAAGTAATCTTTTACCTGATGRCAAACCTGATGACAAGCTCCAGAAAAATAATATAGAGGTACTTTGACAAGTTTGTGGAAAGTGTTCACTTTTAGTCCTTTCTCACTTCCTTTGAACTGTACAGTGGGTATAATTCTTTTCTTTTTACACAGATGGGCTCCCACTATCCTGTAAGTGGACTTGCTGTGACATATTTAGATGTTTTAAAGAMAGTGAAAATGCACCTCTTTTTGTTCTCTAGCAATTGTATTTATAGTGCTCTCCTGTTGCATAGGTCAAAGACACATAGCCTAGCACCCTTGAATAAAAAGTACAATAAATTCATTAGAATGTGATTTTTCAGCATAACAAATATGCTAGAGTCATATATAGCACACAGTTCCACTTCTTGGCAGCTCTTATATRGTTTTGTTCTGACTCACTTTTCCATATAATTCTTTCTTTAACACATCTGAATCAGACCTCTTATTTTTCTCAGCTGAACAGTATTGTTCCTGTTAATTTTTAGTATTAGCCCCTTCTGTGGTTCTTATCAGAACAAATAATTTGTATTATCAAGCGCTTTCTTAAAGATTCACAAAAAAAGTCATCTGAAAGCAACAAGTACAGGTTTCACATCACTGCTGCAATTACTTTTCTCTGTGGAGAAAGATACAGCATGCACCACTAAATATGGATTCACTGTATTTCTACTGCAAGGAAAAAGAACTTCATTATTACTACTGCTATAAATTGATGAGATTAAAAAAAAAAAAAAGTGAGCTGTTGAAATGGTGCTTTATAAAATGAACCTCTGGGTCATTATGAAATAAGAATCTCTTCACCTGTCTCTGCCAATCAGTGTCAGCAGRCTCTTAAACATAATGGTTGCTTTTTTTGTGTGTGCATGTTGACAACTTTATAATTTCCCACCTGATAAAACTAGCTTCTCTCCTCTGGTGATTGACGGTCCTCACAGAATTTACATCAATGTAAAGTTAAGGCAAATAATAAATGGTGTTTTTTCTTTACAAGATGTTACATTTTTCAGAGCACAATTAGGTGAATCCCTTGAGTAAATACCTTCACATGAGAACTTTGACACTGCTTGTTTGAAATAATTTCATCACAAAGGCAAGACATTGTTTCTCACTGAAAACTACATGAGTTCAGGAGGGGGGAACCTGATCTAAAACTGCAAGCCTTCCAGAGGAGCAAAAGCCTTCCTCCTCATAGATGAGTGCACACTTGGCAGCATTTGTCTTCTGCACTACTATGACTTCCTCATGGCACAAAGCCTGCATGCATCTCCACTGCTATGGACGGTTGAGACTGCTGAAGCTCTAGGATCTCTGAGAATATCCTAATCTATCCCTTGCTTGTCTTCTTGGATGCTGTGCAGCCTGTGARCTTCCTTCCATAAGTCCTCTACCTGACGACAAAACTCATCAAGAAAGGCTTGCCTTCTGCAAAAGAGCTGACTGTCAGACCAGGCCTGACAGCAAGACCCCATGGAACCAGTCCTACAGAGCTGCATCCCCTCCTGGTAGGTCTGCTTGGCTGGAAGCCTCCAACACAGCAGATGCAGTAACTCCAACAGTTCCTGAGGAAAGCTCCCAGTGGCATGTTACACCACACGTGAGGAATTGGACTCAACTACACATGAAGAGGTGGGTCCCTTTGTTGTACCCTGCTGCACAAACTGCTGCATCTGTTGGCTGTAGTCTGGGCCTGGCTCTTCGATAGCCTTTCCCCATCCCTAACAATGTGCTTGATCCACCCTCATCTGCTGGAACAGGGGCTCCAACTTCCTCTGACCACGGGCAACCAACAGAGCTCCCCAGCAGCAGCAAGCAGCAGGCAGCAGCAACCAGCTGCAGCCTCCCAGTCTTCCACAAGTTTCCTGAAGCTGTCCTTGCGTAGCTCTCCTTTTCTGCCAGCGCAAGCACGCTCTTGACTCTCAGAGGGTCCCCAGAAAGCCCCTCAACTCCAAAATGTTGCAGGTGAAAAAAATYCTCCAATTCATTTTTTTAGTTAACAGAGTAACTTTTAGTCATTTAGAAATAATTCAAACTAGAAAAGGCTTCTTAAAAATAGTTAAATAATTAATAGTTAAATAAATAAAAATAGTTTCACAGATATGATCAGGTGGCTTGTAGAAGAGTTATCACTCAGTGATTCACATTGCTGGTCTGATGTCCCTCTGCTACATAACTTTGTAGGAGAAAATTGATATGTAAGTTCAGAGTTTAATATATGGTTCACTTTCACTCTTGGGTTTTATTTAACTTCCCTTCCAGGCCTAAAGAGAATGTAGCTATTTTTCTGCAGTCACATAGATAATTCACATTTCATAAATTACATTTTTCTTGTACACTAACACTTCCTGGGATCTGGGGCTATCTATACATATTGTTCATGTTGCAATTTCTTTGTGTTGGCAATAATGAAATTTTGTCCTAATTTTGGGGCTTTGTTTGTTTGTTTCTGGACTGTCTTCTAGTTTATAGTGTTTCTGTTTRTGTCCAGTCATGCTCCTAGTGAAGGAAATGGGAGCAAAACATGCTACATGATTCATGAGTTGCAGGATATCTGACTCTGGATGCTAGTTTTAGAAGTAGCACAGTTTTCCATAAGAATATATRGAAAGCCTTGGAGCTTTCTTGAAAATACCACACCACAGAGTGATCCAGCAGTGATGAACAAGGAGTGGGTGAGTCATGAAGAAGAGCTGAGCATGACCTGCGCAACCTGTGCAGGAGCGCAGAGAAGCACAGAAATGTGAGTGAGAAGGACTGCCAATGGGAGGAATGCGGAGACTGATCCTGGGGCTTTTAGGGCAAAGAAAGATCAATATTCCAGATGCATGTCCGGGAAACTATCCAAAATCTATCCTAAAAGAGCAAGCAAGCAAGCAAGCAAGCAAAGATCTTCTGTCCTCTGCACAGGACCATTCTGCTGTCCTGCATAAATCTGGTTTCAATTTTATGCAGTGGCAACCACAGGTTTTGGTTATATTTTTATTTTGTCAGGTTTTACAGGTATAGTGTTGTTCACAGAAGTAGGTCAGTTTGAGTGACCTGTGTCACATCTCATGTTTCAAATATCTYCATACTGGAAATGCTCAGTACCTCACCTCTAACAGATGTCAGCAGTGGTCAACTGCTGCAGAGCTCCAGTCCTTAAATCTCCCCAGTGTAACCCTTCCACCATTAGCATCTCAATCAAGAGTCAGTCTTGAGAATCAAGGACAAGGTGGATACCCTGGATAAGCAGAGTGTTAGATACTCCTCTTCATCATTAGCTCTGGTGGAATTTTCCTCTTTGCATTTCTGAAAACAAAGACTATTAAAACACAATAGGGAACTTTCAAACATTAATGCTTAAAGCAGTGCTAAATGAAAAATATTGTACAATTGCACTCTATTGTATTCAATTTACAGCTTTTCAYGAAATTTTTGGCTAACCAGAGTTTGTCATAAAATGCTGATTGGAGAGAATGAAAACATTTTCAAAACATGGCAGGTACATTAGCAATCAACTAGGGAAAGATTTCTCAGATCTGTGGTCCAAATGACAAAGGGAAGCATCCAAATAATTACTATCTTAATGGTTAGGCATCTATCCAGCAAATGATAAGCATGGAGAAATATGCTGAAGACCCAGATTGAACCCAGTCAAGGACATTGGGGCAGCATATTCGTTTCACAATTGTGTTTCTCTCAGTAGTTTTGAAAATACTCTATTATGTGAACATAATAGTTAGATATTCAGTGGGTTACAGAATCTCTCTTTGCCTCTGAAAGTGATGATATTTAAGACTCCATCCCTGCTGTCAAGTAGCTTTTAATGGAGACTGGAGAAAGAGCAGTGTGAGAGACTGTTTGTGTTATCAGTCAGTGGCCTGAAAATGAGCCCATTTCCCTATGCTGCTGGAGATGGATTGGAGAGAAGGGAAGGATTCCATCTGGGCTTTTCCACATCTCAGAAATAAGAAGACTACCACTACTTTGACTTAGTGACACTCTCCATCACTTTTCCATTGCTTTGGTGAAAACCTTTAATTTATCATAGTTTACTTTCAAAGGAGGGACAAGAAAGTTATGAAAAGCTAAAAAGTCATATGAGAAAACTGCCTAGATCCATGGGATGCTAGATATCTCAAGGGCCATAAGAATATATTTCAAAATACTAACACTTAAAATGCTGCCCAAGACTGATTTATTTGCTATAGATATATATAGGCCAACTTAAACCGTAGCATGAAGGGGAAATGGAAACACAAATACAAGAAGAAATTGAACTCCCTCAGAGTGAAAGATGACTTGCAGCTGCATTTATAAGCTGTTTATAAGCCTTGAGATGTTTACTATTTCGCCTTTTCTGTTGACAAACTAGTCTGTCAGACATGATTAGTAAGGTGACAAAAACTAATCTTTTTATCCTCCATTGGATACCCTTCTTTAAGCTAGGAGTAGAAGAGAAATAACTTTTCTAATGAGAACTGGGTAGAATTTTCCTTCTTTACTGACAGCTATTTTATTCTTCCTTTTCACAAAGACACTTATGATTCCTGCCTCCCCCAATTTTCCTGTTATATTCGTATTTTCAGTAATTCACTTGTTCTTTGAATTGAGTCAATTAGCATATATAGGGCAACTTTTTCATTGAAGAGAATTTTTAAAATTCTTGATGTTGTGCCCTCCAGAAACAAGCCTGTTTTTACAGTTTCTCTGTCTCAGAACTGTAGCRATGTGGATGTCAATCTGCCAATGTTTTTGTATCAATGTGAACTGTTTGTTTGGCACCTTCTTGAACAAATGTGATGGCTGAGGTTCAAAGGATATATATTTTCTACTCTTTTAGTTTTAATGAGAATTTGATTGGAAAATAAAATATATTGTCTWCTTTAGAGTCACCTGATGCTCCATTGTAGCAGTGTATGAATTCTAATGCCATTTGAAACAACAGGCAATGAGAAGCCAAAAATAAACAGCTTTTTTTGCTTTTATATAGTTAATCTAGGTCCTTTTTCAGTTTTATGAGTTTCACAGTGTTTAAATTCTAAAATTAAAGAATATTTTTTAGGTCAAAATATTGCAAGGAGGAAAATTGATAAAACTAGTATTTTTTTTCAAGTATAATAAAAAAAGGTTTTTTCTTAAAAAGTACATTTTTGCATTTCTATCCTTAAAATATTATCTTTCCTAAAAAGAACTGGTATTTAAGATAGCCATTGATACATTTTATGTAGATAGCATGATTATAGAAATTCCTAGAATTATTAAAATGTAGGAATTAGGACTGGAAAAAATACTCTCCATGACAGGTCTTTTAATGACAGATCATTTGTGGTTTTTTTTTGTTAAGAAAATCTCAAAACAAGCCAGAAACTATGATTTTGGATAGAGTCRCACACACATATCTGATCTTATGCTTATTAAAGTTGAAAATGAATCTGATGAAYCTAAGATTCTCTTCCATGAGATGAAAGCAAATCTAAAGTAAGTGAACTATGCAAACAATTTTCTTTTCAATGTCTCAAGTGAAATTTTAGACCATCTCTGTGATTGGTTTTACCATTCTCCAGCTTCATGGAAATGAAAYAGACTCGCAGAGAATGTCCTGAGATGTTTAAATATTCTTTAGTTGTTGTTTAGATGCTTAATCCTTTTAAGAGATAGAATTCACAGCATAAATGTCTTCTCTATTTTGTAAATGTGGAATATAAGATGGATATTCTTATATTTAATTCATATAGTTATATTTATTAAATTTATTATAATTGTTTATATTGTATTTAAGATTTTATTATAATAAAATTATATCATGTGGGATGAGGAAGATGAAACTATTGAGACTGAATAGTTCCCCAAAAACCTGAACTTTATCAAGTCAGATCATTATTTCAGAATATTTCAGAATATTTAAGGTTGGAAGGGACCTCTACAGATCATCTAGTCCAACCTTCCTSCTCAAGCAGGCACACCTASAGCATGTGGCACAGGGTGGCATCCAGGCGGGTTTTGAAGACCTCCAGAGTAGGAGACTCCACAACCTCCCTGGGCAGCCTGTTCCACTGCTCTGTCACCCTAACAGGAAAGAAGTTGCTCCTCAMCTGGAGACGGAACTTCTTATGCTTCAGCTTGTGGCCATTACCCCTCGTCCTATCGCTGGCCACCAGTGAGAACAGSYTGTCCCCTTCCTCCCTGCATTCTCCCTTCCTGAACTTATACATATTAATCATATCCCCTCTGAGCCGTCTCTTCTCCAGAGAAAACAGGCCCAGCTCACTCAGCCTCTCTTCATACGAGAGATGTTCCATTCCCTTAATCATCCTGGTTGCCCTTCTCTGGACCCTCTCGAGAAGCTCCACGTCCTTCCTATACTGGGGTGCCCAGAACTGAACACAGCACTCCAGGTGCGGCCTCACCAGAGCTGAGTAGAGGGGCAGAATCACCTCCCTTGACCTGCTGGCAACACTCCTCCTGATGCAGGCCAGGATGCAGGCCTGATTAATATGAAACTTTTAAATATAAGTTAAAAATGAATATCACAATGTACATTATATATAATAACAAATATGTTTCTAATTTGTACATGAGTTGGACCTGCTCTATTGAAGACAATATGGAAATTCACATTGACCGTTTCTTGATTCTTGTTCTTTTCTTCAAACTTTGTATATCCTGTCAGAATGAACAATACCAGACTGAATTTATGTTCAGAAATCATCTCTTGACCTAACCTTGTGCCTGTCCATCTCCTTTGATAAATCTTCCAAAGTATGTCTAAATTTATAATTTTGAAGCCTCTATAATCTATAATCTAAGTCTATATATTTTTTCTCTATCTCCACATTACTTAAAATTGAGCCATTGAGCCTAAACTATTTTAGTTCTTGACTATTCATGCTCTTGACTCTTCCAAACATTTCTTACATAAATCTTCCCAAATGCTCCTTAAACATTCATCATAGTTCCTCATATTTTGATTAATTATGCTTTCTAAAAATCAGTTATCAATATTATCTACTATTCAAAATGCAGATTGTATCCTTCCCTGCTTTTCTTAATTTACAGGACTGTGTTCATTCTTGCTTTTGTTGAAGTCATGTTAGCTATAATGCTAACTTCTCTGATGAGGTATTTTCATACTCTTTCTCCAGATATTCCGCTTGTATAGGAAAACATCCCAGGCATAACCTTTAAATCTYCTACTGCACTGAAATTCATTTCTCAAATCTCATCTCTGTTGTAGAGACAAATATACAATCTTAAGATTTCACAAACAGGAAATTGTGAGTATGTTTAAGAGCTGAGAATTGTTTTCACATGTGATGTCTCATCTTTTTTGAACCAGAGCTGCAGCTGCTATATTAGTCATACCTAACAGCTATATTTTATTTAAGGTGAGGGAGAGTGGATGATATATTACTTCTCTTGGTGCTGGTATGCACAATTAGCACAATTCTTTTCTTCTTACTTCTTCTTTAGTCCCTTTGAAGACAGAATTATCTGCTGTTCATTCCCAGACTTCTGCTATATAAAACTTTAATAAGAAGAGACTGTACTTAATGTGGCTTTGCATGACTGTCACAACAGGTAAAGCTTGGTGGTGGTCTGAAGACATATAAGTATATGCATATAAGTATATGCATACTATTACTACTACTAGTACTAATAACCAGTGGTAATAGTGTATCTGCATGATAATATTTGTCCCGTTGAAATAATTATTTGCTAAGTGAATGGGCTACTCTAAATAAAAGCATTTTGTGGAGAATTGAATTAAATAGCTTTGAAGAATATTTATCTGTAGCAATAGATTCTTAYAGATGTCAGACATATTATATATACACCTTTTCCTTCACTTTTATCTGTAAAACTCATTTAAGAAACATATCTGTGATCTTTAGAACAGTTATATTATCTTTTAAGTATCATTCTCTTCAAGAGATTTATTCTAAGTAATCTTTTCTGGAATATTTTTTTTCWCATACTGTAAGATCATTCCACTGTCTGTTCAAACACTGGAGTGAGACTATTCTTCTAATATATCATGGAACTTTTATGATGTCTCATGGAAATAAAGCTCAGTGGCTCTGCTTTTGTTATTTGATTCATATTTATCACATTTACCTCAAAGATGGATTCATTATACTCTGTGAATGCTCTATGACAATGCTATGGTAGCCTGTTTTATTCTAATTGTCTGTTATGATTACAAGTATCTGATAAGCTTTGCAAAAACATAATTTTGAATTCTAAATTCAGTATGCCATTTTTGCATTTCTGATGAACCTAGCTTTTGTGGTGAGTATGATTTAAATGAGTAGCTTGAATTGTACTATATGTATTTATTTATTTTTATCTTTCTTGTCATGTTAGGCTATTTTATGACATGATTAATATACCTCTCCTGTGGTGGAAAAATGAGGGTGAATCCTCTTTAAACTAGATATGTGATTGCAATATAAATGGTTCTTTGGAACATCAGACACTTCAGTTTCCATAATGAATATTGTCAACATTATCTCTTTGAAACATGCGGAAGAAAAAGAATCTTTGTGATAGTTGTAACACTGAAAGTCATAATTAAGTAAAGYTTGTCACATTCTTTTTGGTTCCCAAACTGATTTCAAATAGCTGTATATAATTTTACAATTCAGTTAAAACTGTTTCCATGGGCTCTGAAGAAGTGAATCTGTTGATAAGGTACTTGTGAATGTACAAGTCATATATTAAGCTCTTGTCCAGTATAAAGAGTAAATAGAAGTTAACAATTATGTTGATAACAATTTCCTTGTAAACTGAAGGCCTTTAAAAGATCTGGCCTATAAAATAAATTTTCTTAAGCTTTCTAAGTTATTCTTGATATAATATTGTTTCAAGGTTACAACTATAGGTCTATTATTCTTGATTATGATCTTCAAGACCATTTTGAAAGTTAGAATAATCCTGCTTGCACTGCAAATATTTTAAGAGGACACGGAAGTGATTTATTGATTGTATTTTACTAATATTATTGAATCCATTAGCAAATTCAGCGATTAAAAAAATGAAATTTTCACATTTTAGCTCATTGAATTCTTAGAGACTGACATTCACTCTTAATCMTATAAAATGCTATGTCACTACTGTCAAGTTTCTAGTTTTCATAAAATATTATGTCATACAGGCCATAATAAATTACACCATAAAATCCACTCTAGATGTTAATACACTGCATCAATTGAGATAAAAATTACTGAATACCAATAAATATAACAAAGATTATATATTCATGGGAAGATCTTATGTCTTTAGTGGAACAGAACAATAAGTTAGCCTAAAAAGAATCCAAAATTCAGTATAAATGAGAATATCAAATGTGTTCTAGCAGATAATGATGAAAATGGTTAGACTAAGAAGAGCATTGCTAAGATACTTGCATAAATAAAAAACATACCCCTATAAGATTTTCAGGTGAAAGATATTATTTTAGCATTTGAACCATAAAAGTTTACCCTTTAATAACTGACCTCATATTAGACCATTCTGTCTATTTCTACTGAATTGTGCATCAATACAAATTCTGTACCTGTTTCTGTATCCATTTCTCAGAATGAGATATATACATGACGATTTTTTTCATGCATATTTTTACATTGCTTTAAACAAACCCTTTGTATTTAATCACACTGGAAAACAAAACAAAATTCATAACAGTAGCATTTTTTTCCAGAAAATATTGTTGCAAGGAGCCTGGAGTAAACTCTATGTATACATATGGAATCCTTTAAACAAAAACAGATTTGATAGGAAATTTTGCCAATGTTTTTTGTTGGTTTTGAGCACATTTTTGAGAAGGGAGGGGAAATGATTTGGAGGAAAATAAGACAAAAATATATGTTAACAGTAAAAATGCAGAGGGAGAAAAGTAAGAACATACTGAATATATAAGTTATCTTCAGCTAGGTTTACACTGGAAGCTATTCCCTTCATCAAAGGAGCTTATCTCCTTTGGCAGAAAGATGAAAGCAGGAGGGCTCTCTTTCTCCTTTTCACTCTTTTCCTGCAAGAAACAGAAAAGAGGAGGAGCCAAAATCGAATAGGTGAGAGGAAAAGAGAGGAAGAGTAAGAAATGGGGTCACTAAATAGGCCAAACTAAAAGCCTGAAGATAATTTAGTATTGCAGTGTCACACTCCGGTGAAGGTATGGAATCTGCAGAACACATGAGTAAAATGCAATGATATCTGTAATCATAACTGCACAAGAGCATAGACATGCTCATGACTGCTCTGCGGAAACCCCTTGGAACTTTATTATCATTTGAAATTAAGAGGGAGATAAATAAAAATCCAAAATGCACTTAAGAAGAAGAAAAGATAATAAAATAAAAAAGCAGAAAGTGCTCTGAAGCTCACTGAGAGTGTTCTATAAAGGCATGAGGGGAATTAACTCCTACCCCTCTTGAAGGTGCCACACCAGCATAAAAAAACCCCAACCAAGTTAATTTACTGGGGCTGAAAACTCCTTTGGATACCTATATTTCTTCAGAAATATAAATTTTACTTATGCACATACAAACACTATTCTTATTCAAAATTCCACTTCAGAATTGGAGAGTAACAGTCTGTATTTTCTCTATCTTGAAAGGTTGTTCCCAATTATGATTTTATAATTCTGGTTTTTATAAAGTTGTATAAGGTTTTGTAAGTATTTCTTTTACCGCTCCACCCCCCCAAAAAAAAAAAAAAAAAAAAAGTTTGTGCTGACCTTGTTAATAAAATAAGTAACAAAATCTAGATATTCACAGATTCACAGAATATTTAAGGTTGGAAGGGACCTCTACACATCATCTAGTCCAACCTTCCTCCTCAAGCAGGCACACCTAGAGCATGTGGCACAGGGCGGCATCCAGGCGGGTTTTGAAGACCTCCAGAGTAGGAGACTCCACAACCTCCCTGGGCAGCCTGTTCCACTGCTCTGTCACCCTAACAGTAAAGAAGTTGCTCCTCACCTGGAGACGGAACTTCTTRTGYTTCAGCTTGTGGCCATTACCCCTCGTCCTATCGCTGGCCACCAGTGAGAACAGSTTGTCCCCTTCCTCCCTGCATTCTCCCTTCCTGAACTTATACATATTAATCATATCCCCTCTGAGCCKTCTCTTCTCCAGARAAAACAGGCCCAGCTCACTCAGCCTCTCTTCATACGAGAGATGTTCCATTCCCTTAATCATCCTGGTTGCCCTTCTCTGGACCCTCTCGAGAAGCTCCACGTCCCTCCTATACTGGGGTGCCCAGAACTGMACACAGTACTCCAGGTGCGGCCTCACCAGAGCTGAGGAGAGGGGCAGAATCACCTCCCTTGACCTGCTGGCAACRCTCCTCCTGATGCAGGCCAGGATSCCATTGGCCTTCTTGGCCACGAGGGCACACTGCTGCCTCATGGTTAACTTAGTGTCAACSAGGACTCCCAGSTCCCTCTCCGTGRAGGTGCTTTCCAGCAGGTCAASCCCTAATCTGTACTGATGCCTGGGGTTATTCCTCCCCAGGTGCAGGACCCTGCACTTGTCCTTATTGAACCTCATTGTTAGCAGCCTGCTGGGTCTCCAGGCACGTAGTGGAAGTGTTAAGAGTATGACAAATTAAAATGAAGTRGAAATGACAGAATTAATGTTTACACTACTAGGTGAAGAGTGGGCATTCTTTTTTGTTTTTTGAACATGAAATAATCAAAATAGTTTACCAAACAGTTTTACTAAAATGTTCTGCCATGAAACTAGCAAGTTGCATATCAAGAATGATTTTTATTGCCCTTGCTTTTCTGAGAAAATCATTCTACTCTGTAGCTCCAGAAGAATGTCTCACTCCAAATSTTTTTTCTCATTGTGAGTAATGGAGACATAACTGATTCCAAAGGAAAAAAATTATTTTGGGCAATGACTCCACAAAGTGTATGTGACATAACCTCATCATTTCTTTTCTTTTCTTTTTTTTCCTGAAACTGAAATAGGGACCTTACCAGAACACACAATTTTCCCTTGCAACTCTCTTGCCCAGAGTTTTCCCTGACTCGTCTCCCCATCCATTCGTCTTATTGCCTCAAGGGAACAGTACACGCTACCCACGGACTCAGAAACAGCATTCCAGGGATGCTGAACAGACTAACATTAAGGACAACGATGCTATGCATCTTCTTATTGTTGCACGTTTCAGGCTTTTTGCTGGAGATACGTCAGATCTGTCTCTATGATACAGCTTTAAAGTGCAGAAGTGAGTTTAAAACTTTTATTCTAGATGAAAATGAGCCATGCAGCATGGCTCATATGAACCTGAGACAGGTATTAATGTTCTGTTTTCTGGTTCTTGGGAGATGCAGTCCCTTCATGCTTTCCTCTGATAGTGAATGAACAGCACCTGAGAGATTAACCAGGAAAGAGGARAAAAAACAAACTAACTCTCAATGAGAAACATGAGACAGGGTATAAAAATTACATCAGCTGAAAAAGAACAATCTAAAGGGGAAAATGGGAAGAGAAAGGAAGGCACAAACATGAAGTCAAAAATGTGTTACTAGTCATAGATACATGATATCCAGCTTGGTGGCAGTAATGTAAAGTACAATTATATCCTTGCTTTSAAAATGTTTCACTGAACAAGCGTGCACTCTTGACTGTATGCTGTGACTGATATATTCAGCACTTGTTTCTTCTCTCATCTTCCACACTTGCTTTTTCTTTTGACACTTAAAAGTGCTATTTTTGTTACTTTGAGGCTTTGAGGCTAACGCTTCTTGCTCTTCTTTTACTGAGGTATGGCAGTGTGAAATACCTCCCACCACACACAACAGCAAAACTCCTCTCCCAAGGCAGAGCAAGGCAGGATCTTCTTACCAGTCCCCTTGGTTAAAACAAAAACTGGACTCATAAAGCTACAAGTCACAATTTACTAGTTCTATTTTTTCCATCTGCTACATGCATATGCTGAAGAGTCCATATAACTGTCATCTTCCACACATTTAATCCCACGCTTTCCTATGACTGAAACAAGCTATTACTTTTTTTTAATGACTGTAAAACTAAATGAAACAGAAAATATCAAGAATGCCTAAACAAAATCTTTTTCCAAGTAGCTAGATGGCTATAAATTAAGTCACCTAAAATATAAAGATATGGCACTGAATTGGGTTGCCTTAAAATGTTTTTCATGCATTAATTAGTAATATTAGTAATAATAAGTATTAAGGCAGTAGTACTTATTATCAATGAGATATACTGGAAATGAAAGTTAGAATATATGAATTAATAAATATATTATACTAAAATCCATTATTTATACACATTGATTTATTGATATATACTAATTATCTTGCAGAGATACTGTGTACATTCAGAAGATAGCAGTAAACCACAATTAGATATTTATATAGCACAATGAATCTATTAAGTATTTAAATTGGAAACTATCTTCCCTGTCTTCCTTTCAAATAACAATTAAAAAAAACAAAAGCAGAATAAAGGAGTAAAAAACAAAAATGAAAGAATATATTAGAGTCATTTTGCATTAGAAAGTGAAACAGGAGATAATTCTGATTGCAATTAATAGAGGAATAGATTAATTATTCAAACTATTCTAGGCACTTGGGCATCAGTGATTAGTCTAGGAGCAAGTAGTTAAAAATCTACATTTTATTCCAAGTTTCTACTGGAAAATTAATCAGCAAAAATACTTATTCTTTGTAAGTGAAACAATTTTATCAGGTAGATTTGTATGCTCTTGTATTTAACCAGGTTAAGAATCCGTTGCCTCTTGGTTGGATTGACAGCAGGTTCTGGTTTGTTAATAGAGCTGAGTTTTCACCTAGACCTATGAAGTATACAGCACAAGCAGTGAGGAAGCCTGGTTAAAAGTTATACCTGAAAAGTTACCATAAATGATGATAAAGCTGCCCAGCGTAAAGATTTCTGCTCATATTTTGTAATTACATAACATTTCAGGACCTCTTCCTCTCCTTTCTTTTCCTAAATGAAAAATTTGAATTAGGACAAAAGTAATCGCATTCACAGAATTAAATAAGGTTATGGAACTATTCTAAAATCCAGTAGTGAATTGTGCTCAGTTCTACTATCCTGAAGCAGAGACCATTACCACCAGGGTTCATTTCACACGGTAATTTCTTTTCAGCTCTTACAGGACCTGGCGTTTTCTTCAACAAAACAGCATTTTAGAAACAGTAACACCTTTATCTTTTCCATCTTTTACCATTGCTTTATTGTCATGCTTAGGAGTAACATGCTGCAATTCCATTTGAGTAAGCTGTATATTCAGTAAGCAGGATTGCAAATTATAGCTTAATTTTCAACAGAGAAATCAATTTTAAGTGATCTRTCATATGCGTTTCATGTCTGAAATTAAAACCAAATTAATCCACTTTATCATAGAATTGGGCGGTGCTTAACTCTAAACAAACCACTTCTGTAGTCAAGATATATAAAAGTAGAATAAATGTCCTAGTGTTATGCACTTTATTTCCTTTGATTTCCTTCCTCTGCTGTGTCCTTTTGCCCTGTTTCAATAGGAGAGATGCTGGGCATCCCACTTGATCCAACCTGCACCTCTAATGAGAGACATGTGTTTTAAAGTCTCAAAACTTAGTAAAGATCTTGTCCTTTCTGGATGAATGCTTTCATGTATTAATGTYTTTGCTTAAATCCTGACATTCTAGCAGAAACTTGAGGTCAATATTGTCTTTTCCTCTCCTGTTTCCCAGTGGCTTTGTGTTAGACAGATTACAGTGATAACCACCCCTTCTTTTCAAGCTTACTTCAATAATGGCTTCTGCAGCTTCCTGATGAATCCCAGACTTCTAAAGAGGATACAGATTTAAGTCTGATTTAATTAGTTAGTTTGTTTGTTTTCAGTATACCTACATCTACTTGTGGGATTTCAGTTGGATTTCCTGGACAGTACTAGAAGAAGACCTGGAGGAATTTTGGAAACAAGAATCTTGAAAACTGGGACACTCTCTAGTATCTCTAATAYTAGATCACAGTTAAAATGAGTTTTGAAGATAACATTTTTAAACTTGGTTGATTGACATCCTATTTGGATACCTACTGCAGGGATAATTTCAATTATAATTCAGTATAAACCATGAGTACTTTTTTACTGTAGCATTTACTGTAAGTATAAAGTATGTAAGACACAAAACTCTGGTTTTTAATATGATTAAGACTCTTTGGTTCTTTGTCTTTGTGCTATAAAGTCTGATTAGATTTTGTGTGATGAATGATTTCCTGTCACACTGAGTTAGCCACAAAAAGTCTCAGAAAACTTAACACTTTATTTCATAAAAATAAGTGGGGAAGTCAAGGTCCTAGAGTAAATATCTTTTAAAACATGGGTCTGATGAAAATGGCATACTAAAAAAAAAAGGTGGTTGATATGTCGGTTTCTTACTTGGTATTCAAATACTTGAAACTCCTGAGTACCAGAGTTCTGACTCTAAGACACAGTAATGAGGTTTGACATACAGAGACAGCTACATGGTAATGAGGAATAATTGGCTGTAATATGTAGTCAGTGCAAACTGCAATGGTACAGAATAAAACGTATTTTGCATTCAGCAGAATATGAAAGTCAATGAAAAGTTTGTAATGTGTGAAATGACATATAAAGCCGCAAGCCATCATAAACAACATCAAAAAATTTTGCAACACCCATTAAAAGGAAAAAAAATTAAATAAGTTGACAAGAATAAAAATAGTTACTATACTAAAGCACTACATATTACAACATCTATATGATTTATGAGTGTACCTCTTGAGAACATGATCAAAGAAAACAGGTGGGTTATACTCCATAATAAATTTTATATACTTTTTTTTCTTAATCTGGCAGAAAAAGTTTAAAATGCAGCCAGTGCTATAAAGATATCAGCATCCTTCTTTTACATTGCAATAGAATAAGATGTCTCAAGGTCACTTATTGTTTGTAGTTCTGTTACTGCCAGTTCTGTGCTGTGTTCAGAGACAGCTCGTCTGGGTCAGACCCCATTCAGTCATGTCACCAGCAGTGAGATTCCTCCGACCAAATCCAGGCATCTCTTTGTGCATGTGGCTAGTGATCTAAAACTCTCTTTATAATCAAAGGAGAGATTCATCTCATCCTGAAGTGGCTGTCTAAAGTAGGTCATATGAATCATGCCTCAGAGTATCTATTTCTTTCTACTAATTATAAAGGGATCATAGGGTGGGCAGGTCGTATGTAGGTATCACTGCAGTAAATATTTGAAGACAGGTTAGATGAAAAACACCCAAATATCCACCCTCAGGAATAAGTGATTGTAATAGATCACTATTTATCATTATTTCCATTGCGGACAGGTTTTCAAAGAAGCTGCTCTCGTCTTGACAAGCAACCTGCAGAGTTCCTTTGTTATTTTAAAATGTATTAAAAATACTTACAAGAAACACAAGGCAGTTAATGCTTCTAATCACAAATATAAGTAATGTGTTGACATTCTGCTGTATATGAACAAATTTATTTTTCTTAATTGCATATCATTTTTGAATGGAAGCAACAAATGACGTGTTTGAATGAATCCTTGGTGTTGAACCATCAAAAGAACCGGACCTCTATACCTCAATTGGTAATTACATTTTTTGGCACTGCTGTATTTTATCATACTAAACAATAAATCTGTATGGTATTATAAAATTGCACTGCACGATATTAAACATGGAATTTAAGTCCTTCTCACATATTTTCTGATGTCTGAATTGTAAAAGCTCACTGAAAGATTCAAGTATTTCAGAGGCCAATTTTATCCCCCGAATTCTTAGTGAGATGAATAGTGGAACTGTTCACTATTTTGCTAACAGTTGTATATTGAAATTCTAAGAATTTCTGGATGATGAGATTCTGCACATACTTGGGAAATATGGCTTACAGAAGAAAAAGCACTGACTGTGTTTTGATTGCTGGCAGCTCTGATATGTTTTCCTGGGAGATATTTTCATGTTTTGCTGGATTTTGAGCAATATATGTAAATTTGTCATAAGGTTGCCATGCAGAAGAATGATCTCCTACCTATTTGGTCTTGAAGTTTTTTATACTTTAATTTGGTCCTTACTCCCTGGACAGTCCTAGGGGAGCTCCTAGGCACCAGGACCAGTTTCTCTACTCCCAAGGGAGCAGGGTCCTGTGAGGGAACATTGGGCATTGCTGCAGGGATGGGAACAGGAGCAGGGATGGGGGGCTCCTGTGTCAAGGCAGGGGATGGGTGGTTGGCAGTGCAGGAACAAGCACCACTGCAGTGTCACCAGGGCACAGACCGATGGCCCAGGGCTGGTCTGAGATGGGTCTGGGACGGGGTCTGAGGTGGGAGAAGGCCTGTGGGGTGCATGGACAGGTCGGGCTGGCAGAGTCCTTGGGCTCTGACATATATATGTTTCATGAGTTTCATGACTGTATATTCCACTTATTAATTTCCTACACTAACCTTTTGTCAAAACTCAATTTCACATTTCTAGTGACTGATGAATCAGTTTTATAGCATGCTAAAAGTTTTTGTCTGTAATTACCTCAACTTAAAATTAATTGGCTTTAATATCCTTCAAGGAATTAATTTACCTTCTTATTCTGCTTTCAGATATGTCCTTTTTTATATATTTTTTTMCTTTTGCTGGGATAGCTTGCACACACATTTAGTGTGATAGATCAAGTTGAACTAGGTGATAGGGCTTTTTTGCTAYTTGGTAATTTGGTTTGCTGTCAAATGCACTGATACATGTAAGTCCCGAAGGGCTGCTATCACTGCAGAGGCAACATAAGGACTTGCTGCAGGGCTTCCTCTCCCCTCCTAACACAACTTTTCCTCACACWACTTTCTCTAGCACTTGTAAAGACATTCCCTAACATCATACGGGCTAGGATGGTGGAAAGGATTAGACTCCAGCAGAATTGCAAATAACGCAACAAAGGAACAGTGGTTCAGTTTGCAGCTGCTGATAGTGCAGTGAATTGTGCACCTTGCTTGTGGAGGCAGTGTATAAAGCAGTCCCTCAAGCATACTGTGTTCAAGCTAAAACTTGGAGCAAACAAAATCCTCATGTTTCACTAGACAAACATTTTTCAATTTGCAAGAAAAAATCATCTAATATTAACCTGCTATTCTACAGGCAGCATAAAGAAACTTGAATGAGAACACAATTCTGTGTCTGTCAAGTACTTTAAATGCTGTTTAACATTATCTAGTTGACTATATTTTGAAATATTTGTAAAATACTTGTTTCTTATATATATATTTTTTTTTTCATCACTGCTTGTCAGACCAATTCCTCCAACTTCTTAGAAGCTTTGCCTGCCCTTTTTTTCCCATTCTTTTTGTTTGTTTGTTTTGTTTTTCCCACATACTTTTCAGACAGGTAGATGCCATGGGAAGATAATTATTTTGCAGATATTAGCTGTTGCACTTAAATGGATAGTAGGAACATTCAATGTGAAATTAAAATACAACAGAAGACCTGGARATATACTAAGGAGACAGAAACAAAAACTAGAAATGACCACTGGAAAAACAGTTGAGTAAGTGAAGTAATCAAGTTAGCCTTACTCTTAATTATTGGTGTTTTTTCCCCTCTTCCTTTCCTCTTTTTCTCTCTTTCCCTTTCTCTTCCAAGTGGCCGTTGCTTATTTTTGTTCAAGCTAGGTATAAAAGTCAATTCTATTATAAATCACTCTTGAGAGAGAACATCTGATTCTAGGAGATTATCCTTCAGGATACTGTTTCTGTGACAATAACAGAGTGGAATGTCTAAATCCCCATTTTCGATACATTGTCATAATCAAACAATAGCAGTCAAAAAGCACTGGTACATCTACTGCATGGGCTATACAGCCTGCAAACTACTTTTACTTAATTATTTATAAATAAAATATAAACATATATACCCTGTTTTCAAATACACACCCTATAATCGCCATTCTGTGATTTTAAACATCCACTCCCAACAAAATAATGAGAAAGGTTTTCAAAATAGTCAAATATTTTCAAAACAGTCGAAATAGTTGAAGCTGGGTAGAGTTACCGACACTCCAGRAGGCTGTGCTGCCATTCAGAGGGACCTGGACAGGCTGGAGAGYTGGGCAGAGGGGAACCTCATGAGGTTCAACAAGGACAAGTGCAGGGTTCTGCACCTGGGTAGGAATAACCCCAGGCATCAGTACAGATTAGGGGTTGACCCGCTGGAGAGCAGCTCCATGGAGAGGGACMTGGGAGCCCTGGTTGACACCAAGTTAACCACGAGTCAGCAGTGTGCCCTYGTGGCCAAGAAGGCCAATGGGATCCTGGCCTGCATCAGGAGGAGTGTTGCCAGCAGGTCAAGGGAGGKGATCCTGCCCMTCTMCTCAGCTCTGGTGAGGCCGCACCTGGAGTAYTGKGTKCAGTTCTGRGCTCCCCAGTATAAGAAGGACGTGGAGCTTCTCRAGAGGGTCCAGCATAGAGCAAACAAGATGCTTAAGGGACTGGAACATCTATGGTATGAGGAAAGACTAAGTGAGCTGGGCTTGTTTTACCTAGAGAACAGAAGATTGAGAGGAGATCTGATCAATATATATAAGTACCTGAGGGGAGAATGTAGGAAGGATGGGGCCAAACTTTTCTTGGTGGTGGCTARTGATAGGACGAAGGGTAATGGGCACAAGATGAAACACGGGAAGTTCCATCTGCACATAAGGAAGAACTTCTTTGTTGTGAGGGTGACAGAGCCCTGGAACAGGCTGCCCAGGGAGGTTGTGGAGTCTCTTTCTCTGGAGGTCTTCMAAACCTGCCTGGATGCCGCCCTGTGCTCTGGGTGTCCCTGCTTGAGCAGGAAGGTTGGACTAGATGATCTCTAGAGGTCCCTTCCAACCTTAACTATTCTGTGATTCTGTGAAACTTGTTCACAGGCTATTTTAGTTCTTTTGCACCTCTTTTTTTTTAATGTTTGTTTGCTTGTTTGCTTTCTATTGTACTTTTTAGTGCTCTAATCAAGCCTCGCTTAAAGGGCTTCTTCTAGTGTTGSAATTTTCCTCACTTTAAGAAAAAAAGTACAGGAGAATATGCCTGAAAACTGTGGTTGAGTTAGAGTTTCATCAGAGCATCATAAAAGGATGATAGGAATTGTGAGTAAATTCATTTTTCCRTACCCTAAAATCCTTCTTTGAACATCCCTGACAAAACCTGAGGTGAAGTTGGCATACAGCATTTCAAAATGCAAAATTGCAGTAATTTGGAAAAGTCTTTCCCTAAAGTCTGAGTATGAAAGTTTAAAATAACACATGTAAGCATAGCAAAATTTCTAGTAATTAATGAAAAATCTTCTATTTGTATAGGAACAATGAGAACTATTCATATGAAATTCATTTCACAATTCCATCTGCAAGATGGGAGAAGAAATCAAAATTTGCTTGAAAACCTTAATACTGAAAAGTCACAGGAAAAAAAAAATGAAGGGGAAAAGGAGAAAAAACTTTGAGGAACTGATTTTTGAATAAAAAAAATGAGAGTTGGTAAAATATCTCATTATCAAATCAATATACAAAGTGTGTGTAAGGCTGTTATTTTTGTAACCATTAATTGCTTCTTGCTTGCATGAGTAAGCAAAGAGAGTTATTTTCAAGAATATTGTAATTTTAGTAGAAATTATTATAGTCTCACTTTTTTTTTTTTTTTTTTAAGAGATACAGGACTTCCTTTTTTTAAATGCTTTGATTCTCCAGTTCTAGTCATGTTAAATGAGCTGGCACATCCCCTTCGCTACTCATGAGGTTAATATATAAGCAGGAAAGTATTTACAGAATCTTCAAAGATTCAGTTGAAATATTAGCATCTTTTCTATTTCAGGGGGGAARAAAAAGTATTTTTTTACCTGAGTTACTACATTTGCTTGCTTGTCAGCTACAGCCAACATAATTTATCCTGTACTACATTTGAATTATCTCCTTATTGCTCCTTTTATCTCTTCTTTAGCATTTCATGAAGCCTGTAACATGGTGATCAGAAATGTGCTGACAACCACCCTATCCTATCCCAGCTGTGTTGAGACAAACTTCAAGCAATTCTATTTGGATTAACCTCAATAGGTTCATATAATTATTCAGTCTTCTCCACACCTTTTAATAGTCTTCCTTCTTCTTTTTCCCTCCCACACATACTCCCCATTTACTCTTCACCAATTTCTTGATGCTTTATTTAAAATATAAAGCTTCTTCACAAGTCTTTCTATGAATTTTGCCTGTTTTAGCWTTTTGTATGGGATAAAAGCACTAGGAAATACCTATTAATATAGCTTAAAATCTGCAGGAGGAAGGACAAAATAAGATTGCTGAKTCTGGAATTTCTTCAGTTGAAGACTGCAGCAAAGCTCTGAAGGATTAGCTGGGGAGGTTAGGAAATRTTCTGGGTAGCTGTTAGTTGTTTTGACAGTGTATAAACTCTCCAGTGGGGCAGAAGGAAGTTGAAATCATTTCAGGAATCCGCAGTTGCTGGTTCCCACAATTTCTCTGTGTAGCTGGGGAAGGTGGAAGGTGCACCTCTGGAGACCAATTTAAGGCAGAAGACCACTTCACTAGTTGCTGTCTGAAGGAGCTCCATGCTCTCTGTTGGCTATAGAGGAAGAGTGGCCTTAAACAGAAAGATTAGACCAAAAGAAAGGCAGCATGAACAATCCTTAGGAGGTGTTTCAGATTGCCTTCTACAGCCCTGCATCCTGGGCTACAAGCCCCCAGCCCACTGCAGGACCTGTGGATACCAGGATCATTTAGACACTGGCACCAATTTTGTTCTAGTGATGTTTTGCTTAGTGACTGTGAGGTCCTTAGCGTCTCAGTTCCCCTCATTACCTTAAATAGAGAAAATTTAAGCCACTTGCATTTCTTCTCTGCCTATCACTTCTGTTGGTGACATGTTACCTTTGAAACTATACATGCATAATTTCCCAAGGGAGAGATCTTCTAATGGATTTGCTTTCATTTCTGTGAATATGGGCTCCCATGGAGGGCTGGCACAAGTTTTAGCTTTTCTATGGGCACTCTGAGTTTTCACATGTCCTTCTCTCAGTCATTTGWAAAATAAAAGAAAGGCTTGAGCTGGTCACGGACCTGAAGGCACCTGGAGCTCGGCTGGGTTGGGATTAGCCATTTATTCAGGTTTCCGCTGCTGCCCACGTCAGCACTTACCTGCTGTTTGTTGACTGCTGTTTTTATAGACCCACAGTATATGCCAAACTCCAGTTCACACCTATTTCCCCTGAAACCTCAGATCTTGAAACTCCTCAGCTCATTCATGTCTTTAATACACTGGAGAAGGAAAGGAAATAAGAACACAGTTCCACTGAGAATACTTTCTAACTTGCAAAATTTTGATGTTGCCTCTGCAGCCTTGTTTTGAACTGTCTGAAGAGATGACGAGAAAAAGATATATGAGATTTTAAAAGCTTAAAGATTTAAAAGTACTGAATTAAGACATTCAGTACTCATTAAAATTAATGGTAGTTGTGCCTTAATCTTAGTCAATTCTGAATATCACAACCATACTTACTTTCAAAGTTCATCGACAAGAGCTGCGTTTCTGTTGTGGTCTGAATATACATTTCTTCCCCGTTTCCTCCCCACAATTATAGCCATAAAAAACAGATAGATTGCTTTACTGCATACATTATTTGTGTATCAATCGACAGGTTCTCAGATTCACAAATTACTTTCATATAACRGGAGATATCTGATTTATTCATGCTCTTTTCAAAAATAGCAAGCATATTTTTCTATTCACCAGAGAATCAGAACCTGCTCGAGAATTTGTATACCACGTTATTTGCATATCTACTGATCCCACTGCATTCTGATGCACTCTACCTGATAAAAAACAGATCCTTTGTTTATTTTATTTTATTTCACTTTAATTTTTATTTTGTTCATGTTTGCCACTTTTTTCTTCACATTAACCTAGCAATTGATTTACATTTTAAAAGCAAGTTTCGTTTTGAAATTCTCTATGGGAATAGAAGAATTCTTTTTGTATTTCTGAGCTCTATTTTCTTTGTAGACAGATAAATGGCAAATGTGGGGAAAATGGAGAAAAAGGCAAGGACTTTGATTTGTTTTGCAGTTTCTACAGCCAAAAAAAAAAGGGTTTTGAACTCTTTGTTCCAATAAAAAGGTTCAGGGCCTTTCAGTAAACACATTGGCATCTTATGGAAAGGCATAATACTATATAACATTTAGATAACCTCCAGAATGCTTTGCAAAAGCATAGGATTATTAACAATTACAATGTTTCCTGTAAGACTGCTTATGCTTTCTATCATTTGGTGTAGAGACTTTTAAAAATAATAAATTTAGGAACAAATACAGCAATTCATATGCAAAAAAAAAAAAAAAAAAAAAAAGACCACACAATGTGTTTCTTAGAAATCACAACAATGACTAAGCATGCTAAGGATGATGTGTAATGATAGCCCTAGCGTTCGCTCGTTATTACATTGCCCTTTCCAATTCCTCCCCTCAGACTTTTTCCCATAATGTTCACACATTGTCTCAGACTGTAAGCTCTTTGGGAGTAAGGTTATAGCATGGATATACAGGATAGATGAAGTACCATATAGCTGGGGGGAAGTACATGCTAGTTGTCTAAGTAAAGAGCAACAAAGAGTGCAGATCTGCAGGTTTGTTATTACTCCCAAAGATATTTCTAGTCATGTGTATTCCTAATGCTTTGAATCCATTTTTCCTTTTATATATATATATATATATATATATATATTTTTGCCCAGCTAAGTAACTTTTACTTTGTACTTTTATTGAAATGTAATTTTAGATTATAGCTCTAAGCACCTGATTTTTTAAAAGGTATTACAAATTGAAACACCTAAGAATGAATTTGGCTTTCCTCTGTATTGCAGTGTTTTCTTCAGATCTTGCAACATATCTGGATTCCATTCTGATTTTTATATACATATATTGCCAAAAATCTTGTGTAATCCTTTTGTTTATATTGAATGTGGTTAACGGAACTTTTAAAATGAATAAGCTTCAGACAGACACTGCCTAAAAATACTTAGAATTTTAGATAGCTTCATTAAACAACATGTGTTACCTTGTCTTCAATGCCTCCTGCTAGGAGGGTAAGAATGCTGAAATTGAATCTGTGTCCAAGAAAGTCAAAGAAAAGACTCCAATTAACATCAGTGGCCTTTGAATCAGACTTGAAAAGCTACATGTGTTGGTGACATGAATGGTTAAAGGTTTTCACTATAAAGTATTGGCCCGTAAAATCTGCTTACCTCTGAGCCCTGAATGAACTTCAATGTCAGAGCTCCATTTGTGAAGGGCCTACCTCTGACTTCAGTGGGACCACAAAAAAGCACAGCAGTTAATTTGGAGTAAATCCTACAAGCTCTGAAGCTTTTTACCACTGCATACTGTTCAGATGTTCGCGTGTATATATATATATATATGTGTGTGTGTGTGTGTCCAACAACCTATGCCTCTTGTCTTTCTTCCTGACGACCTCTTTGCAGGTCCTGGGGGGCTGCTATAAGATCCCTCCAAAGCTTTCTTTTCTTTAGGCCTAGTCATTTACATTAGATATTTCCCACTTCCTCATCCTCATCGGGTCTGTAAAATATTCCCTTCACACCACCACCCACACTGGCATCTTCTCACATCCTCACCCACAAGCTCCCACCTAGCTTGGTGGTACATGAGCTCTACACACCTGAGCTGCTCCTTCACAGCAATGACAACTGCTGCCCCATCCTTTTCTTCCCTTCTCCTCCTGAAGAGCTTGTATACACAGAATCACACAGAACCACAGAATGGCTGAGGTTCGAAGGGACCTCTTGAGATCATCTAGTCCAACCCCCCATGCTCCAGCAGGTACACCTAGAGCACATGGCACAGGGTGGCATCCAGGCAGGTTTTGAAGACCTCCAGAGACAGATACTCTACAACCTCCCTGGACTGCCTGTTCCAAGGCTCTGTCACTCTCAAAGTAAAGAAGTTCTTCCTCACATGCAGATGGAACTTGCTGTGTTTCAACTTACACAATCTTATCCTATCACTAGCCACCACTGAGAAGAGTTTGACCCCTTGCTCCCTACATTCACCCTTCAGGTATTTATACATATTAATCAGATACATCTATCAGCATGCCAAACATGTGATCTGTCCCATCTCAATCCAGCTACTACCCTATCCACTGTCCATTTGCTGTATTGTAGGAGCTGTGCCCCCACTCCAACACTGGCTTAATGAAGTAAGTGGAAGTATGCAGTGAATGCATGGAACCAAACTTGTATTTACCTGTTTCACTCCTCTCAGTCTTCTCTAGGCTAAACAGGCCCCACTCATTCAGTCTTTCCTCGTAAGATAGAGGCTCTATTTCCTTAATCATCTTTGTTGCCCTCTCCTGGACCCTCTCTAGAAGCTCCATGTCCCTCTTATACTGGGGAGCCCAGAACTGCACCCAATACTCCAGCTGTGGCCTCACCAGAGCTGAATAGAGTGGCAGGATCCCCTCCCTCAACCTGCTGGCAACACTCCTCCTGACGCAGGCCAGGATCCCATTGGCCTCCTTGGCCATGTGGGCACACTGCTGGCTCATGGTTAACTTGTCCACTAGGTCTCCCAGATTCCTCTCTGTGGAGCTGCTCTCCAGCAGGTCAACCCCTAACCTGTACTGGTGCTGGGGTTGTTATTCCTCTCATTTTTTATTGAATTTGCTGAAATTTAAACTTTTACCTGAACTGCAGAAATGATGGCTGTAACATTGTCTCCAGAAATTAGCTAGATGTGCACTTGATTTGATTGCATTTGGTTTGCAAAGCAGGAGAGTCTTTGAAAGGCTAAGATCTACATTCTCTGCTTACCTGCACCTCTATATATTTGACATAAATGAAACCACTGCTCTTGTACCCCTATGCATCTTAGAAAAGTAAGACCCTTCCGTGAACAATAAGCAGTTTACCACAATCTGGTTAAGACACAGCATTACCATCCAGAATTGCATACCAAATATGATGCTACTGCATGATTTTTCTAGGTGTCATATTGTTCAAATAGCCTATCTGGACTTGCTAACAGTAGCAAACAGAGATGCAGCTTGAGGAGCACTGAAAGCATGATTTTTATAACACCTTGGCAGGGGAAAAGGTGCTATCTACTTTTCATGTACCTCCTACAGGCCTTTGCTCATTTTATCTATGCTGTTTCAGTTTGCCACTTCAGTTTAATCAAGAACACCTCAGACAGTTTGTGTGCAGGTGGTAGCAAGTGTTGCACAGATACCTGAATGTGGAATAAGATAAGATGTACAACAATTTTGGCTAGAGTGGAGTGAGCTGTGGAGAAGCTGTTTTTTCAAGCTGTGGAGAGGGGACAGTGCTTGTTTTATACAGAGGCAAGACCAGCCCCAGTAATATTCTGGCTCAGATATTCACCACTGGTACATAATTTCTTCCCTTCTATTTCACTGAGTTTCATTTAACGCTAGCCACAATTTATTACTAGCCTACAGATGCTGATTGGGACTAGCATTTCTGCCCAATACTTCATTTTCTTAAYTTCAATAGTGCATCTTCCCCCGCTATGGGTCTAGTAACACTTACCCCCAGAGGGGATAATATATTTTCTGGCTGTTTCTTTTCAATGGGATAGACCAAATAAATATTTTTCTATTTTTCTGTTTTTCTTTTTTTTTTTTCTTTGCAAGCTGGAGGAAATGGTTGRGTTCGATGTGGGGAAAAATAGCAATTCAATGTCTCAATGGCTTTTAAATTCTGATGGAAATGAAATCAGAAAGGATTTTTTAACAACCACTACGGGCAGTATGGCTGAATGGCTGAAAATATTTAGTTAAAACTTCCTTCACCTAAAGGTAAAGCCAGCCATCCTTGTCTTTATTTGGCTAGATGCTGGCATGTAATTTTTCAGCTGTGCATCTTTTTTCATTAAAACAAACAAACAAAAATCTTTGCATCAAGGAAAACAAAAATATGGTTAACAAGTTTCTTTCACATTGATCTTGATAAATAGCCCCATTTAAGGCTCCTCAACTGAATAACCCTTGGGTCTGGTGAGAGCAGGAAGTGCCAGTGTGATGCTGGAGCAGAGTGCTAACACCTGGCAGAGACTGTCCAGCAGAAAAGCAGGATAGTCACCCTTGAAGCCGATTCTGATGAGGGAGGCAGGCAGGCAGGCAGGCAGGCAGTGAATGCTAGTGGCAGATTTTGACAGGAAATTCATGAATCAGATAACACAGTAATATGAATTTTAGTGTCTGCACTGTTTTCGATCAAGTTGCCTCTCATGCAGCTCTGTAGTGCTCTAACACATTTGCTTTTACCTTACCAGATGTAAATAGCAATAACAAGGACTGTTTTTGAATCCACCAGTATAATGACTGGCAAAACTCCATCTCTTTTAGGGGCTTTTGCAGCTATGTTAGAATCAGCAGCACAATCTGAAATTACAGGCACGTGGGCATCAGTAGATCTTCACTCCTGTGCTGACACCTTCCTTACTTTTATTATATGTATAGCCTAGAAGCTGTATTTAACATTTATCAGTTCTTGCTGTAGATTTTGATAGATGTGGATTTTAAGTGACTGAGGTAGATATAAATGTTCAGGAAGAAGATTATGGTGATGGGAAGAGCTGAAAGTAGCCAATATTTTTTGAATTGATACTTGGAGTATAAAAAACAAGCACTACTAAGATTTATATAAGTCAGTCAGTTGAGTAAGCCATAGGTTGGATTCAATCTTTTAAGTAGCTTTATCCTAGTCTATCTATAATTCTTTCACAAAAATCAGAAACATCGTATTGCTTTTCAGACARCAGTGAAGTTAAGGTCACAGTGAGATACAAATTGATTTTCTTTTTATATGGGGATGCTTTCATTCATTCTTCTGAAACATGGCTGAATAGTAACAGGATTTTTCAAAGAACATTAAAGAAAAAATATTTAATTAAAAGCATGTTATAAACATTGTAAGCAATCTACTTTTATTTTATTTTTTATAAAGGCTAAACTGACTGTTTCATGTATGAAATGGGGATTAACCTACCACAAGAATACAACTTGGGGGTGAGAATGATCTTTCATTAAAATAGTTTGCAGAAATACTTTTATATGAACCAATCTAAATGGTACTGTGCTATTTTATTCTGCACTTTACAGTGCTGAAAATATTTCTATTTGTATTTTCACTCTGAACTTTGATGTATTATATTTCATATTACATATATAGAGATAAAATTAGGTCTTCCCATTTGTTTGGTTTAATACAAAAATATTTTAATTAAAAAGTATTTTAATAATTCATCTTAGTTTTTAACATCTAACCTGTGTTAATTTCTGCCTGTCRATCATTTGTCTTGCTCTTGCACTGCAGTTTGTGGAATATTTCTCAAACCTGAAATAAAATTGTGTTATTTGCAGGATGAAGGTCGTGAGAAATTACTTCCTATTGATGCACCAGATCTCCTTATCCAAATCTCTTTCATTTTGATCACGTGTTAATCTTCTATGCAGTAATGAGAGACTTTTATCACAGAGCAATAGCTGTCTTCCTTCATTTAACATCCCACAGTAAAAAAGGAGCTTATGAGAAAACAGTTGTGTCGTACTACCAGTACGATTTGAAGTTCCAGAATTGTTGCTAAACTTTTTCTKTTCTGAAAGAAAAATTATGATTAATGTTAGGTCACTTTATTGTGAAATGCCGCAGCCCAGGTCATGGTTACTGGTTATTAGACTGGTCTACCATGGCTATCTTTGCCTAAGTTTGGAAATATCTTCGAAACTTTGGCAATATCTTTTAATATCTTAGACTAGATAGCCTCTAGAGGTCCCTTCCAACCTCAACCATTCTGTGATTCTGTGATTCCTATAGAAGAGGATAATAAGGGCATAAAGCAGAACTACCTTCTATTCCTGAAAGAGGATATTCTTACTGATTCAATCTGGAAATCTTTTACATTTCTGATTCTTTCCTAATGTTTCTGATGCCAATATAAACTTGCCAGAAAAATGGTCTACTTTACAATTTCTTCATGATTAGATTATGGACTCTAGAAATCCACTAAGTGACCATCTATATGGGCTGTACACTGAAGCTGAATGGCCTCTTTGAAAGAAATGTTGGTCAGTGGAAGCTAGAGGCTGCTGGACCTACATGTATTGGAAATACAGAGCCCTTACTAGCTAAGCATTTCTGTTCATTGGAAAAAAAATGTACCAAAGGCCCACAGTAAGGAAAAAGAAAATGGAAGAGAGGTTTGGAGGAAGAGAAAACAAAATTTTATCCTTGAACTTCAGTTTACTCCGTTCTGCCTCTAAAAATAGTGGTTGTATATCCCTATCATAATGAGGCAGTAAATAAGATATGTTTTTAATTGGCAAGAAATGCTTTGTACTGCTGTTGTATAAAACACGAGTGATTCCTGTCTCTTTTTGTCAGCCACCTTAGCTGTAAGAAGAGAGCTGAAGGGCTCTCAGTTGTTATCTAATGTGGGTTTGGAATCTGATTCTCTTTCAGCACAGTGTGATGCTATTTCTGAAGGCCTAGAAGGTCTTTAAGACAGGCAGAGCATCTTTTCCAGTGCTTCCTTATACATCAGTCACTAGAAGGGAATTCCCAAGAGATCTGGAAACAGATCCATATGGAAGAGATGAAGCTTGGTCTGATCTGGAATGTGTGGCATCAAATTCAATTATCACACACCTGTCTTTGTGGCAGATGGATTACAGAAGATACAATAAAATTTCAGCATGGGTAAAACATTTGTATTGTGCCATTGAACCATCTGGATTTACAAATCACACTTAGCATTTTGATGTCTCCGATCTCTTTGAACAGAACATATGACACATGTTGCTTAAACTAGTGTTTACTGATCCTGTCAAAGTGACATCAGCAGGAGATGAGTTACTTATGTGACTGAATCTACTTGTGAATTTTCATGTAACTCATGAGAAGATCAAGGTACTGGTGGTACATTTTAAAAGAGCAAGGGATGCTCCTAGAGCATCCTGTTATGCATTACTTCTAAATGACATTAAAAAGCCATCCTCTTTCCTGAGCTCAGGCTACACATATGCTGACAAATATCCAGGAGCAACTTGCTGCTGCGGTGCCATAGAGTTTCTCCTAACAGGGGTGGCGTGAGAGCAAACTTAGCTCTGAAATTTCCTTCACAGAGATCTGCTCTATTTTCTTAAACTGTTTTCCAGTACACGTAATATATTAGATTCTTTACCAAAATACAACCTTATTAAAATATGAAAAACCCTTTAATGTGCACCATTCATTCTCCTATTCACAGATGAATTTGTTTATTGTTTACTCCTTCCAATCATATCTTGAAAGAAATTATGTGTTTTGGTTAAAATTGATTTTAAATATAAACTAATCTCATGCTTAAATAAAATCATATTACTTGGAGATCAGTTACTGGTTTTAAAGTTGTGCAATTCAGAAAGTTTTGTTAAATATAAGTACAAAGACCAACAAATACAAATTCCCTAGTCACGCTCTTGTTCCTATCTGGAGGAATTCATCCACAAGACACACACTGTGGCTGAAGTGAAGGTAAGAATTGAAATACCTTTCAGGTAGGTTGGAGACAACAAAAAGATGGAATAATGGTTTCCATCTTAGGCAGAGGTGGGCTTTCACAGCACACAGTAGGTGAGGGAARGCAGGAGGGGCTGCACTCTGCAGAGTCTGTTTGACTCTGTGAGAGGCAAGGACTCCTGCTGAATTCTGAACTCTTTTGCTACCTCCCTGAGCTCTTAAAGCTCTGGATGATTCAGAACTACCCGGGAACTGCTGTGCAGGAGCCTGTCTCTTTTAAAGAGGGAAGAGACTGAAGCTGTCAGGTTCCTGCAGAGAGGTATTGAGGGTAGAGTCCTCCCTCCTGAAAAAGTCCTGGTATGAATGCCCATCTTTTAAAAGCATCTTGGGGAAGAGTAACAGGATATCTCCTCAGACAGCTCCATTAGGCTACAAGTACATTTCACAGGCTACAAGCTGCATTAGGTTACAAGCTACAAAGGCTACAAGTGCATTTAATAGATATTCTTCAATGTGTGCAGAAATGAATGTAAGTGTGATGTCAATGGAAGGACTGCACAGTAGCACGGACAGTCTTTTGTGTTACTCAGAGTTACCAGCACATGCAGTAGGAAGATATCAAGTCCCTCTAAAATACCCTTCCCCCCAATTTTTCATCCCCTCCAATAAATATGCCTGAAATAATATGTATTTTCACTTTGTTTTAACAAATAGCTTCTTCAGTTTCTCCTTGGATAGTAAAGAAAGCGTTAAATTAATTGAAATGCATCACTCTTCACATGGAGTGAACTATCCAAATATGTGTTTTACACCTGATCAGTCTAACAACGACTTAAGGTTAAATAACTTGAAACTAGATGAAGTCAGGCTCATAAGAAAAAGCTGGATACCTCTATAGCTGCCTCTGCCAATGGTACTCTCTAATTTGTCACAACTGGGTGAGATAAGAGAGGAGCCAGAGGTGCCAGTGGGCAAGCTCTAGCTGATGACTCTCGTGTGCATTTGTTAAATTAAAGCACAGCAGACCAGCACCCCAGCTCATTTAATTTAGCATAGTATATCTGTCCTGGCAGTTGCTAAACTGTCTCTGAGGCCAAATAATCCTTGCTCATCCAACATGTTCTTGCTTTGGGGCATTCTGCCTTTTGCTCAGTATTTCCTCTTGCTCTGCCAGCAGCTTGGTGGAATTTAACTTGGCAGAGGTGATTACAGAAAAGAAAACTGTTTCCTAGAGACATTACATCCATGATGCATCTTCACTTGKTGAATAAAGTACATTCAAAATGGTGCTGAAACATTTCCTGAAAAAAGGTTAAGAATATATAGCTTTAGCATTTCTGCAACACAGCTGGAAAAAAAAAATGCTACACAAAGATCCTTATTTCTAAGTTCATTATAAATAAATACTTTTAGCACAATCCCCCACAGTTTAAATTCTGAGGGCCAAAATCCAAACCCAGTAAACTCAGTGGGAAAACTACTGACCATGCTATGTAACTAAGTAAAACTATAGCCCTAAGGTTCTGGGGGGTATAATGTGAATTCTCTCRTGGGCTACAGCAGCCTAACATTTAGCTTGATGTAATCTCTGCAGCCTCTGAGAATTGTAATCGCAATTCAAGACTTAAAGACAACTTATGACTGAGTATCAAGTCATAAAAGCTTGCCAAACTGCACATTTTTATCTTGAAGTTCAAAGAAAAGTGCTAGCTTCTGGACAGATCTCACCTATTAACCTTCTGTTTGCTATTCGATTACTTCTTAAGTAGTATTTTTGTAGTAAAAGTTTGTTGTGAAAGGTACTGCCTGCATTATGTGAGAAACCTTGACTGTTAATGTAGAAATTTAGTCTATGCGGCATCACCCTCATCTGTGTTCATCTGAATGAACACAGGTTTTAATCACTGAATGAAATCAGTCTGGGTTACTTCTTACTAGTAGTCAGTGAAGCCAGCGGAAAACCTAATGAGCTTAGTAAAACAAAGAGCACTAACGTGCCAATATCATTAAGGAGAGAAATTTATAAATTACAGAGGGAAAGTGAGCTAAGCATTTCAGTTCTGAAACTGACCTTCTCAACCTTTGCTTTCTTTGCCAGTTTATATAACTTCAAAATAACTGCTATTAGTGATTTAGTTACTAAAKAGACCAAATTTCAGGCACACTTGAACTGAAATCCCTCAAAACAGGAACGCATATTTTTCCACCTCTGTATCACAGCTGTAAAAACTATACACTATTTAGAAATATATGCTTAATAAAATATATGGTGAAAGAAAGAGATTAGCATTTTCATTGGAAAATTGCAAAAGAATAAAGTCTGGAAAAAAAGGGCTATGATTTCAGTTTTAGTGCAAAAGGCAAGAGCCCCCTCCCAGTTGGCATATATTGCTACTGGTTGGTATATGGTGCTGCTCTCTGATCATAGTGTGATTTATGCACTGTCTAATTTGTAGTGTACTGTTCCATTTCTGACTGGACAAATTAGTACAGACAAAAGGCTTCACTTGCTCTCATTTACACCATGAGCAAATTTCCATTCTTAGCAAAACATCTGAACAGATGCAGAAAAGGTCTGATTTTCTCACCCATTTCTCAGCCATACAGGTCAGCCTTTGAAACACAGCATATGCTAAGCTATGAAGGAGGAGCTGTACAATGTTTATGTTGTACTCCCCTGGGCACAGAGAACAGCTTTTCAGTGTAGGTCTACTGGATTTGTGCTGCACAGCATGCATTTTTCAAAGATGCTGAAACATCTAATGGAAGATCTATTTACATACAGAAATTTTAATACACCCTCTTTATACTTATAGAGAGAATCGTCATTGCTCAGTACACCCTCTAGCTCCATAATTGCTGCATTTCCTGACCTACCAATTTTTGCTCTTGTGTATTTCTCAACACAAGAAGGGTTTTGTCTTCTTAATAGCCCTTTAAAAAATATGGTTTTCTCTTGGTAASATATTCAGAATTTTTTGTTCGCAAAATGTCTTTAATTAATTTATGAGAAAATGTTGTTATATTCAAGTATTAAAAAACAAAAAAGTCAGGGTGAAAACAGTGCTAAATGATGCTTCCAAGATCCAAGAGAGTGTGTATTCATTTAAATGCAAATACATACACTTCATACTTGTGTGTTTACAAATACTTAGCTTCAACACTTAGTAAGTACAAAATATCTAATTTGAAACCATGAAATTGTTCTGTTTTGTTTTGAAGAAAAAAAATAATGTTTATATTACTTTAATAAACACACTATTAATTTAGTATTGGTTAAAATCTTTCCCTCCGGCGCTGGTAATAAGGCTAAACAAAATTACCTCTTTAATTTTGCTAAGATGCTTTTACTGCATATTCCTATACAAAAGACTTATGCACAAAGCAGTAACTTGTCTGCTTTAATATTTTATACATGGGATTTTACAGCTAGTGAAAATCAAACAGGAGAATTTAGGACTTGCAAAAAAGCATGAAAATTATTCCTACCAAAAATCGAATAAGAAAAAAAAATAAAAAAAGCTAATTAACCACCTTAATTACCCAATAAAAAGTGGTATATAGTCCAATGTGTGAACTTTGCCACAGTTTTCTTATCCTTAAAGCTATATGAGGACAGTATTTGCAGCATTGACTACTTTTAAGCCATATGCATAGGAAAGGGTGATTTTTTTGAATGGTGACATGACATAGGGCATCTCTATACTCTAGTACAATGCAAACCAGCAAACCATTGGTAAACCACTAATAACCTCTCCCTGACTTCATGTGCAGCACTTCAGTTCTCCAAGCCTTAAATTTCATGCAGTTGCCTTTGAGATCATGAGACATTTAGATCTCAATCCCACAAAGACTGTGCCTATGTGGGACTTCACACTGCATTTAGAGAATTTAAACTTCTCCTATAAATTCAGTGTTGTCCTAATGTTTCATCACTAACTTTCCAAATCCCTTAGAAAATTCAGAGAAGAAAAGATTTGCTCTTTCCCGTGGCACATTTCCATTCACACATGGAATAAATTCTTTCAGGATTTGTTTTACCACTCTTTTAAAAATGGTGTGTTATTACAAAACACTGTAGTTTGGATTAGTAGATAGCATTTTTTTTCCCAGATGAAATAATATTTAAGCAGCAGTGCATTCTTGGGATTATGATTGACTATGGATAAAGCAAAACAGAGTTTGTATAGAAAGGTGCATTTTTAAAATTTAATATCGAAGGGCTGTGTGCTCAAAATCTTGTGKTTTTTTTCTGACTGTAACAGATGGTTTGACAACCTCAGTGTGGGGATTTAACCTCTTTTACAAATCTTGCTTTGAATAATGCTAAGGCTACTAATCCTTACTCAGACTGTCGGAATGAACAAGTAACCACAGGAGATAAATCCGGCTCACTCAGTCTAGTATATCTTGTGCTAGAAATTCAGGCTGATGATACCCTTCATATCTGTTTCAACCATCAAGATTGGTATAATGAGGCTCACAGCTCTCTCCAGTTATGTGGGTGGTCTCTGAGCTACGCAAACCCAAAACTGTAGCTAAGTGAAAAACTGTAGTTACGTGCTGAATTTGGCACAGGAAAGCAGCTAGAAGTGTGCACAAGAACCAGGAAACACAACAGGGCCAAAGCAAGGTTATATGCTTTTTATCTTGTGTTTAAAAGAGAGATACACCCTCTTTGGGATTTTAGCAAACTCCTAATGCAGCCACAAAGGAGGATAATCAAGAATACTACCTTAGTAAGTAAAATAAAATATCCTCCAAAGAATGCATCTGATTAGTGCAGATCTACACTTTCACTGTGCTTGTGCTGCTTTTACTATTTTCTTTTTTTAAATATTTAAGTGATATATATTTATTCACAAGAACCTCTCAGAGTCATAAGATAAACTACGGTGCAAGGGACCTCAGAAGTTCTCTAATCTTCTACTGAGGCTCTGGCTCAAAGCGGGGTCAGCAGTGCAATCAGATGCAGGTGAAACCCCCTGGATGCACAGCCTCTCTGGGAAACCTGCTCCACTGCTGAACTGTCCTCACAGAAATTGTTTTTACTGTTTCCCACCGAAAACTCTGCTGTAACAACCTCTGCATATCGTTGTGCATCACGGTGAAGAGTTTGGCTTTGCCAACCAGTTGACATTTTTGTTGGTCATGGGAAGCTGCTGTTAGGTCCTCTCAAAGCTGGCTCTTCTGTGGGGTGCACAGGCCCAGCTCCCTCAGCATCTCCTCACAAAGCATGTGCTCAGCTGAATTCACTCCAGTTTATCAATATTGTGCTGGGTGTACAAAACTGGACACAGTCTGATGTCAATCTTCTCCAGTGCCAGGGTACACTCCTGGCTTGGCTCAGCTCGCTGCCCTCCAGGACTCTCAGGACTTCTCCAGCAAATCTGCCTTCCAGGCAGGCAGCAAGTCCCAGCCTGTCCCACTTCCAGCGCTTCTTCCTTCCCAAGAGCACAGCTTGGCATTTTATAATGTTCCTGCTGGCCGTTTTCCTGTAGCCTCTCTAGGTCCTTCTGGGTTCTGCTATTGTTGAACTGAAAGCAGCTTTCTCATCCCACTGCCTTTTTCAGAGCTTTTTGGGGAAAAAAAAATCCTATCTCTTGCTGAGATAAACCAGAAACATTTTCAGTTTTATAAAAAGTAAAACTGAACTGAAAGGGACATTTCTAAAGGCAGAACATAAATGTCCAGAGCCAAAGCAGCCTTGGAAAACTTTGTAAAACCAGCTTAGAAAGGTACTTCTACTTGCTCTACCACTACCTAGCTCTGCTCAACAAATAGCTATCAAAAATATCAAAAATCTCAAAAGAGAATGAAAAAAAAATCCTCAAAGCAAGCTAAAAGTGCATTTTTAAATGGTGAGGGGCAGTAACGTCAATGAGACAGAATAAGAATCTGCATGGAATTATTGACTCTCAGATAACTTCAGTGTCGGTACAATTCAGTGTAAAAGTGTGGTTTAACTTGCCAAGGTCCTATAATGCAGTGATTTGTTTGCGGGGAAATTCAAACATCCTACAACATCTGAAAAATCTCATATTCCTTTAGCATGCATTCTCTTTATTCCTTTCCTTCTTAGCAAGGAAATACTCGCTATAGACTGAGTTAGAAAAAGTTATAACTCACCATCTCAGGAAAAAAAAGCAGCCTTAAAAAGAATACATTATTTTATCTATTGAAATAAAATATAGACGGTAGAACAATAAATAGTGAAAGATAGTAGTGACTGGGGTTGGGGGTAATAAAAGGCAGAGAAATAGAAAAAAAACTGTTTATAAAGGAAAAAATAGCAAATATGATGATGTAAGACTGCTTGGMAACAGTATAAACCTTTTTCTAGAGAATAGCTCACCCCTGTCAGTCTGCCCACGCTGAAGAAATAAAAAAATATAGTTTTAATACCTGGTAAGTGCTTTGATAAAAGGCAGCAGGCCAAGAATTACACTTGATTATGTAAGTATTTAAAAATGATATTCAAAATATTAAAGAAAGGCAGTTTGATGGCACAGATTAAAAAAAAAAAAAAAAAAAAAAAAAAAAAAACTGCCTGTGGTGTACTTTAAGGACCTGAATCTATGGGAGAACGTTATCTTAAAGGCACCAATGAATTTCAAGCAGTGCACTCAGGCTGTCATTTAAACATCAATTTCCTATATTCATTCCACTGTGGCAGACAAAGTATTTGTTTTTTACAAGACTGGTAAGTCAGGTATACATAATTCCATGCCTCCACAGGCATCATTCCTTGATACAAATCATTCCAGTATTTGTCTCTGTCAAAAGCCTTCCTGAACAACCACTGTAATTCAACTTCCTATTTATTCTTATGATATAAAATGTAGGAGACATGTCCTGTTAAGGCATCAGGCCGGTGCATAAGCCATGGACTAGGCCTTGGTCTATGGTTAAGCTGATTTAACAGGAACAAGAAAGGAGTGAAAATGACATGAAAAATTGCTGGACGTGACAGATAACAAGATGAGACGCTGACAAAAGTTACAGGCAGTGCTGTTAGGGATAGCTTAATTTCACAGGCGGTTAGGACTGATATTATGCAAGAAACACCTGAACTTCCCAGAAACTCGAAGGGGATCTGCAGAGGAGCAGGCCGGCGCCCTCCGGGTACCCCCCTGTCCCATAGCAGGGCATATGTGGCAGCCATGGAGGATGCTGGGGACCAGCACAGGCCCAAACCTCCTCTTCTCCGCCACCATCACAAGCCCTTGGACGTGCCCACCACCTCCGCCACCTCGGGGGCTCTGCTGTTCTCCCCAGCAACGCCATTTTGATTGGCTCAGATTCTCACAGCGCCTGGTGATGGCTGTTAATGGGGACGAAAGCAGCTCTATTCTGGAAAGTTCTTCAGGCTGTGCGGACTACACCGCCATTGATCGCACAGTAAGAAGGCAGCCACTTGACGGCAAACAAAGCCCAACATGTCAGTCTGCCACAGCATCTCCTTAGGCACTTACACATATCCATCTATGCAGCCAGCCTGAAAGGTGAAAGCAGACACGCTTAAATGTGGCACACCACTTTGTACTACCTAGGCAGAGAGGAATTTCTTTCATTGATAAATGTTAAGATTTCATCTGAATGTGTTAAGAGCAATGCACATGGGTTCAAGTCTGTGGACTACCATTTAGATAATGGTTGTCACAAGAAGTTGTTTCGTAAGGTTTTAGAGTGTACGTCTCTTCAAGATGTTAAAAGAGGTCATAATTACAGAAATAATGTCATGATCTAATTCTTTCAGGGTTAGATGCCTAACCAAGGTGTTCCTTCAGCCTCTCCTCCGGCTTTCCTTCTGAGACCTTGCTGTGCTCGTAGGTCTCCCCAGTGCTCAGAAATTGCTGCATGCTCAAGGCAAAAAAAAAATCAAATGGATAGTTCGTTCCTTCTTTCTCTCAGTCATGGCTCACACAGTGCCCCTACCCTATGAGCACAGCCAACCTCTCCACCGCAGCCTGGGGCTGGGAAGCTGTCTTGCGGTCTCAGCTCTGCTCAAGGTGCAGTGTTGTGCTGCAAGGACTCTTTAATAGTGTGTATTATAAGGTGCTGAAAGTCCAGGCTGAAAAAGATGTAAGAGCAACTCCATGCATGAGGGCCCCTCTTAGGAAAGCAGAAAGTTGGCACCCACGGGCACCTTTGGAGAGGAGCAGCAGCACCTGCCACTCACTTGCCAGGCTGAGGTAAAAGTGATATTCAGTGCTGTGGTGGTGATTGTGCAGGAAGCAGGTGTAATGTGTAATACAGTTAAGTTTGAGAGCTTGTGCAAGAGGAGTCTTGTCAGTCATTCACAAAACCCGACCTGAAGCAAGTTGCCTTGACTTGCTCCTGCTCATTCCTGACACAGTTTCACTCTCCCTCAGTCTCCTTCCCACAGCCCCAGGAACATCTCGATGTGGGTGCTGTGGGGGCCTGGCCAGGGTCAGTGGTGGGCACAGCAGCAAACAGTAACAGCAGCTTTCTCTAATGTCCCTGGACTTGGTGATGACACCTTGTTCATGGAGAGATCTGCTCCATCATTTGCTCCATCAACCATCAGCTGGCAAGAGCTTCCCTCAACTTCAGGCTAGTTTGCTACCTGCTTTTCCTTCTTTGGGACATATGCTTGAGATCTCTGGTAYGGAGGAGGAATAGCAGAGAGGACATGCTGCAACATTTCTGCCATCCTCTCACTGACAGGAAAGGGATAGTCTGTGCAGTGACCCTGCATCTGGAGCCATGGGGATGGAGAACCTTGGGAGACTGCAGCTGGAAATATCTCCCCTTTCTGCTCCTTCACGCCCAGCCATGAAGCCTCCAAAGCCACCAGGGTGATCTGATGTCACCGTGTGCTCCCTGTCCAGGCACTTGTCTGTGGAGTGTRCCAGAGAGCTTCCTTCTGTCCCTGAAGCCCCTTGTCATGGAGCGTTGCCACTCACCAGCTGCCCTGCACTGGCATGCGGGCAGCTCAGGGAGCAAGAGGGGCCTCCCCCCCCACAGCAGGCATAGAGGACAGACTCTTCAGGATGGAAAGCACAGTCAGCTTTTGCAGTCTTCTTCATAGGAGACTGCAAACGTCTGTGGTCTGTGCCTTCCTGACCAGCCTGCCTGGGACTGCAGACCCAAATACTTCAGCTTTGGAAAGTCTGGATGATGGTATGTTGGCAACAGTGAAGTATTTGAAAAGCGGGGTGGTGGTGGTGAGGGGTCTTCTCTGCTTCCTGACATAAAGGGAATTCTTCCTTATGGAAAATCTACCCCTAATACAGTAGGACCCTCCACCGGGTTTTCAGAGTACCTACAAGGCTGGCATCTTAATCTGACTGTAGCAGCTTGTTTTTGAATGCWTTCCTTGGCATTGCCTCCTCAACTCAAATTCACACCTTCTACTTGCTTCTTTTAACAAATAACAGCACAATTCACTCCTCTTTTTAACTGCTTTAACCTCTTCCACTGCTTCTATGAGGAATGCAATTCCCTTCATCCTTCATTCTGTTCCCCTCTCCCCCAGCCCAATCTTTCATGGGATAAATGTAAGGTTTTTTTTTTTTTTTTTAACCGTATTTAGAATGTCAATTAAATCTCTGAGAGTCATAATGATGTCAGTATCTTGACTTTCACATAATAAAATATTCTGTTTTGTATAATTTGCATTTATAATCCTGAAGAGCTTGAAAGAGCCTATAGTGTTATAAGGCCAAAAAGAATGCAATGACCATCTGATTTTCAAGGAATGATTCTTGTTTTTCAAATGCTTTGGGCTGCCAATACTGTAAATGTCTGAGCAGTCATACAAAGCTTGTATGACAAGCTATATGATATTTTGTGGACATTTTGCAAGTTACTAATCCCTGGAAAGAATATTATTTGGTTGGTATTTTAGCTCACGCCATTAGGAGCCTATGCACCAAATCACCATAGGATGCAGGTCATGCCTACAGTTAATATGGATATACCTATCTGTGTTCAGAATAGGTATTGCGATAATAGCAATAAATGAACTGTTAATTGTTACCAACATTGTCAGAATATCCTGTCCCGCTTTCAGGTGCCTGTATGTGAGTGCACGTTAGTACACAGCAAGTGCAGCATTTTGACAAGGTGAGAGACATGCCCACCTTCCGTATCAAAACTGCAGATGAGTGCCTTATAAATACATAAAAACTTGGTGTGAAAAGCAACAGGTAGCTTAAACTTCTGGTACTAATCAGAGATAACTCGGTTAGGTCTAGCAAGCTTGGAAGAAAACCATGAAAAACAGACCAGATGAAACATTTCAGTTTTGATTCTGTTCTCTTCAAAAATCTTGCAAGAAGGCTAGAAAGATGTGCAAAAGATGACAGAAAAAGAAAACACACATATCCTCAGGTAAACTTTCTAATTTAGAAATTACGTCAGTAAAATAAAATCACGTTTTTATAAAGTTTGGCCCATTTTTTTTGCAGTTTTGTATTTAGAATGCTGAAGTTCTCATCTGGTTCTTCAGAACATTCCATGATAGCACAAATTCTGGCCCGTGTCTGTGTAAATTTTAATCAGGTGTTTATCTCTGCATTGGCTTGACAAGTGCTATGCCTGAGTTAAAACAGATGAATAACTTGTCAAAAGTGACTTAAAGCACAATACATTATAGTGTAGGACATATGTGTATGTTTGATACTACACCAAATTTAGTTATTTTTAAGCATTATAGCACAGACTAACTAATTTCCATCCAAAATCATTCTTACTGAAAATATATATGCCAAAGGCATCTTTTTTTTTTCATTATCCAGAGAATGCTGATAAAATAATATTTTCTTCTTGCAGGCAGAAGTAAATACTTCTCCGTAGACTTGTCAAATTTATTCCAATTACAATTAGCATTTACATGAAGAACTATCTAAAATGAAAACTAAATTTGAAAGGATTGTAAGAAAAATGTGGTTTAAGCACAGAAACTTTTTTTGTTACTCATTAGCAGAAGGCGGCTGAAACCTTGCCTTTTTGGCTGGTTCCTGTCCTATTTGTTTTCATTAAATCTGGCAAACCCACTGTAGCAGGCAGTGTGAATAGATGGCTCCTTTTCTGTCACCAAGCACACGCACAGCACCTTGCAGAGTCACCTCTGCAATGACAGTGACTTCCATAGCTACAGGGAGAGGAGCAGTCTTTCCTGAATGACTTGCAGAGATAGTGCTGTGTCGTTGTTCCCTCTTCTGTATTTCAGTGGAAAACATTTTTATTTTTGCTAATGACTACATTGCTTTTGTTCTTAAGATATTTTTTATAGAAGCCACTAAACTCTGAACACAAGGATTCACAAATATTGATAGGTGAGTAAAAAAGCTAAAAATACACTATCTACTATTGCCTTCATAATACTACATATTGGAAATAGGAGAAAAAAAAAAGTCTGACACTTTTCAGGAGACTCCTTCCTTCCTCTCTTCCTCCATCCCTTCACAGATATATAATTGCAATTTTCAGTTAAAACATGGTAATGAACACAATGCATATCTTTACTACTATCCAAATGTGTTAATATTTTACAGTTCAGCATATGCTAGCATTGACAATGACTTTTAGTTCATTTCATGGCTAAAGTAGTGCCAAGTGTCTGAGTGGGCTACTAACTATCTCCAACGTGTTTGTAGGAGTGCACCCACCCTGTCTCCAGGTCTTGGATCCTCTGGCCATGAGCACTGACACTGGATTTTTATTTTCTTTTCTTTTTTTTGTAAAGATCAGTCATGCAATATGTTTTTTGTTCTTATTTACATCAAAAAGACAACTTTTATTATCAATTCACCTCACTGAGTGAGTGGATGTATAGACTGGAGAAAACTATCTTCCTTCTTCAGGAACCTTATTTATTGAAATAGTCACTTCTCAAAGCTTAAAAAAAAAAAAAAAAAAAAAAAAATTGATTCTTCGAATCAGTGAAGTTGCCTGATTAGTTTTCCTCTTGCATTTCCTTAGCAATTTTTTTTTTTTTTCCCAATCCAGGCTACGGAAGAAGATTAAAAATATTCCTAATATTGGCTTTTTCATCGTCCCCTTCTGCAGCAGATGCCAGGGAGGCTCTAGCCATAAAAGCACGAGGAGCTGGGATTTGGGAAGAGGTGACAGTAAGAAAGCCTGGAAGGGGAAATTCATTGTGGTTCTGTTCTCACCCACAGCATCTCTCTGTATCTATTTTATAGTGTGTTTCTTTTTGTCATATCTGCAGTATCTAATTCAAAACTTACAAAGTGAGTGAGGTTTTTTTTTTTTTTTTGTCTTTCATATGCATTTATAAAAGGTGGGATTCCACATTTACACTAAGAGAAGAAATTGAGGTAAAATATAGGCTTTTGTCTGTCTTCTTGTATTATAACAGAATTGACTTGGTGTATTTTATAACACATATGTGAGATGGATGACTTGCTGGCATTTGCATATTTACTGAAATTGTTTCTAAATTCTCTTTTGTTCAGTTGTTTTGCTGCCTGACACACCAACACTGACCTTTATTCCCACCACCACCCAAAAGTGTGCAACCTAAATGCATCTGGCCAGAGTTTTACTCACTATGTATGTTCTTGACTATCATCAGCTACAGAAGTATCTGCCCTTTATTAAAAAATCCCTGTAACACTCCTTTCTTTGTTTGCTCCTCTATTGTGTAGACTGAATATATCAGTTTTTCTCATCTTTCCACGCTGCTGTCATCTTACAGATCATTTTATAGCATCTCTGACCCCAATTACAGTTGTCTCACATAAACAGATTTTGGATTTATAACCCTGAGCTAGAGAAAATGAAATAGGCTTCAGCTCCCATAGAAAAGGGTAAAATATTTTATAAATCTCTTTAAAATGCAGAAGTGAATGTACTGTTGGACTCCATTAAAACCTTTTCTTTCTACTGGAATCTGAATGCAAATTGCTAGTTAAAAATTGCAGAATGATTCTTGAAACTGTAAAGCTAACTGTGGCCACATGTAACTTTATTCACCAGTTCTGTTCAACTATAATCAGGCATCAGCAGCTTTGAACTCTTGGAATAGCTACATTCACTTGCCATCTGCCAGCTACTAGGATATAAGATAATGAATGAGCTTTTAAGTGGACTGAAAGAGTCAAAAATATTAAACAGAATATAAGAGTAAGACTAAGGAAAAATCACAATAGTTGAAAGGCATATTTTTAATGTTCTTTGCTTCTAAACTGCTTGCATTTCTTTATTTTCTTTTCATAGCATGATGTGAAGAGACTACGTATAAATAAAGGGTTCGTACTTTAAATCCACTTTTTTCTAGCCATCTTGTATTTGTCTTGGCAAGACAAAAATTCTGTTCTGTTTAGAATTATTTCAGATAATTTAATTGTCTCGGTGCTAGCGTGCGTGCAATTTTAATAGATTGCCCTTGAAGCAGTACAATATAAATATTGTTTGCAATATATATGAGGAAGGAAACTGAAACTTCAATTATAATAGTGTTCAGAATGTAGTTTTGTTCTAGTTATTTTGTTCTAAAGTAGCCAGTTCCTGATATAGATAGCTGAAACATAGGTTTCTAAAGGACCAGGCAGCTCAAATTAAATAATAGAAGAAAATCAGGAAGTAAAATATTAAAGCCAAAGATTTTGTGGAAATCCTGTCTGTAAAATATGCTACCCTTAAGCATCTGCATCCTGCAGTTGATTTAAATTTGAGAGTATTAGAGAATAAAAACCCTAATCTAGAAAATTTCATTTCAATTTGCAAAGTATGGAAGAGCAGATATTGATCAGAGGAGTTCTTATGGCTATTCTTATCATATACCAATAATGCCAGTCAAATATATAAGACTATTAATTTGAATACATTTTGAAAAATCTACGTACTGATCCATAGTATCATGGTGGATCAGACTTTATTTTTTTCCACATAAAATGTTTCATAATTAAAAAAAAAAGCCATAAAGAACTAGCTAACAGTAATCTTAATAAAATTTCACRAGAAAGCAAGGTTGTTTCTTGACTCAGAATCTAAAATGAGAGGAACGGTCAATAAATGTGCATAGGATTGAGAAAAGAGTGGGGATACAGGGCGCAGCCCTTGGGCAAAAAATGGAAGTAACCCATGTAAGGAGAAGGCAGGTAAGATGATTCCCACAGGAGCTGTCAGGGGGTTCCAAGATCTGGATTAGAAAGGATAAACTGAGATAATTTGTTAAGGTAATACTGGCCCTTCAAATTGCAAGACAACATTTTTTTTTCTCACACTTTAGCTTCTATACATGGTTTTATTTTTATGTGGAATTGGTTTCTATGTCATATACAGTAGAGGGAGAGAAAAAATATTATGATGTATTTTTAAATTATTTATATTTAAGTTTTTTTTTTTGTTTTGAATACCTGTGATATGAAAATCTTTCCAGAATAGTATGCAGGTTTTTCATTTTACATAGATACTAGATGATAAAAAAAAGTTGATTATTGCTGATTATTTCTCTTGTTTCAATCTTACTAGCAACATATTTAAAGAATAATTTTGCTGTTCTAGATAAAATGACATTTAACCTTGTTAATTACTAGGGTAGAGAAGCTTTAATATGCAGATCAACTCTATTGAAATGTTATTTCAGGTGATAATTACATAGACTGTGGACAGTGAGCTGAACTAAATTCTTTTTAATTATAATGAGGAAAGCTATTAAGCCATTTTTCTATTTGAATTGGAGCTTTCCTTTCCTGGCATTTAAAGGTCTTTATTAAAGCTTTCTTTTTATAGAAAAGTTTGTGCTATGCCACAGGAATACAGCAAATAGCTTAAAATGGGATTCTTTCAACTGTGCTATTTATAATTTTTGAAAAGCTTGTAATTTTCTTCCTGATGTATGCTATTATGACCTCTGCATATTCATTATACAATAACTATATAGATCCCTTTTCAGATTTTAAGAAATTGACTTAATATTTAGATTTTCTTTATATGAATTCTAACATCAAGTTTAGTTCTAGAGAAATATATAGGAAGAGTTAGTGTCATGTTCTTAGAGACAACAGAAAAATACAGTAGTCAGAACATAAATTTATGTATCTATTAGCATGTSCTTCAAAAATTTATTTTGAAATAATTTATTGCTACTCTAAGAGGCCATTCTGCATAAGGGCAAGTTTGCTTTAAAACTTACGTGTAAGAGTGCTTGCTATATTTGATAAAAAAATTAGCACAATAAAAATACTTTATTGCATGCCATGCAGTGACACCTTTTGAAGAATCTGTGTCTGAGCTGTCATACGGTTCAGGGTGGTTGTTTTTTTTTTTTTTTTTTTTTTTGTTCGTTTGTGTTTTAGAACTTCAAAGTACTGAAAACAACTATTTTATACAATCCTATATAAAATTATGACATCCTGAGGCTAAAAATGCTATGCAATAAACAAATGCAGGAGTGTTTCTATGAATCTTATCCTCCATTAACACAGATACCTAAAGTAGAGCTTATGAGCCTTATTTAATACAAATGCTTCCCAGGCACYAGATTTTGTCCTCATTTTTCAGAAAGCCTGGGGAAATTTTGCATGTTGGCAATGCTTCTGTTTTGCTGAGCATATTACAGCTTTGTCCTCCCATGTAGTCAGTGATAGCTCTAGGCAGGAGTAGATTTCCACCCACGTGGAGTTTATGCAACTATCAGTGAGAGTGCTGCCATAATTCAGTATTACCTCTATGAATTTATTGCCTCATGGAGAGAGGAGGAAGCACAGAAGAGGCTAGGGGGAAGTGAGTAAAAGAAAAGGGATTTCAAGGCAGCTCAGAAAATGTCCAAAGAGGAAAAAAAAATGTTGCATAGCAATCTTTCAGAATCACATCTCCCCCTCTTTATTTTCTTAATGGACAGAATTAGATCATGTTAGAAAGAGAAAGACACACCCATAGATCTGTTTGCCTAATGATGAAATTTAGGATCTAGTTTAGTTAAGAGCAGTTTAATAGTACAATGGAAAAAAAAAAAAAAAAAAAGATAAAAAAGACAAAACAAAAAACACAAACCAGAAAAATAAGTACCCTGTGAGTACTCTAATCTGTTTATATAGGTGGTGAATTGAAAAAGGGGCTGGATTTGATGAAGCAAGAATGTTTTGTTGTTATTATCCTTCTCACATGTATAATAAAAGCTGTTAAGATTTCTTACATTTCCTCCTACATTGATAGAAGTCCCAGGATCCAGGCCTGCGTAAGTTCCACATGGGGCTACGTGAAGCTGTACATATGCTTCTTTATCTGCACTAATTTTGATGCTTAGTCCAGCTCCAGTCCAGATCATAGATCACTTCTGTGTAGTGGTCAGTGCTTCAGTGACTTCAATKATATTACCATAGCAAGCACAAATGTTTCAAAACCATGTACTATACATATTAATAGGAATATTTGTCAAGTCTGAGAGACCTGCCCCATGTCTTAAGTGTCAACTTTCAACAGTAGCATGTTCAATAGTAAAATTAATTTTTCCACAAGAGTGTAATGAAAAACATTTTTTTACCCATGAAGCTAAGCCTTTGTGGAATGGCTGGTATGTGCAAGTCCATGACCTATATGAAGAAACTTGATGCTGAGGGTGTAGAATTTTCAAGAACTGATTCGGATTACATCTGTTATATAGCATGTAGGTGCCCAAAGGAGGGACTGAGTTACCTAAAAGCAATCTTTGTACAACTAGACTTCAGCACAGGATGCAGGATAACATATCTCTTCCAGTAGAGTACTATGACCAGAAGACTATGTAGTTACATTTTTTTTTTTTTTTTTTAGGCCTTGTGAGGTCTGAATTCTTCACAGAAGTTACTTGTTCACAACTTTTAATAATAGGTGAAGGAGGTGAGGTAGGGGACAATATCCAGTCTCATCTTGCCTAGTTTAGCAAGGTCTCATGTTTCCTTGTCACATGCTGTAGCAGTTATTTTTGATGGACAAATAAGTCAGTGATAAATACTCAGTTCCTTGTGGATGCCCTTTCAATCAGGCATTCAATCCTTTGTGTCAAAGTTTTAMTTTGAAACACATTTCTCTATTTTATATGCTTTCACAGACCACATTTGGATCCCCTACTATAGACTGTGTCTTCTTGCTATTTCCTTTTCCTCTATATTCTAAGTCAGATCATCCCTTTTTCCAACGAACCAACACAGACCCTTAATTTAAAAAAGAGAAAACATACCAGACTGTGCTTTGTGAGAGGTGCTTGCTGGAGTGCCCCAGTCAAATGACAGAATGTTTAAAAGCGGTAATATTTTAGACTGAAACCTAATGATGGGTAATTCTGGAGGGTAACTTTAACTAGGTCTCCTGCCCACATGTCGGCWGTTCTGAATAGTCAGTCTTCCAGTTATGTGTTGGAGCACTTTAATAGGCAACCAGTCCTAGCAACACAGACAAACAAGAAAAAAACCTGAAAAACTTGTRTTTCTGTTTTGTAAAATCAAATTTCTGACCCATATGCCTAAGGAGTAGAAAAGTTCTGAGTCATTTCTCAGTCATCCTGCATTTCGAGGAGATAAGTATTTTCTTAAATAATCTTTATAATTAAAAAATAATTTTAGAGTGGTACTGTAGAACTATACGTGCCTCACAATCCAATTACAAACACCTTCAGGACTTTCTCTGCATAAACAAGCTCATAAAAGGGAAAAGGAGTTACCGACTAAATCTTGGGGATAATGATTTGATTAATATTTTTTATTTATTTATCAGACATTATAAGGAGAGAGGCCAAATTATATAAAGTTTTTGTATATTTTTATGCTAAGATTTATTACTGGATTTAATAAAACACATGATATATAGATGATATAAAGGTGAAATTTTGCTTCCAGCTGTGAATGTATCTTTACAGTAAAAGAAGTAGCTGTATGATGTATCTACTTCCCTTTGAATTCCACAAGCGGCACCTAATAACTGATTTTGATATATCACTTTTGGCCTAAATGTAGTTCAGATTTATCCCCTTCTGCAACAGACTCTCCCATTGCCTAAGCCAATATGCAACTGTGATCTGGTCGTATTCCTTTCCTTGGGATGCCTTCTGATACTTACGCTGTAATCTTTGTTGTCTGTAATGTAGACCAATGATCTGTGAGTTAGTAATGAAATTATATTTCATAAACAGCTCTGTTCTTTTTTTCTGTCAGATTCTTCTAGTAATGTTTTGCTCTACGGGTCTAGGATAGTGATGGCTTCTTTCCAAGTACCCATTAGGTAGCACCTTTTCATTTGTCTATGAAACACAACATGCAGTGCCTCCTGCCATTAAAACCATTTCTCATGTATTGAAATGGCATTAACACAGCTCATTAGACAGTTTTTCTAAATTTTCAGTGAGTAGAAGACCAATAGTCTCTCCCTGACTCCTGACTTTCTCCAGTATTTTCTAGCCCTCTGTTCTCCCCAGCTTATTCCTGCCCGTCCTACTTCTAGTGCTTGGATCTAAATCTGTTTTGAAATATGAAAAGCAGAGAACCAGTGTGAATGTTCCTTCATGGTCTATTGAAAATAGTGAGATTATAAATATTCTTCACTCCCAATACATCCATAGCGTGCACACAGTRCACATTGCACCTGCATAGGTATTTTCTGTGTGTACTGCTTAGACAGTTAGCAGTCATGGGAAAAACGAATACAAGAACGATTTGGGGGAACAAATCATTACATCAGGATTTTTGTGGGAAACATCTACCTGTCCATCTTGTATAAAGGAAAATACTTAAATCCATTTAAAGAGCTCTTCTTAGTAGTTATGTTCAGTGACAGTGTTTTGTTAGAGGATGTGGAGAAATGAGAGTTGAATAATGTCAACAAGATAGATAAATGTAAGAATTTTAAGGTACACTGGTTAGGAAAAAGTCAAGATTTACAAGGCCACTTTTGTGTTTTATAGACTTATGGTGAATTTTAACTCACATTTTACAATGATACCTTAGAAAGATATGTTAGTAGGGCCTCAGGACTTACAGCAAATTCCAGTATTTTCAATATATATATTTAAAAAAAAAAAAGTATTCCTTTTTGCAGTGTTTACAGGCAGAAACTTACAGTATTATTTCTTTTTGTTAAACTCCCAGAGGCTGGAGTCACGCTACTAAATATTAGTTAAGAACAGAATGTTTCTTGGAACTGCCAGAGAGACAAACTTGAAAATGGAATCTCCCAGTTTTTTGACAGTTGGAGGTTGAAAAAAAAGTTATAAATTCATAATCTTTAAAATACTGTTATTTTCTGCAGACATGACTGTCTTTTTGACTCCTTTGCATTAAGTTTTGAACTCATAAAGTTGGCAGTTCTAGACAGTCTATGTATCTTATAACGTTTTAAGAAAATAGCTCAAAATGTTAGATTTTAGAGTACAGAAAAGAGCATTTTCTGGATCCTGAGGATTCTTTTTGGAGTCTTACTTCTTCCTGCTCAGTAAAAGCGAAAAAAAAAGAGACTGAAATGAAATCACAGTTTAGATTTCAATGTTATCTTGTGAATACATTTTAGTAAAATTTGTCCACCTCCACAAAGCGCTGAAGAAAAATTATGTCAGAATTATATAGGCTTGATGTTAAAATTGTTAAAATTGAAATCTCAGTCACATGCCCTGATAGATTTAGCACTTACAACCCTTTTATAGTGACACAAAATAGCATCATTATTATACAATTACATAATTTATGCTTCAGATTTTTCTCAAAAATTGTTTTCTAGGGCAAGATAGGCAATTTATTAAAATTTTATTCAAATATCTCCCATTATAACTGAATTAGCAAAGCATAAAATAAATCATTACCTAATCCTATTTTCATTGTAAATGTTTGAATTACTTGCAAACTGATATGTATTTATATATGCATGTACTTATGTTTAAAATTTTAATTATTATGATGTAGAATTACATGTGTTTTAATATAAAACATACATATAAATCCATCTMTCAGCCGACACAAGTCAGGAGTACTTGCAACATGAAACATTCACAGTGACACATTGATGCTATGGTATAGCATGGATTCAGTTTGCAGATTTTGCAAATGGATTTTACCCTGTGTACTTGTTAATTACACATAATTGCATTCCCTCCCAGATATTATCAAAGAAGTACTGCACTGTAAACCTGCCTTTTGACACCTGCTAAGGTCTTGGCAACTTAATGATTGAAGTGCATTTATTTGATTTTTTAAAAAGTATTTATTGCATTTGGTAAAATTGCCTACACAGCCTTTCAGTTTAGGCCTACTTTTCTCTGCAATTATTTCCAAATTTTCTAGTTGTGCTAGTTCAGAGACTTTTTCTGCAGTTGAGTTTGGTTCACCTTGCTGTTTATGGCATCGCCGTACAGTGCAGCACAGTCAAGTATTCTGCTACTAAAACCAAACAACTCTTAACAGTTGTGCCTTCATTATCATATTTATAGAGACAAAGTWAAGTTGTCTCATAACTTTTAAATACCTAGAATATCAGAAATTGCAAGATGAATCTCAGGATGTGACATACATTAATGAACTAATCTTTCCTTGGGCAGGGAAAGGGCAAATCTTTCCTAGTGAACAACTGCTTCAGTAGTAAACTGGAACCAGTAGTCCATACGTCAGCACAGTTCGGCCTTGTTCTTTGGTCACCATTCTGTCTGTTCCAAAGTATGTTAGTATTTGCTTGTTTGTGGCCTACATTTTAGACATCTTATRTGTTTCATGCAAGTAATCATGACATAATTTGGCTAGATGTGACTCATATTAAGTCATACTGGYTTAAAATTACCAAGTTTAAAGTCTGCTCGCTACAAAAGCAGCTCTGTCTTAGTATCTCTGTGATGAAGATGTGAATGCTTCTCAGCCAGGCTTTTATAATTTGTTTTCTAGATCCCTAGCTGTGATGTGTTTTGGTGATACCTCTAAAAAGATTATGATTTATAAACAGCAAAACGTTACACTGATTCTTGGCACATTTTATAGATAGTCACTGAGAGAGAGAGCATAACCTTGTTCAATGCATAATTCTAAATGTCATATAGCTACAGAGGGCATGGAATATTGATAGCAAGAGGCCATGAAAGACAGTATCAGCAGCAGGTTGATTACAGCTTGGTATTTTATCAGATCAACTTTATTGCCKTATGTCTATTTGCTATTTTTAGGAGGGTAATGGGGGATATAACTGTATTTTATATTGAAATAATTTGCATTAGTCACCTTCTTTCTTCTGGCAGGAATAATCTCAGAAATAGAACATCTTTTTTAAACAGRGTTATGTGAAAGGTCTTTTTTTAGCTAACTTTGTTAAAGAATGAAGTATGAATAAACTATTCCTGGAAATTTTGGAAAAGTCAAGATTCTATCTTAACAAAGCTTTTAGAATGTATTTGATTAACATCTGCAATTGCCCTTAGATGTGCTGTAATTTGCATCTAATGCTAAGAATGGCTAAAAAAAATCCATATTATGACAAAACTATTCACAGTCATTGCTTGGAAGCACTTATCTTCTTACCTATCACAGTAAGAAGTCTGGTATRAAATTTGAGAACATTCAATAGGTGTGTATCGTGGTAATAAGGCGGTGTGGGATTTGKTAAAGGGAATTGAGGGTTTGCTACCAGGATTCAGATAGCAAGCAACGTGAAGCATGTGAGCTGTTCATGACTTAGATGATTACCCAAAGGCCTCCATAAATGGATTCTCCCTGGATCCTATAAATAATCTCTGCTGTAGTTGTGATGGGATGAATTATAGTAATAGACATGTTAACTTCACCTTGTTTAAGTCATTTTATTGGCATTTATTTCTCCCATCCCTGCCTTGCTTTGCCTTGAATATCCATTGCAAAATTGAAACCTGGCATTCAGTCTCAGATGTTCCTACTGACTCTAAAACCCRTTTCGTAGAATCACCATAATAAAAGGAATCTTAAATGCACTTTCTTAATACCATCATTACCAAGAGCAACACTTCAGACATTTCAAACAATGACAAACTGTATTTTAACTCTTAAGACTTAACAACATTTTCATCTGATAATGAACAGGATGGTCCTTAGCTCCTTTACAGGACTTAGCTAAACTCCAGAAACTGAAATGCCGAGTGCGCTGAGTGCCAGAACTTCACTGCAAGTTACATCTACATCTAGTCCCAGCACCGGAGGGGTGTTGACAAATTCATCTTCACAGCTCTTCAGTTGCTGACTTCTGACAAACAGCCAAAATACTCCCTTGACTATAATCCAGATAAGAGTAATATTTAAAACTCTTCCACACAAAGCAATTAGAACATCTGTAGATTGATTATTCAATTTGAGCCTATTTAATGTGTTTCAGAACTCACACTGAGTCAATATTTCACACTTTTTTCTTTTTTTTTATACACAATGAAACCTCTGTCCACTGAGTACTGGTTCTGAATAATGTATTTGCTAATGCAGACTGCACTGCAGAGAGGATTTGATACTTCTCATCRTGTACTGACTATAGTAACTGAGAAAACAAAAWTAAAAAAAAAATCCCATTTTGGGCAACTGTAGGAATTTATGGCAATTATTGACTACTTCTTACTACTTAGGGCAATTATTGAATATTTTTAGTACCTTCACTTCTTAAAGAAAAAAAAAATATTTTAATTCACTTTATTTTAAATAATGGTCCCTCAACTACAGGTTCTCTCTGGCTATAAAATGTCTCCTGATACAGGATTAAAAAAGAATCTTGTTTAAAAGTTATCCGTTATAAATCAAAACATAAAGGTCATCAGAGTTTCAAGTTATTAACATTTAAGAAGCATTCGCACCATTTTCCCTCTAAAATTGTTGACTTAGTAATGTTTCCTAAAAGAAAACAAAATAATTCTTCCCAGCAGAACAGATGTGACCAGCCTGCCAACATGCTGTATCCTTATGCCCTTTCCTTATGAGCAGCTCAAGTTGGTCCATAGGTTTGCCAAGAATCATTGATTTGCCTTCCCCAGGTAAGTGCTATCTCAAAGTGACAGGATGGATCAAATCATTGATTGGTGCAAATCARCATAATTTCACTGACATCAGTTATTTGCTCCAACTGAAGATCTTGCTCAAAACATGTTCCCCAATTGACTTTCATTCTGTTCATTTGGTTGTGGATGGCAAAATACAAAAAAAGCTAAGTTACCTGAAGGCAGCAATCTAAGGGGCTCTGCCAGGGCTRTAGAAGGTGCTTGTGCCAGGGAAAGCCTGAGCCCTGGGACACGAGGCTGGACATGTTCTCAGGAGGTCAAACTCTTCTCACTGCTAAGCCAGTCAGCAGAGACCACACATTCCACTCAGGTTACATGCTTGGTGTAATATCATCAAACTGAAAACCAAGTGACTTTTATAGACCAAGGACTGTAAAATAATGTTACAGAAATGCACTGATATGTCTGATTTCTTAATTAAGACAATTCCTTTAAAGGGTCCCCACTGAGTTTTCAATTATTTTTAACAGGAGAGAATATTTCATTCTAAATTACTTTATTAAGAACACTATGAATTACAGCAATAACGTGAAAATGTTTTAAAAGCTGTAGGAAGTGTCCCATTGGGTTAGAAAATTAATCATTTTTTACAGAGTAAAACAGAATGAGAAGGCAGTTTTATAGCAAACTGAACCCCCATCACCAAAAACCATAACAAACAAGTAAACAAATAAATAAAAAAGACAGCATTATTAGAGAAGGAAGCTGCAGTTTTGTAGTCAGTTAAAGATGCTTAGTGTTAAGCACATAAATAATCCCCTTGAGTAGTTAGAACAACTCATATGCTGAAAGTGAAGCCCAGGTGTAATTACAAGCATGGGRCCTATACGTTGCACTAGTCAATTTAAGCACAGTACCTAAATAATGATAAAATAAATGTCATCTATGTATCCAGATGACTTTATGTAGCCATAAATTAATAATGGGATGTGACACATTCAGATAAGTGTTCAAAATACTTAAGCACATATTCTAGTGTTTGACAAACAGTGAATACAAAATACAGTAAGCAAGAAAATACAAGAAAGCTGGGAGAAAACTGGGACATAAACATTCTTCTGTTAAGGTAAAATTATATATTAGACTAGAGAGAACTTTAGGAATTAAGACTGTAACATCAAAAGGGAGCTTATTTTTATTTTCTCAGTGGCAGCAGGCATTGAAAATAGCTCAGTTTGGAAATCCTTGCTCAAATACAGATTCCCTTTGATTTTACTGACAGTTTTGCCTAAGGAAACAGCATGAAGGAGGAAAAAATAAACAAGAGCAAACAGTGTCATAACCATGTCTCATGTCCCACCTGAAATCAGGCACCAAACTGGATGCTAGTCCCGCTTTGCGCTGGCATAGCTGAAACAAACACATAGGCCAAGGAGTTTCCTTGTGGGTGGATCTCAGTGCGAAACAGGAGGGAGATGGAGAGGAGAGCAGAGCTCCCAGAGCTCTCCYGTCTCCAGTGCGAGCTCCAAACACAGGCTGCTATGGGACAACCGACTGCAAATGAAGCCCTCCCCTCCCCACCTCTCTCTTCTCCAGTCTCTCTTGGTTCACTCCAGGGAGACAGATGCTCTTCTGCATCATTTTATGTAATTTTTTACTTCACTGATCTGAAAGGGAAAGAACAGTGGCCATTAGAGACCTCCTGTGATTTTTCTCACTGTCACCACTAAATTTTATGGTGTTGGCTGAATTAAAGTGGGAGGGAGGATGTCTACACACAGGCCTTGGGGAAAAATAGCTGCAGACATACATGGGATGACACAGGGACTTCCCTATCTCTCTTTTGGCTTCAACTTCATGCTTCTTCCAATCTGTTCACATGAATCCAACTTCTGTCCTCAATGAAGTGTAAATGCAGGGACCCACTGTAGGCCTAGCTCAGAGAGCCCATCTGAGCTTTACCATCTCCTAAGCCTTTGTATTGCAGTTCTGTTGACAGCAGCAATCTGACACAAAATCAGCAATTCTACTATATTGCTTTCACCAGTTGGTAACACGATTTGAAAAACCTGTGCAGGACCTTTCTTGCATCCCTAGATATTGCCATCATCCTCCTGAGCTGTGAAATACACAGATTCAGTGCCTGCACTGAACTATTTATTTCCTAACACACATTTCTGTCTGTTACAAAAAGACTTCAAACTTTCCTTGAGTTCCTGATTTCAAAGAGGCTTTAAACTTTCCTTGTTCGAAAGGTTTAAATCATTGTATGGGAAAATTCATTGTTTCTTACTTCTGGGAATTTGACTCTCTGTGGAAATAATGAAGCAAAAAATTCTTTCAGGCTGCCAGCAATAGTATCTGTCGCTAACTTCCCACTTATCTCTTAGTGGCTCAGGTAATTTGTGATGGAGTTCTTAGGGACTTTTTATATTTAAATATACATTCACTATTTAAATTTAATTATCCAGCAACACTGTCTATTATTTTCATGCTCAGTTTTGCCTCTGTGCTCTACTATTACATGTCTTTTGACACAAACATGGAAGAATCATGATTTTTTTTTCTCACTGTAAAGYTTCCTAATTGCTTTTCTTTTGTTTACTTCATTTCCCTTTGAGTTCTTTTCCCTTGCTTTTGTTTCCTTTTTTGCTTCCTTTTATGTCTCCATTATTTTTCTATTTATTTTTCTTTCCAAAAGGTTTCTCTTTCCTTTTTCTTACTTTCTTATTTTCTTTTTACCTCCTGTCTTCTTTCCTTCCTTTATTTTCTTTTTTTCAATCACTTTCCTTTTTGCTGCTCTCGGAGGTCTTGTACGACAGGTGGATGCTGGCTCTGGGGGAGCTCTGCCTGCTGCCTTATGCATGGCCAAGTGCATTTGGCTTTTGCAAAGGCCGTGGCCTGTGCGGGCCTGGCTCAGCTGTGGCCCAAGGCAGGAAGCTCCCTGGCATCTTGCACACACCTTGTTGTTGATCTCCAGCTGCAGCTGGAGTGGGTCAGTGCTGTCCTGGCCGGGGCCCAGCATGCTGGGGCCAACGCAGATGGGCAGGTTCCGGGAAGTCATCTTGTTATGTGCTGTGCTCTGGCTGATGTGGTTCAGCACAGCAAGCAGGGACTTCAGCAAGAGCTTTTTTGCYGGTGGCAGCTGCTTGGCCACCCTGCGTGAACACAAACACAAGGCGCCCTTGGTCAGGAGGCAGGGCCCACTGCTCGTTGCAGGGAGGAAGAAGTCACAAGGAAAATTCCCCAAATGGTGCATGCTCCACAGAGAAGAGCCCTGCTTCCTCTCACTGCTTCACATGTCCTCTAGAAAAGCAGCTGCTTAAGGGCAAGATCTGCAAGGGCAAGAGGCCTGACCAAAAGCCAGGTGTCTCAGCAAGGTGCCTGCTCTTCAGGACACGGGCAGCGTGAGGAACAGGGAGGTTGTCAGCATGTGATGGACTGGCCGGCTTTGCCAAGGCCCATGGAAGCCTGGGTCTCGCTTGTGTAGCGTCAGCACAAGCATGGTCACAGAAACGACGGGTYTTTGCAGGAGCCTGCCCATTGCCAGAGAAGGTACCGACTTCTCCTGGGCACTCCTAAATGCTGGCATTGCCTACAGTACTTACTCTTTCAGCTCTTCATCTGTTCCTCCTTGCTTGCCTTTTCCAGAGCCAGCATCCACCTGTCGTACAAGACCTCCAAGAGCAGTGTGGAGGGGATGTTGCGTAGGAAATCCTGCAAAGCCAAGATACTGAAAAGAGGCTTGGGATATCAGTCCAGAGCCTAGAGGGAGCCTGCACAGCGCTTGGGCATCCCTGGGAGGCAGCTGGCTTTGAGCTCCCTGCTCTCCAAGAGGAGCTTGACCACTTCACAAGCAGTGGGCAACTGGGAATAAGGAGCAGAAATGAGCTGCAAGGCAGAAGAGTTCACCTTTAAGAAAGCAACCAGGAGGTACGCTGATTGTGAGTTTGATGCCTGCGTGTCACCTTCATGAGCACCTTTGCTTTTGGACATGCTGAATGGGGAGACGTGAATCCTGAGCAGGAGCAGGACCCCTCAGGTGCCACATCTGACCCTCTTGCGCTGGTTCCCAGAGAGGGGCAGAACAGTCGTATGGTCTGCCCTGCAGAGTGAGGGAAAAGCTGTGCATCTGCCACTTGCTTGCATGTGTGTAGTGTGCAGGAATCTCCCTGTCAGACTGAATGTGCCACCACAGGAGAGAYCTTCACAAGCTGGAAAGCAGAAGCCCTTGTTCAGTCCAAAGGGTGATCACATTTAGATCCACCTGTTCTGGCAAGGCTGTCTTCACAAAATRTTATGCTTTATGGTCAAGAGTGTGACACTTGGTCCGAAGATCACTAAAATCAGATTATAAAGCTGTATGTTCATGCTGTTTAGTTTAAATCGCCCACCTTTAATTTATATATATATATGTGCGTGTATGTATATACTTTTAATAAAGTTTTCTTGAATTACTTCTAGTTTAGTCATTTTTAAAAACACCAATGCCCAGAGCTGCTGTTGGAACCCACAAGGTCAGTCCTCCAGATCCTTATCCTTTTGCTTTCCAGAACCTGTTTGCACAGTCACAGTGGAATTCTTACCTGCAACAAGGCAGGTGTCTTAGCAGTGTCGGGAGCTGGTGGATCAGTCATGATGAAAATAGAAAGACGTACTTGGAAATCGTTAAAGAATAGTTTGACTAGAGTAAAAGCATTAACGTTAACAAAAGGCATAGTCAAATGCCTTTTGTCTCAGGATGATTATTGCTTGAGTTTCTTGAGATCTTGAACTGACAACGATCTGGTCTATTTTTTYCATTGTGGGTCTTGGGCAGGTTCCTCAGTTGTTTTCATCCTGTTACAGGCTGCACAAGCTGGCTGCTATATCTCAATGTATCTCACCCAGCTTCAGGATTAGGGCACATAACGTGGTCCCCTAGCTTTTAGATTGCTTTGCCTTGAACAGCGTGTTCAAATGCTGTCCCAGGAAGCAGTGACTCAACTTAATTGTCTGTCAACCTGTGTAAATACTTGACAGCCATCCAGAGGTCATTGAAAACATGATGTCTTGCACCTGCTACCTCATCTGCATTGTCCTATGCATTTTTCTCTTTGCAAACCATAAACTTGGAAGTTGCATATATTTGCATTTTTTTCCTTAAAAGACTAGAAATATAAATGACCAGCACAATGTTATGGCTGCTTTTTATTCTATTCTGACAAACAAGAATAGTTTTAAAATTAATCTTAATTGCTGGACTTAAAACATACTGATTAGACTGCAAGAATACGTGCATACGTTTGTCATCCTTATAAAATTTACATCTATTCAGGACTACAAATCTGAATAAAAATAATTTGGATGCAGAAATAGAAAAGGTGAGAAAGAATATATTGTTGTAGGGTGAATAACTGGTATTATTTAATTTCTCTTTAAAATCATCCAATAATGTTTCTGACGCCAGAGTCGTAGGTAATGGTATATAATCTCATTCTCATGGAAAACAACATGCACAACCACAAATTAATATACAGCTTTTTTAATGTATAAAAACTTTTAACTGCAAGCTGAGAAATAATAATAATCAACATTTATAGACTGAAAATTGCTTTTGGAACCCATGCTGGAATAGGCCAGTTGAAAAAATCTGTACATTTTTTATACTGACTGCAATATATTTCTGTCATGCTCTTTTACTATTCATATTAGTTCTACTGAAATCATCATCTAGGGGAAAAAATACACATCAAAAATTCTTTTGAGGTTTATCAGTATGTAAATCATGTGCATTATCCAGTTTTTCGGCCATTCAAAGACAGATAGATGCTGCCTATTCAGTTCTATTCAGAGTTAGAGTCATTTTGTCATATTACCGCAGACAGACAATAGAAATGGAATACAATTAGGTCTGAAAAGCTTTTTAAAGGCACTGAGGCATCTAAGTGAGAAGCTTAGTTAGTTACTTCAACTCTGCCTAAGCCCAAGGAAAGGAAAGGATCGAATTCCCCCCAAGAGTCAGGACACTGGGAGCATTAGGCAATGGGGTTCCCAGCTTAGACAGGATGAATTCAGGGACCATATTATGAACATATTCCAGTGTTACACATAACCCCTTTCTATACTTTTCTCTCTAATCCTCACCTTTATCATTTAGTGTATCTTAGCCATCTTAGCTCAATCAATGCATTATTAACGTAAGAACATCAGATTGGAACTTGGGATGTCACGTAAATCATCTGCTTTTGTTAGCACTAAAGTTGCTGTAGTTTGACATTCACTTTTGTTTTGAGTACTGTCTTTAAGATAAATATAAACTTCATTCTCCAACAGTATATTGTGCTTTAGTTTCATTATTAATAGTATCTTTTTAACTGGATTTCAGTCTCAAAATATTGCTTTGGATTTTAGATAATTTCCAATTTATATTCTCACTACCCATGTGTATAGAGTTATGTTCTTACATTTTAAACTTTTAGAATATTTGTCCTCTTGAAACAAGTGTATKTTGATACATGTGCATCTCTGCATCTAAAAATAATTCTAAAAAGAAAAAAAAAGTTATCTACATTCTATATTTTCTTTATCAGGAAGACACACTAAGTAAACAGAATGAAACCTTCTATATATACATTTTTTTTTTTCTAGGAGCTTTAAAGAGAGATATCCATGCCTGAAGAGATATAGCTTTATTCTAGTTAGGATGTATGCAGGGTCGTGGGTATGTAGGGTTATATGCAGCCCATTCAGTTAGTTTTTAAGCTCTACCATAACACTATTACTGTAGCTGATATAACAAGCAGTCTCTTATTAATGGTATTTTGGGAATACCATAGACAGAGTGAATGAGCAACAACATGAGCACAGGCTCAGTGAAGGTACTCACAGGCAGAGTGAATGAAGATTGGCATGAATTACCAGAAGTATGTTCAAATATGTTCAAACAGAATTACTTTTTTTTTTTTTTTTTTTTTTTTTTTTTTTTTTTTTTTTTTTTACTTTTTTTTCCCCCCCAGGATAAGTATAAAGGCAGGCAAAAAGCATTGAAAGCAAGGAAATAATGCAAATCTTTTTCTTTTTTTTTTTCATGTTGTGCACAAATTCTTTTTTGCTAATAATTAAAAAGAAAAAAAGTTATGAAATTCTCTCAAAAAGGAATGTTAGATGGCTGTTTTATTCTGAGATTAGATAGGTAATGGAGTGCACAGAAGGGAAAGCAGGAACTGCCTTGTTGGTAACTGTTACTTTCTAGTTGCTGTGCAATCTGAACGGCAGTTTTGCTGATGATAAGCAACACGGAAACTGAAATGGACATGCTAGATTTAATTCAGTATATATGGGTATGCATACTTGAATTTCTACAACTGTTTAATTTGTGTCACCTTCTCCCAGTAGGTTTTAAAGAACAGTTGTTAATAAAACAGAGAAAGAAATGATATGTGAGATCACCTAATATTCTTATACTATGGTACATGTTGTTGKTGGAAAGATACAGCCAGGGTCATCTTTACAACTCCCTGAGCAATGAAACTACCCCAAAATTTGCATTATTCAGAATCAGCAAGATTTTGCCACTTTTTAAATGTCATTGTAATACAAAATCTTTCCTGCAGCCTTTTAAATCTGCAGGTTTAGCACCTCCCCTGATCTGGAACTGACACTTGACATTTTTGGCAAATGTTTGCTTTGATGTTGGAGATATCTACTTTGGTAAAAATGTAAGAAAAATGGACTCCTGTTCTAAGCCTCTTAATAATCTTAGTTTACAGACACAGAAAGTCCTTCAGTTGAACACCCAGCTCACATTCACACACTTTACAATCTTTATACTTGGATTCAGACTATCACTACAAAATACAGTGACTATGATACAAAAAYAGTCCATAAATAGTTATACCAATTGTCCTGAGCATTACTGGGCACATCTAAAGATAATGTAAATTTCATCCTAATATACAAAGTATTAAGCTTGAAACTCAGATCAGTATAAAACTGACTTTAGTATTTGACTGAATATTACTACAAAATGTGATTTGACTTTGGAGCTAAATAATTGATTTTTTAATATTTCTTTGGTCATCTGTTTATAAAGATACACATCACCCTTATACACTTGACCAAGGTCCAGAGAAAGCAAAAAGCATAATGTATTTTTTCCTGACCGCCCTTCACTTTCCTATCCTTTGGGCAGGAGCGAAGATTGATTGTATTTCTTCTTCCTATATATTGCCTATGCTCCGTTGTGGTGAAGGGTAGTATTACTTCAGGTCTCTTACTGTTCTGTAACTAGAGTTATTACCAGGTAAGCAATAATTGTGCACGTGTTTGCAAACAGAATTCAGGCAGTATTGCCTTCCTCTATGCAAGTCATCATCGCCTCCCATTGCTCCTTGCTTCTCTGCCCAGCTGGAGGAGGCTAGAGGTGTTGGTAGTAAATTAGAAAACGAAGCTTCTAAAACACAGTACTGTTGTAATGACCTTTTAACTGGTCAGTAATGACCTTTTAACTGAAGAAGCCTGAATATATATATAGTTATAGTTATATATTAGAATTTTGTCCTGCTATGCTGAACGCTTTTACTTTCTCCCACCCATGACAGTGAAATCACCATACTAATAGCTGCAAAATTAGCTATTAGCTGCAAAATTAGCTAATAGCTGCASTGTTTTCCTGTCCTGTGCTTTCCTTGTTAGACATTCAAATTTCTATATTTTATATAGAATTTATTGTGCTAGAAACTTTCATTAGAGAATCGGAAATTGTACAGAGAGAATTTGACTTAGGATGCAGGGCTGAGCTTATTAGAAATTTGCAAGACTGATTACAAACTCCTTGAGTGGTATTCATCAGTTTAACAAATATTAAAAGGCCAGAGAGAATCTGAAAAAAAAAAAAATCTAAAGTGGCAAGTTCACTTCCTTATGCTATTTAAATACTAAACATGTTAGCATGAAAAAAAAATGTGTCTTTTTTTAATAAACTTTCTCCCCAAAACACAATAAACTTGTATTAAATGCCTCCTTTCCTGAAATCCTCTGATATTTCATCATTCTAGAATGCTAGGATTGCTTGGAGCAATATCTGTGAATAACAAAATGTATTTTGAATTTGCTCCTGTCATAAAGCCAAAATTCATCGTCTATAAATATAAATAAAAGCACAAACAAATCTCTGAGCCTTTCTTTTTTTTTTCTTTCACAGAAGCCATGTTACAGGAAATAAAATAATTTGTATTGTTAATTGACTCATATTTTTGTAAATACAGTTTCCAAAGAGGGAAAAATCTGCATGGATGACACACATTTCTTRCCAAACCTTATGAATGACAATAAGATATAATTTCTAGAAATATTAGTTTTATCTAAGCATTTATAAGTTTTCCTAAAGTTCTTGATAATATAATTTAACGTCAGAGTTGACAGATTCATTCAAAACTAACCAACCAATAGTTAATAGTTCAAAGTATTGTGTGAATACACAATATTCTCTTTGAATCACTCACAAATAGAGAAGAATTAATTGCTAAATTTATTCTCAAAATAATTTTGAATAAGCAAAATATAGAAAAAAAGTAATCTATGGGTAGACATTTGAAGTACAGCCAAAATGGGGAAATTAATCAAATATATTATTTCTTATGAATTATTCATCCAGTTGTACAAATTATACAATGAAATCACAAAAATTTTTAACTTTGCAATTTATCAACAAGTGGCAAATTTTCATGTTAGAATAACAGACAGAATTTGCAGTCAACATAGAAAAGAAAAAATAACCATGTTGTATGTTTATAATAGCATAATGTACTACTCTGCATATTGTGTTTATGCACGTACAAAAATTACATTTCTCACACGGATTATTACCTTCTGGAGAGAAAAGAACAAGCCATAATTGGTGGTGGTAGTGGTGATAGTATTTTGTATAAATTTACCTAAAGGAGAAATTAAAAAAAAAAGTCTGCCTTGTAGACACTTTTATCATGTTCCCTGCACTGTCTTTCATGCTACCTATGTAGTGAAAGGTCTTCCCAAATTCATCTACTACATTTTACTCTGCTGAATATCTCTTCCCTATACTATTACATCTTTAGAATAGATCAAATGCATAATTTAATTCAATTACTCATTTAATTTTTTTTTTCAGAGACCAATTTTGTTATTTCTCAACTGAGAATGTTTTCAATATTTTGGAAGTATCAGCTGATAAAACACAGATAATATCTTTATAACATTCCATTAGACTATGATCTTTTTATTGGTAAGTAACTGAGGCACATAGAGATTAAGCACAAGGCATAAGTCAATGAGAGAGAGAGAATTAAATAAATGCCCATAGAAAAGAATGATTCATATGGACTTTGCATAAGCATAAGAAGTTACCAGGTGTCTGCGCATGCTGAAAATCCCTAAAATACTAGGGAAAAAAGCGAATGACAGAGTGGAATAAGCCTAGCAAAGAGCCACTAAGATAGCTAGGAGCCTGGAGCATATTACATAAGAAGAGATTGAGGGAACTGGTTTTATTTAGCCTTGAAAAGTTTAGGGTGGAAGGAAATTCAGTTACTGTCTTTCACTTTCTGAGGAAGGGGAAGTACAGAAAAGCCTAAGTTATATTCTAGGAGGTGCACAGTAAAAGAACAAGGGGAAATAGGGATCTATAAGGAATACAGTCTCTGAGATGAGGGAGTATATTTCAGCCCTGTCCCTATTTAATTTACAAATAAACTGTTGGTAATTGCAGTAATGTTCTATTACTCTTAGTCACCTGTTCCTAATAAGAAATATCTTTTATTAGGTTGGAAAAGATTACATTTGAGGGCATCTTATGAATGTGAGTTCTCATTCTAATTCCTAGAAGTCTTAAATTTGTATCAAAGAACACTTGTAATTCACTGTGAAAAGAAAAATGTGAAAATGAAAGTGTTATGTTTTACTTTATTTCCTGATCTGGAGAAAAAAAAAAGGAAACAGAGTAAAATATAACATTTTAATTTTCACATTTTTTTCYTTCACAGGAAAATAGATCATTCTTGGCATGAAAAAAAAAATGAAATTCACATTGTGAACTTACTTCACAGAAACAGCATCTGAAAGAGTAACAGATTCATTCTGAAACTTGTTTTATCTTATATTTGTCCAGAATCAAGACACTGAAATGCAGATGAGGACAGGCAGCAACTAAAAGTACATACACTCTGCTTTCTGTGTGCTTGCAATTAAATCATTCAGAAGACAATGAAGATGAAGGAAAAGGAAGGCAAAGTTGAATTCACCAAAGTGTCTCTATTTGTATTTCTCTGAATTATTCTGTATTGCCAAATTGATGTGGTTAATGAGAGAGCTGAAATAATAACTAAGGGGTAAATGTAGAAACCAGTTCACAAGTGGGTACCAGAAGGGTAAAGCTTTCACTTTTTCTGTTGTGCAAATGGTTACCAAGTGGAAGAAGGCATCCAGTGGTCAAAATGTAGGCATGAACCTAGAGGAAAAAAGAGGTTCATGTAACTTCAAGCAGTCAAGCAATCCTATCTCACTATTATTCATTAAATTTACGAGTGTACAAAATTCTTCTTTCAAAACAGATTTGAAAAGAAGGCTGCAGGTCTGTATGTTTGCTTCCTGTACGGGAATGGCTTGGTGATTATGAATACATGTGAATATGGTATGTATTTCATTATCACAGAGCCAGTTTATGGATAAACATTTGTACGTTCCTGCACAGAATGCCCAAATGGAGCTATTCATTTAGATACCAGTGTGCTGCCTACTGCCTAACCTTCCCTCAGGGTGAAACTCGCCTTCTGCAGAGGACTTTTGCAGGACTATGCATTACTGAAGACATGTTAATGCTCTTTTTTTTTTTTTTTTTTTTGAAGTTGTAGCTACATGGTGCATAGACTTTTGCACTGGTCTCCCATAAAAGAAGAGTTTCATGCATCATCAAATGAATCTCTGAAATGTTGTTCACCATTTTGAAAATGTCTGCTGAATTCTTCAKTTAGATGATCACAAATAAGTGTTTTCACCCAAATCATTACCAAGTTCTACGTATTTTTTTTCTTTTTTTKGTCCATTTTATAATTTCTCTGTTGGTTAAATAAAGAGGATCACCTCATAGAAATCATTTACTTAAAAGGATACAGAAAATTATACCAACAGAGAAGAGACTCACACAGAATTTGAGACGTAGGTAGGAGGATAATCTTGGATGAATAGTTAAAAATATATATTGTTGAAATATTTTAAGTTGAAATATTGAATGAATTTACTAAGGCAATATGTCATTCGAATCTCCTGTGTATGGGACGTAACAGGTAGGAAAAGATAGGAAGGGAACGAAATAGAAATTTTTCTGAAAACTTCTGAATTTTTCTAAAAAAACTTTTTTCAGCATATATTTAATGCTATCAATACATTATGTAGCTATCATAATATCAGCTTGATTGTCTCATTACTTCCAGCAGTTTTATGTCARTATTGGTTGCTATTGTTATTATTATTGCTATTATTTGTTTACAGTAAGACTTCTCTGTTTCACAGTAAACCTGTTCACCCTGGAAAGAAGTAGTGCATTTTAAATATTGCCGCATGCATACATTTTGTGGCTTAAGCAATAGATGTGCTTTGTCTGCAGCTAGAAAGCAGGAGGATAGAATATAAGCACTCATCTCTACTGCCTGTTTTAACCAAATGTAATTTTTATACTTACAAATGAACTTCCAAAAAAATATTAGCTAACAACACCCTATTCAAGGTAAACAAAAATAATGAGTTCCCCCCATCACTACCTTTAAGTTTATTTAAGGAAAATTGGYTACTTATTCATATTGAGAAAGCCCATGGCCGGCAGGAAGAATATCAGGAAATTCACCTTTTTCCCATTTACTATTAAAGGATCTTGGTAAATATTTGGAGTTTTTGGTGGTAGTGGTGGAAATTGTTTGGCTACTCTTTATTCTTAGCTATTTCATTGCTGCTTTTGCTTTTATTTTTTTTTTTCTTTTTTTAAAGTATGTGAAGCATYCTGAAGGTTGCTTAGCCCAGAAGTACTAAACTTTTCTTACTCTAGTAAGCTCTGTTAAGAAGCAGGGTGTGCTGCTGAGATAGCACATGATATGTTGTATTTATTTCTTAATGGATCTAAGACATGAAGCATCTTATGGCACATCACCACTATAGATGGCAATGCGTGGGCCGGACTAAGATTGCCAGGCCTTTCTTTRCACTCTTCTGTGCAAACTGCAATGCAAATTGCTGAGATCATTTGCTGGCTCTGTTAGCTGTGCTCGCCTGATTCTAATTGCTTGTGTTCACTTAATCAGAAAGATGGAAATATAATTTTGTACAGAAATTCAGTGGAAGCTGCATGCTTTAAGATGCTGTTAGGATTTTATATCCTATTGCCCACTCAGTTATATTTTGAGAGGCCAAAGTTATTATATCCTATTTACAAAGAGCAAAAGAGTTGTATTTCTGAAGGCAAATCAATGAGTTAAGTTCTGATAGTACTTATTTGCAGATTTTTTAGTATAGCCTCTGAATATATGCCTACTATTTAAAATGAACAAATATATTTTTAATATTCAGTTGAAGTAATTGGAATATTGGAAAAAATACAGATAGTAATTCAAAACAAATGAAAAAACAATTGCTTTTCTTTTTTTATGCAAATAATTCATTTAATGCTAGCGAATACAAAAATAATCAATTAAATTAAAACCAACTGTAAAATTGCAAGTACTGCAGTTCACAGTATTTCTAATGCAATAGATTTTATCTGAAGAAGCAAGCTCAAATCTGACAGGTTTCTGAGCTTGGAAAGAACCAAAATAAAAGAACAGAAATGTACAATTGGAATGGCTATCAAGGGCAACTGAGTTGCAGGAATAAATTGTTTTGTGTGGAAGATAAATGAATCAACAAAGACTTGATTATGTTTACTTTGTTCCTACTATTCCTACTGCTTATTATCTCTGTTATTTTCTTAAGGGAAGATGAAGAAAAGCAATAGAATAGGCACCACCTAGGTGGCTATATGTTAYAGCATGACTTTTAGACCTTTGGCAATAGATGGTAATTTTAATGTTTTTTGGCGAGATCATAGTACTATGTAATCTTATAGGATAGAAGGGACCTTTGGACAACCTCCCATTTGAGGSAGGCCAGTAGGTCAGGTTGCTCAAGGCAATGTACAGGTAAATATTGAGTATCTGCAAGGATAGAAATTCCATAACCCCTCTTGGCAACTTGTTCCAAGGTTTAACCATTTTCATGATGAAGTCTTTCCTTACGCCTAGTCAGGATTTCCCATCTTCCAAYTTGTGTCTTTTGCCTGTTGCCCTTGCTATGCTTCTTTGAGCAAAGATTAGGTCCATAACCGTTACCCTCCCTCCCAGAGGTGRATTAGGTCCGTAACCCTTACCCTCCCACTAGACTGAAGACAGCAATAAGCTCTCCTCTTCCTCAGTCTGAACAATTCTAATTCTCTTCTCCATTCCTGTTTCRTTATGCACTGCAGCCACACAAGATTCTTGCATGTGAATTGGAGAACTTTGCATGGAAGAATGTGGTTTAAGATATCTGGATAAACTTAGGCAGAAATTCAGGTACACATCCTGTTCACTGGGAGGTGCTGCACAGGCAGAAAATGTGCACATAATGACTACTATATATTTGCAGGGATTTTACAGGAGAGAAGGTAAAATTATTGCAAATATGCAGATCAATCAGTAAGTGCAATGGCCATTTGCCCTGGATTTCTAAGGGCCATTTCACACATTCAAAATATTTACTATTGTAAATGGTCTTTTTTTTTTTTTTTTTTTTTTTCTGTAAATGGTCTGCTACAGAACCACTTGGTGATTTTTTTCAGGATAATATGTAACACTATCAATACATTATGTAAATGGTCTGCCTGGGAACCACTTGGTGATTTTTTTCAGGATAATATGTAACACTATCAATACATTATGTAAATGGTCTGCCTGGCATACAGAAATCCTGGACAGACTACATTAATCAAGATTCAACAGGAGAGCTAAATTCACTTAGCTTCATTCCAGAAAAAATTCACCTGACACTTATCATTACTCTAGATGATTAGAACTGGAAGGATTAGTGCATAGCAATAGCAAATGCATTACAATTTTTCTTATTTCAGTGCAGGATCCTCATAAGAATTAAATTCTTCTAGGTAATCATCTCATTTGTCAGATTGCAATCTGTGTATATTTGCAATTTGGGTGTGAAGAAAATTTATATTTGTTTCAGTGTGATATTTTTCTCTGTTGTGTGCTTAATACATGAAGTTGKAGAACAGACACCAGGTGAGTAAACAGGCAGACAGGTGAGTGGCATGTGACATGTGGCTAACAAATTATTGCAATGAGGGACTTACATAAATTCATTCAATGGCAGCAATATTTATAGTACATTTTAATGCCCAGAGATATGTTAACATGCATTTTTGACCAAAAGAAAAAGAAATCCATTTATTCTCTAAAATTTTCAGAATMAAAAAAAAAAAACAGTTAAATGATTTTTCTCACATTTTTCTCACATTTTTCCTTTTTTTCTCTAATAACTTTCTCTCATGTTACCAGACATACTGCTATCATATCATCTGAATCCCATTCTAGTGCTTTTGCTTTGATTCTTGTGATGAACCAACCATATGAGAAGTCTAAGTTTGGTTCTTTTTCTGTGTTCTCATATACACTTTGCAGGGGAAGTCACATCCAGTTCCAGTAGGAACTTTGCTCATGCACAATATGGGTGACACATCAATACAACCATTTACTTCTCAGGTTACACAGCCTGAAACAGGCTCTTCACGCCTGGTTACAGGTCTTCAGGCTTTCTTGGATCTGTCAGCATGGGCAGTGGGGTTGGTGGAGGGACCAGCCAGCATTTGTCTTGATATGGTCACCACAGGGAGGTAGTTGGACTTTAGTTCTTCCTGTAATCTATTTTGGATAACATCCTTTCAGCATTCTCTCCTGTTCTGAAGGCCACCAGATTCTGTTAAGATCCTGTCTTAAGGCAAAATCTCTGCTTACCTCTACTATTTAGCTTGGAGTTTTATCAACAGTAGTTTTCCCTTTTGTTTTTATAGCATTTGCTCTTGATGTTGCCTCTCTTTCTCTTCATTYAGGTGGCTGCATGAAGAAAAATAACACCACCTATCATCAAGCTGCCATGGAAGTTAGAATGGGGACGAGAAAGATTCATGTGTTCTTGCCTGCAAACATGTTTCTTATTAGAAGGTAAAGACAAATAGGAGCTATTCAGTGCTCACAGTCCCCTGAGTGCTCAGCTAAGCCTTTCCAGACATTCACTTCAATGTGAGCCCCATTGTTACTACTAAATGGAAGTGCTAATCCACCCTGAAGGCTACAATCATAAATTTCATACAAAACTAGAYAATATAAATTGACGAAGATATAATCCTCAGTCCTTTCATAAAGGACCAGGATTACTCAGTGGAGCTGGTCAATTTATATGTTTTAGAACTTTTGACTAAATCATTCTAAATGATGTAGAGAACATCTTGCCAGCTGAAGCTCTTGTGTTCATTGCTGGGCAATGACTCAACTGTCATGCTTACGGAGTCCATTATTTTAGCACAATCCAAGGTTAGATGCCAATTCTACTGCGAAAGGGATTTTCTCTTTTCCAGAGAGACTGGACATAATTGATTTTTATTATTTCAATACACATTGAGTAAAAATAATGTTCCAGTTAACTATTAACAGTGTTCATCCTTTTCTCCCATAAGTGTAAGATTTCCCTAAATAGATTTTCTCTGTTATTATCAAAATAATTATATATATAAAAATTTCCAGACTGCCTGATAAATTAATAGTAAATCCTATAAGTAGCTTGACTAGGTTTTTTTTTTCTTATCCAAGTTTTCCTATATCCTCCCTTTGTATATAATTATATGTTGTTTTAATAGACTACTCAGGATAAACATGAAACATATATGAGTGTTATATTATGTCAAAATCTGGTATATTAACTGTTAGTCCCTCAAGTAAGGACATATGAAAGTTYTAAAATTATGATTCAACTGTATATTTAGAAAAAGAATGTCCTTTTCAATGGGCAACCTCTTGAGTTATTTCACTTGTTAAACTTATTTTGTCAATGTCTTAGCTCCTAACAATCTTGTTATTAACCAGGCTGTAATATCATGCTTAAAAGTTCCCACTAGTTAACAATTCCAAATCTTTTTTTTTTTTTTCTCCACATTTAGCCTAAATTTAGAATTAGCAATGATTTAGAATCAGTTAGTTCTTCTAGATATTCTTGTTTAATATAAGAACATAAAGATGAATGTAGTGGACCAGACAAAAGGTTCATATCAGTCAGTCTTCTGTCTCTGAGAATGGGCAGTACAGGATGCCAAGGCAAGAATATAACAACMAGGCAAGTTTGTAGATGCTCTTCCTGAAAACGCTGTCAGCTCTCAGTGATGTAGAGCTCTGTAACCTCCAAAACCAGAGGTGATCTTGAGATCTTTAATAAATTTCTCTAGATTTTCTGTGATATAGTTTTCAAATCACTTTGTCAACAAATTTAAGCTGTAGGAATGCTTTCCACCTTTTTAATGAAAATATAAAAAATTAAAAATACCTCTCCTGATTTGAACAACTCATTAATTATTTACTGAGACTTTTTCCACCACCATGCCACCTTTTTTTTTTTTTTATTGGAAAATATAATGAAATATCAATCTTTGTTCACCTGCTTTATGTTATTCAAAATTTTATATGCTGTTACCATATCTCACCTGTTAGATCTCTTTCTTTTTCCTACAGACTGAGATGTCTCAGTTTGCATAGATATTTCTCATACAGAATCTATTCTACATATTTGATAATTCTATCCTCTCCCTGAAACTTTTCTGGCTTTATTAGAGCCTTTTTATGACATCTAGAACTGCACACAGTGTTCTAGTTGTGGGCATACTGTAGATTTGTACAGAAGAGGAATTTTTTTTGACTGTTTTTGACTTTTTGTTCCTTCTCTTTCTTTTTTAATTATTATTTTCTCTTAATAATCCCTCGCATATGACAGGCTGATGACTGATTGATTAATTTACATTTTACAGAATTACCAATTACAATCCTAATCCCTAAATTCCTGAGATTTCAGTACCATTACTGTATGAAAGTTAACTCTTTTTCCTCCATGCCTATCATTTTGTATTTAATCTACACTATATTCTATGATTTTCTCAATCATTCTGTCAATATTTTAAAATCTTCTTCCTAGTAAAYCCTTATCTTTACTAGTCCAAAATCTTAGTATACACAGAAAACAAATTCAGTCATTTCTCCAGATTATCTGTGAATCTGTTCAATTGTGCAGTTTTATTTTTCTCTAGCAACTGTAAACAGAGAATAAGAGGGTTATCTGAGAAAATTGAATTTGAATCACATGCTACATCTTCACAAGTCCACATTTACCTTAGAAATTTCAGGAAATTATAAGTGAATTGTGAAATGATCTACTTCAGGCTTGTAAACAATCAGCTTCCATAAACATTGACTTAGTTCTTTGTTAAGTTTAATATTTTTGCCTACATGCAAAAACACATTCTAACTACAGAGTATAAAGGGTCTTAGTTCTTCACCTTCAGATGACTATTTAAATCTATTCTAAATARTAAATGATGCTTTCAAAACAGAATAATTTTTATCATTTTATTTACTTTATCATTTTCATTTTCACTTGGTGAACTCTTAGCCATAGCAAGGTTTGTACAATCTGGAAAGACTCGTATGGGTATCTGGCAGTAGTGGAGCACCAAAAATGTTGCCAATGCAAAGAAGGACTATTTTGTGATAGCGATTTGAGGGCATTACACAAGAATTAAGCCAAAATACAAGAAATTGTATTGAGCATCAAAATGCTATGTTTCTGATTCTGATTGTTCCACATGAAATTGAYGTGGTTACACTCTACTTTGTTATCTATGCCCTTGAAATTCCATGGCCAGATTCATATACACAATTTTCATGTCATGCAGTGTACCCACTCTATGCCCTTCCAATTAGCCAAATGGGAGGAAGGAGTGTCTTTTGCTACATATATACTTGTATAAGCAGAAAAGCTTTAGCACATGAAATAACAGTAGCAAAGATGTTAGGGAGCTTATATTTCTTACTTTTTAAAGAAAAATGGTACAAAACAAAACAGTAGTTTTCTTGTTTAGAAATTAAAAACTGCCTTTCCGAACAGTCCTGTACTCAAAGGAAATTTCTTATTCCCAAGAMCAAACTCACACTGCTTATCTCTTGGCTTGCTTTCTGGGCCATCCCATGTATATTCAGATTGTCATCGGCAATCAGAACAGCGCCAAAGTCCTCACAATTGCAAGAAATCTCAGCAGAAATATCTCAGAATACATGGCTGCCCTTCAATACCGGCTTTGCCACGTTGATCTGTACCTTGCAAARTGACTTCTATTGTTTCAGGTGAGATCAAATAAAGATTTGCTTAATTGCCTCTTAATTTAGTATAAAGGCAGAAGGAGAAATACACCTGTATGTAATATTTGGATTTATCCATTAATAGCATGCTTTCTGGAAGAATGATACCTTCCAGTGTTCCAGCATAACAATTACATTCTGGAAATGCAGGCATGGGGTGTCAGTCAAACAGGATTTAAGCTTTTCAATTGCTTACATAATACTATCAAGCTTACTTGAAAATTTCTCCCAGTGTTTTCTAATGAAAAACTTATGAGTCATGAAAAAAAAAAGATTATACGTTAGATAAATTCTGTTTTTTTCTGCCAACTTAGTCCCTCAGCCCCGCAATGGAAAAGTAGAGAGTGTAAATGAGTTCCACAACCCAATGAACTCACCAGAAGTTGGGGTGATGAAGAAGCAAATGGCACATGACAGATTTCTGATTTTACTCCTTGTCACCAGAMACTCAATGTTAAAGATGATATTCATAATCTGGATATATTCTTTACCCTTTATTTTCAGTGGAAATCATTGCCATTTTTTTTCCAAGTTATCTATTGTATAAACTATATTTATTAGCATTTGCATGATACTTCCCATCAGTAAAATTCAATAAATTTAAAGAAAACAAAACTTGGGACTGCTTTAGAAACCTTTGAGCTGTCCTGAAACAAAAACACCACCTATRTATCTGTCCCCTGGAAGTGTGAGCACTGGAATCCTCATAGGTCACCTAGCAAACCCTAATGGCTCAAATTCAGTGCCCCAAAATCTTCTGARTAAAAGGTAAAGGAAGATTTGTTCCTATGAAAGAACTTCATTATTCATTTCAGTCATCTGAGAGGCCGGTGGAGTGGCAGATACTAGTAGTGAACTGCAGAAATTGAAGGTTCCTTCTGTTTCCAAAGAAGAGCAGAAAAGCAAGAGGTGCATCCTTAGCTGTCAGTAATACTGCTTTGCTGTGCCTGGCTTTTTGGTCAGCTTCTCAAAAAGGTGGAAGGGAACTCGCACGTTCCCCACTATTCTCCTTTGCACCTGCTTAAGGGCCAGTGCAATCAGGGCTTATACTTGAACCCAGTTGCTTCTATAAATAATGTTTCATTACAGAAAGTAGAATAGCATTTATGTGTTTTATCACTGGTCCTAGTGCTGTGGAGAACTGGACAAATCCTGAAATGTAGCATCTGCATATTGCTGCATATATGCATGAAGTAAACCCGGTGAAACACAAAACCAATTCTGCATAGCAGTGTGTTTGTTACAGTGAGAGAGATAGACAAGATTAATGCAGCTTTTGCTTCAAAACTATTTGCTCCTACCAACCAGATACTGTATTGCAGTAATAGCTCTTTGACCAAGGCTGGTCTTCCTGCATTTTTGCTGCTAAGAGTTTAGTTTACTGATGCTTTATCTATTCTGCTTCTGTGCCTTCATGGTCACACTGTACGAAAAGAAAAAAAAAAAAACAAAAAAAAAACAGACTACTGATAGATTATTTGTCTTTGACGAAAGGAGAAAAACATTATATATATATGAAATAAAATTTTATAAATGTTTAATAGGGTGCTTAGGTATTTTTGCTTTAACTGAAGCATGAAAYTCAGGGTCTGAATTGATGTATATAAAGCCACCCAGTTTGTAAGACATTGAAGGATGTGTGATAAATGATTCTTAATATTCCTATCTAAAAAAAAWTTATTATATATATTAAATTTAAGATTCTGAGGCCTTTTTTAAATGGTTTTAATAGAGTGATACACATAAGTTCATATCTATACAATTTATCGCAATGCCTGACAGAAGTAAGCTGTTAGTCCTTGAAAAGCAAATARAATGTGTATGCAATAGTCATTGTCAGAGAAATGCAAATTCCTATTTTATTGAATTGTATTACTTTCGATTTTTTAATCGTGTCTCTCTCTCATGTTTCATWTTCAAGAGCATGCTTTTGCTACTGAAAAGATGCCTATATTCCACTCTTTTCACTATCAAGTGTGCATGAAGTATATTTCAATATATTGTATAYATATAAGTTGTTTCCTTTCTATAGCATGGTAAGACAGCTCCTAAATTTCACAATTTAAATGTAATTAGAATTCTAACAGGAGCAAGAGAATACTTAACACATCTTTTATTCTTTTTGATATGAAGTTATATATGTCTGCAACTCTATATTATAGTCACATTCAAAACATTTTTATAAATGTATGGTATATAATAACAAGTGAAATTGCTGTTATCCTTTTCCCATCTTCTGCACAACACATGACATGGAATATCATGACAAAACAAAGCAGAATATGAAAAAAAWTTAACACCTTTATTATTTATTTACTATGCAATTATTCTCAATAGTATCATGAATGGACTATTATTGATTGCTCAGGCCTGATTACTTTTTTCTTCTGAAAGTCATGAAAAGAATCGCTCATCTATATAATATTCCTCCAAGAATAATTATCCCTTTTCTGAACTTTCCACATTGTGAATATATACCTGGGACTGGAAATATCTATAGGTCTGCACTCATTCATACAGATTCATACACTCAGGTCATACACATTGTATAAAATTATTGTAATTCACAGAGAAAGCAAGTGTAGAAACTTACCTATCTTTTTGCACAGAAGTATTGCTTGTGTAACTTCTGAAAGCTGGGTAAGCTATGATCACTACCAGTCCCATTTAAATCAAAAGAAACTTTGAAAACATGAGTAATGCTACCTATTATTATGAAGGTGCACTCAGGGTTTTATGCTCTGTACTTTGTCAATCAGTCTATGAATGCAAGTTTTTTTCATATTGTCATTGATTCCCTGAAAGAAACTTTCATAATCCTGGAGCACCCAAAGTCTTTGTCTATGAAGTCTTTGAAACTTTTTTGTTGTTGTTGTTTTGTTTTGTTTGCTGACATTCTTTTTTTTTTKKTTTGTTTTTTTATGAATGACAGATCCAAGCGCTAGATTTTATCTTCTTTGCTATGAAAAGCAACTGATCATTGCAWAAAGACATGTTTTCCAAACTGCCTTTGAGTTTTTGAATAGATAGGTAAAGGAATCAGATGATTCAAAATGTTTTTCAAGCATTTTTTTCTTCTCAAAATGTTTTTAAGATTAAATTTTTTCTGGAATAGTCCAGTCATACCTGATTACAGTAGATTCCAAAAATAAAATAATCAATTATCAAAATTATTTTGAGCTGTTGTCTCTATTTTTCAGAGCAGGAAATGTGATGGTTATTTCTAAAAGAACCACTAGATGCAGCTATTCAGATTTTAAGAGCTTCAGGATGTTTTAATACATTTGTGTATATATATATATATATTATTTATCATATCTGGCCAATAAGGTACTAAGTGCTACAATATATAAATAGTGACAACTTGGATTTCATGTAGAGAAACAAAATGTGTGTGTTTTACTTTCTGTTTTGTTATTGTGTTTTTATTATTTTACAACATATTCCAAAATGAAGAAAATCACATCTTCATGATACAATAATTAGCAGCTCTCTAAAATTTTTAGAATCCATTTACACACAAATATATTTACTCCAGGAAGGCATATGGCAGCAAATGTTTCTGGATAAAATTATCAGTACTGAAAAGATATACTAATATACACATAATGTTTACAGATAACCTGTCACCTAATACACATAGGAATTGGCAGGAAAGTGTAAATTAGAGAGAGAGAGAGAGAGAGAGAGAGAGAGAGAGAGAGAGAGAGAGAGAGAGAGAGAAGGGGAATATGTGCAGTTGTCAGGTACTAATGTAAATGTCAATAGAGGCTTATACATAGCCACTTTTTAAAACTATAGAAAATATGCTATTTGCAGTTTGAAGAGGGAGGCACTTTGGAAATGATAGAGTTTCAATACGGTGTATAATCACACTTATATAACCTTATAGTGTATTCCATTACGTAGAACACTAAATGGTAGGGCATAAACAATGCAGTAAACTACTGAAGTATATCTCATAGCCKAAGTATTCCACTAAAGTCAGAAGTAAAAAATATATCACTTTCCTGTTTTCCAAATAAGTTGATGGTTCTTCCTCAGCTGAAAATGTGTGTACAAACCATAGTTATTTGTAAGGCTTTACATGAGGATAAGAATATGGGTTCACCAGGATTACAGTCTCTTCCCCAAGTATTTTATGATTGTGTTGTAAAATATAGTACTAAATAGTAGGTATAGCACATGTGCATTACATTCTCACAGTGCTCTTGACAAAATTCAAAAGCATACTTGCACTCTACTAAACTCGAGTTAGGTTGACAAACTGTAAGTATTTGKTGTATTTAAGCATCCTTTACTATTGGCAGTAGTTAATAAGCATTATTTTCTATTTCTTTGGTCATAGGTTTGTCAAATTTCTTGCCCCTAGCCATTGAAACTTTCCACTATAGAACTAGATTTTTGTCAGATTGCAAACATTTCATATGTCATATTATTTACCATTCTTCAAAGCAATTTTTTCACCAGTGGTTCCAGTGTTTTTCCTCTTTTATGCATTGTGCTACTACTCAAAAAAAAAAAAAAAAAAAAAAAATCTCCAAAGCAATTGTTTTATGAACTTCCCTTCCATTAAATATCTTTGAGGCCATTTTTTGCTAAATGTATCCAAGCTTCCTAATAATTCATTCTTTTATATTGTTGTACTGTTTATATGTTTACACGGTTGTCTCACAGATCATTGGTAATGGACATCTCAAAGATCATTGTTAGCAGGCAGATACAGGAGAGCATACTGCTCTTTCCTTCAAGCTAGGATGTTTAGGAAGCTAGAGATTAGACTCTGCAAGTCAAACTGTGAGGTAACTGGTGATTCATACATGTAAAAGACACACCAACATGTTTGGATTATTAGACCAGGATGCATTTCTACAGGCAAAAACATTCTGTTCAATAGGTGCATTACCTGGACAGACCTACATGCACTAATACATTCAGTCAGGTCATCTTCATATAAGAAATGAAAACTAAAAATGTAAATTCATAAAACCTTATAAAAAGACAAGTGCAGCTACTTACTTCAGCAAACACTGTGCCTCCTTTTTGTCCCACAATATAGGCCCCTACTCCTTTTTCAAGGTAAATTTCTTATTATGTGATAAATGTGATGGTGATGTAAGTTTGTCTGCTTTCATTTCAGACTGAAATGAAGTTGAAGATATTACTTTTCAGATCAGCCCTAATGTTTAATACAGCTAAAATTTATACAGTCATATCACAGAGAATAACAGTGTCAGCAAATATAGGAAAGAAGAAAGTGTGAAAAAAAAAAAAGTGATTTTATCTTACTTTCTAGAGTCGTAAAAATACATTTGGTTCTTTTAAAAATGCTTTTGAATAGGCACTTTGGAATAAAAATCTGATGGGGAAAAGGGAAGGGAAAAATTGTTTATTGTACAATATCTTCCTTCCTTGTCTGTATTGTTTTTATCACCTGCTAATGATTGTCACATCTAAATATTGACATCATATTGTGAGTTCTTTTTTCTTGTAAGGACAAAATTGTTCTGAAGGCAACCTGCAGAAAGGTAGAAAATGTCATTTACTGAATAACTTAGAAAATTTAGTGTAGTTATATATATCATGATTTGTTTTGATTTATTTGCCTGCAAAATAAGCAACATAGTGTGAAGTCCATTAATGAGCTACCAATATGGCAATAAACAGCATATACTAATGAATTAGGGTGGGATTCATCTTTCCTGATTTAAGCATATAAAAACTAGGCATGGAAGACTTTATAGTCAGTAAAGAAAAATGGTCATCTCCATAAAGTGATTCCTCTCATCCTAACATGTGTCTAGATTATGCCACATGAATAAATCATGATTCAGAGAGGCTTATTTTTTTCATTGGCTGAGATTCAGATGTCTAACCTTTGAATACTTAAGGGAAAGTGAGGTTGTTTTCATCCATTATACACTCAGTAGGAAAACACTGTCATATGCTGAAACAGTATATAGCCACTCAGATAGTGAAACCCTTACTTTTAGAAGATTTACTTTTAGAAGAGAGCAATAAGCAAAGTATCAGGACTTCTCATGGTAGCATATTAGGACATCTGAGTTTTTGTTGTTGTTGTTGTTGTTGTTTTTCCATGCATGCATGCCTGCATGGCATAACATATGTTTTCAGTACAGAAGGTAGTCATTGGTAATCATTTTCTTATTTGTCATATAATTAAAATGATACTATATCTGCTTTCGGTTTTAAATTTTTGTGGCTTTGGCTTCCCTGACTTTCAGACTAAGGCATTAAATGAATGATAAACCCTCTTTGGAAGGATACTACTCTTACTTCCTTAAATCAAAAATCTTCTGTGTGAAACTATGCATTAAATGTTAGCTGATGTGGCTACATAATTTTATTAATTTAATTTTATTAATTTAATTTTATTTGTGTCTATTTCATATATATATATATGAATATATATATTTATAGTTACTTTTTATAGCTTGCCATATACCTTAGCATTTTCCTTAGATTACAAGAGATCTCTTTATCATTCCAAACATTTACACAATTAGTAGGTACTCTTATTGACTGATGAGTCCAATCAAAATCAGACACAGAATCATAAATATGAGGCATTGTAACTTTGTACAACTCTAGTGAATAACATTTTCCTATTTCAATAATTGGTAACACAAATTTTTTCAGCTGAACCCATCTCTTAGAGTAATACATTGCCATTTTAGCTGTGGTCTAAGAAATGAGCTGAAACCATCAATTTAGGATGGGAAAAGATTATTAAAATTATTTAAATGATTTGAAGCTATGAAATAAAGCTGAAAGTCCTATGTATCTATCCTTTGATACATCCTAGTGTCTGCTGTTATTTTGCTCGATAAATGTGTTTCATAAATTATACTTGAATAAAAACAAAACCTCCACAATTAAAAATTAAATTTGTCATTGCCTAATGGGGAAAAAAAAAAAAAAAAAGGCACTGCTAGAGTATTTTGGGACATTGTTAGGAAAAATAAGAATTTGGAAAGGATGGCTAAATACTTTTAAAGGAAACAAAAGTGGCCCTTACATAAACAAAAACATAGTGAAGATAATAATGGCATCATGTCTTAAGTGATGTATTAGTGTTTTTCATATCAAAGCCATATGGTGTCATTGACGATAAAAGAAGGATTAAAAGAAAATAACTCAAACCTATGGGATAACTATAGGACTTAAAAGAAATCAGAGAGGCAGGAACATTTCACAAAGAATAAAGCATCAAACATAAGAAAACCAAAGACAAGAAATAGAGAAAAAGTCTTTTAAAAATGTATTTCAATGAATGCASGAAACATCAAAACACTGTCTCTTTGCACCTTGTCAAGAAGTGCTTGATTGAGTTTTACATAGCAGGCACGTGGGAATTTGTTTGSTAGAGAATAATGCTTTGAGAAGTATGTATTAGAAAAACCCTTTTAAGCTTAAACATCACAGCATTTACTTTGTAAATGGCATGAATGTTTATTAGGAACATGTAGAGGAAAGAGCAAAACAGCACTTCCAACTCCCTTTTAGTTTCAGATATTCTCATAACCTATAGATTTTCTCTAGGTTTTCTAAATTGGGGTTTGCTATCAAATAAAAATATTTAATTTACTGAGCGATGAAAAATACTTTATTCCAATCTAATCYTCAAGTATTTGTTTTAAGTAATTGCTCAATTTTCAGTTGTAGATAAGGGCTTTGTAGAAAGTTTGTTTAAAATGTTTTATTTGATGACCTCTAAGTAGCATTGACATAGCAACTATCAAACACTTACGGCAGTAGCAAATTTACTAATCTGGGGATGGTGAAAGATGTAGATAATTTAGATACAGGTTTCTATTCAAAAGCCCAGTTTAAATCAATAAAAGGCTTGTGTTGACCCTAATGGATTTTGGATCAGACCTTACCCAGACTTTTCCCATTTAGCAATGTAAAAAWCCTCAAGGAATACTTAAACTATCTTTTCTTTCCATGCTTTTGCATATCTCTCAGCTTACTTTAAAAATGTTTCCTAGTCCTTTTATAACCTGAATGCAATTCATTGATCACTAGATCAATGTAGTAAGTAGTAGTGAATCTACCTGTACTCTTTCCATAAAGTTCAGCTGAAATGGCTAGTCATTTCAAGAACGGTTCTTATGGACATCCTTCTATAAGTCTGTAAAGCAATCAGGAAAGATGATTTATACTAGCTAGCTTGATTATAATCAATTTCTAGGTATATAACAATTAAATAAGCAGCTGCCTACCGTTTTTCTTGAGTTCATATAATCTATCATTAAAACAGACGCGGAATTTGCAGTAGCTTCCAATAATAGCAGATTTCCCAAAGGAACTACTGCAGTAYGCAAGCTATATCACCCAAATATTAAAATAAACATATAAAATCTCTTCCCAAGAGCATATTTTCCGTAACGAATATTGCCTTAAATGCAATATAGAGGGAAGTAAAAGCAGAGCTTTTTATTTGTTTGTTATTCAGATGGAAAGCATAATAGCACCCTTATATAAAATGATGGGACATTATCCTGCCCCTTCCAGCTATTTTGCAATGAATACTATAATAGAAGGATTCCCTTCCTATGATATTTACTGCTCAATAAGCTTCACTTTACTTACCTCTTCCATTTTCCTTCTGCTTTGGCTAGAGAGTRCTTACCATACAGCTGGGTCCATCTACTGCTTTATGTTTGTACAGTACTTAACTGTACAAGGAATCATGATGGCTGTTGGCTTGTGAGCCGAGCCTCATCGCATACATTTGTTCAGCTACAGGACTGAAGTGCTCAAATGAGATAGACAAAGATAAGCACTGTGTCGTTCAACCATGACAAGTTTGATATGCTCCTGTGCCTACCTAAGAGAAGAATAGTAATGTGCCCATTTATTTTGAAGAGCTGGAACACATACAGCTTCTAGGTGTCTGCGAAGTTAAATGACAGCTGAATGGAAGCAATAGGACTGCAACTTCAGACTCATTACTTCAGTTTCACAGGTCCCTTTATATTGATTGACCTCCAACTTATGTGCCTTGATCTCCAGAGGTCCCTTCCAACCTTAATCATTCTGTGATTCTTTATGAGGTGTGTGAGAAGGTGGTATTAGATGTGATTTCATTTAAAACCTCAGCTTCCTAATATAAAATAGAATAAATGATATGTTGAAAGATTATAATTTATAGATTCCCAGGGTCACAGTCTCCTGCAATGACACAACTTTATTGCAGGTTTTTGTCCATACTCATTATWGCATAAATGCATTCTTGCATTTTCTGGTGACAACCTCCTTTCCAACTTGGACCACAAGTTCCTGCAAAAATTGGTAGCTTCTAGTGGATTAATGTCTCTTTATAGAGACAATTAAATGATRCTATATTGGGAGGACAGTAAAACAGAGAAAGTAAAAAGCTGTAGGATTAAGAAAATGAACAGAAAGGTGTGGAAAAATATGCTAAAATAGTAAGATAAAAATGATTGGAAATAGAATAGAAGATAGTTTCTACTCACAGATTTAAGTTACTTGAATTGCAGAAGTTCTAAATATTTCAGTTTTGTGACTTCTCAATTCAATATTTTATGCTTTTTTTTCTTTTAAATATTTTACTGAATCAAATGTTCTTTTTTTTCGCTGAAAGGCAACATTTGTTTTCTTTCTTCCTAGCATCAAAATTTTCTTGCATACAAATTTCTGAAGACAACTGAAGGATAGTATTTCAATCRAGCAAACTTCCTTTTATAAAATAATAGTCTTCACTCATGGTAAACTACTGCAGACCAGACAGAGTTTGTCATGGTTTTGACTCAAGGTAACTTGCAAACTGTGATGCATCTAGCAAAATAAAAAAATCATACAGGCAAATGAGTCTAGAATTCCTGCTTCTCAGCTTAAGGGACAGATCATCCTGTATGGTTATTTCTCCCTGGGAGTATGATAAAAAGACCAAGATCTAATAAGTTTTAGAAAAACTGATCTTAGGTTTTCTGTTGAAGAAAAGTAAAATGAAAAGGAGAAACAACATAGAAAAATAACTTCTAAATGTGGGAGAAAAGCCTGATGTGGTTAGGCAGAGCAGTGGAAAGAAGCTAGGAGAAGACTGAGACAGGCCCAGTGAAGAAAACTATTGTGTGGAAGAAGTACTTTTGGTAGGAAGTGCAAAGAGTAACTGATTGTTGCTCTTCAAGGTTAGCTTATATAGTGGAGGAGGAGGCGGCAGCGGCGGAGGAGGAGGAGGAGGCGGCGGCGGAGGAGGAGGAGGAGGAGGCGGAGGAGGAGGAGGAGGACTCCACTCACTCAGTGAATAGAGTGGACATCTTGGATGCTGACAAGGTGATGGATATGCGCATTGTCCCATGCGTTGCTGGAGAACTTGTTAAATCTAAGGGGGGTGGTGGGAGGAGTCACGTTCTTTTAGATGACTTTACCTGTATTAAAGTTTTCATTAGATCAGAAAGTAATCAAGCTCTTGAAAGGCCTAATTAATTAAGGGCTCCATTATTTGTAAAACGGAAACAGGTGCAGGATAGACTCTTTCAGTATCAGTGGGGACAGCTGCTAGAAGCAATCTATCCTGGCRGATGATGTCACACAATGAATGAGATGTAAGGCATTGGAAATGCTTATAACTCCCACTGACAATAGAAGAAAATGAAATTGCTGACTGAGACTTAACAATGAACTGAATRTTAGATTATATGAATCTCTTATTAAAAGGGTGTTTATGAAATCAACACAAAAGAGTTAAAGATGCTTGCCAGGTTAAACTCTGAAAATTCTGTATTCATTTACTCTTATGTATCTGTTAATGCTGAAGCAATACATAAGTAATGCCTAACTGCCGCGGTCCGGTCCCTCTTCTTATTTTTTCCCCGGAATTGTAGCGACTGGG
>NW_020455093.1:7156759-7157771 GCF_003342845.1 Nothoprocta perdicaria
CTGTAGTTCTGTATTTGAAATATGTCCAATAATAGAGCGTGAGATTCTTATAACGGTTCCTAATACATACAGTCGATCCACTACAAGGTTAAATGCTTCTTCCAGAACCCAAATTACAACCTTTAATTCCAGCAATTGGACGGAGATATGATCTTGCTTAATCTCCATTTTCCAGTCTCCCTTCTTTCAAAGAGCATATAGGATCTTTTGCAGTATCATTCGCTCTTCAAATACAAGACCCATATTAAATATTGGTGCCTAGGATAGTGATTGTCTAAGCTAATGCCTATTGTCGCCAGGACTAAAGCGACACTTTCTTGGCACCAGTCCTCTATCAAATCCAAGGACYTGACAGGTAAAACAATACGACCTGGGTCTCTTCCAGCAATGGTGCGGAGTCGATGCTTGGCCCATTATCTGTTTTAACCTGGGTAGGTACCCCTAGCATGGTAGTTTCAATCATTCTACATAGCAACACAATTACACAAGGAATACAACCTATAATACAAATGAATACAACTTGATATAGTTTTAAAACAGGTCCAAGCACTGCATGCCTTACTCCATGTAATATTAACTGCTGATATTGTTTAAGCACCAACTTATTCACCCCCATATTTGAACCCAGTCTCATTAATCCCTTTCATCATTCACTTACAAATAGTCTTTCAAACATTTTTCTCTGTACTGCAAGCCAAACAAAACTCAGATACCTTCTTTTTGTCTTCCATAATCATTCAAATCAGTTACCAAAGAATCACATTTCCTTCTAACATCTTCAAATCAAATACCATCTATTTACATTTCTTTCTTATTTCATGATCATTTTTCAGAAAAAGCAACAAATCTACATATGGGATTTCATCCCTCTTATTCACTTATTCTATCTCCTGTAAAATAACATGTAAGAGGAGAGCAGGTGTGCTTGCTTGTTTGTCGGTTGATCAGTTCATTTCTCGGTGCTCCCCCCTTGCATCCCTCTCTGCTTGGCTCACTTCTTCAATGGACTTCT
>NW_020455094.1:0-39842 GCF_003342845.1 Nothoprocta perdicaria
CTCTCTGCAGACTGCCCCCTAGATGGGCCTTGGTTGGCGTCCTCATCTAACTGCTCCCCAGGGTCCAAGGCCTCAAATCTATTAGACGTGGTCACTGGTGAGGGTGGGGTGGGCCGGGGAAGGGTTGTCCTGCCACCCCGAACAGGGACCCTTTTCCATTGTTGTTCATCCTTAGATTTTGTTAATTCACTTCCCTCTGCCCTGAAGCAAGAGGGTGCTGTTTTTTCAGGTTGAACTGGGAGGTTTTCTGGGCGCATACCCTGGGAGGACTGCAGAACGCAGCTCCACCAGTCTATTTCTCTCTCACAATCCCTGATTGTTGTAGAGTGATGGAGGGGGTGAAATTTTAGGGACAAAATTGTACCCATGAGGGAAATAACAGAACCTTTTACCTCTCCTCTCCCTCCCAAGAAGTCAGTATCCTCTGCTTCTCCTGCAGAAGATTCAAAGTTTTTCAGTCCCTATGTACAACTTTGTTTTTCTTTCCTCTGAGTTTAAACAGAAGAGTAACCTGACCATGACAGTGACTTAGCACAGAGGTATGTCTGTTCATGTTGGTGAAATAATCAAAACAAACACGTACACTGCTCAAATTCCTGGAAACTGCTCAAGTGTAGCAAAGGTGATCTTGTTGAAATTCTCAGATGGAAAGTACAGGCGTAAGAGAGTTTAGCTGTATGGATAATTTTGTTAAAAGGGACATTTCTTAAAACAAAAACAATAACAACAAAAAACCTGAATGAGAATATCATAAAACCAGAAGTGAGTGTTAATACATATCCTGTATTTATCAGACTTCTCTTTTCTGTGGGTTCATCTTAATGAACACTTGTTCCTCTGAACCGTGTCTTCCAGTTTAATCAGAACAGACTTTGCTCATTAGAGTAACATACCTTGAAGATATAAATTATAAATACTTCCTCACCCACAAACGTCTGAATTGCTGAAATAAGAAGTTAAGACATTTCCCACATTCTCTAATGCATTGTGAAACCTCAAAGGAAAAACTGAAACAAACCTGCTTAAGTTGAATACTTCTTCTCATTCCCTTGAGCTGCTCAAATCAGGAATTATGCATTTAGCAGTTGAATTAAATTCCGCAGTTCTGAACTATGACAGACAACAGAACTAATACTCATGACCTGTTTATGACTATCTGTTACCCTAGAGTTATAGATGATGCAAGACTTTGAGGATTTCCTCACCCTAGAGGCATGCAGAAAGTGTGGAGAAAGCCTTCTCCTGTAATATGTCACAAAGGCAACAATGTTTTCATCTTAATTTTCTACTCCCCTGCAAATAGGCATCTAACCCTGAGTTAATAAGACAGTTGCCTAGGTCTGCAATCACTTACTGGTCTGTACCAGCCTGGAGGCGGGTGACAGCAGTGCTTCCTAAGCAGAGTGTCATCTCCAGTCCCAGCATCTCCTGCCTCTGGTGAAGGTAGAGATACATCATGTTCATGTGTCTATCAGGTAGCTGGATTTTGAAGGAAACTGTAAAAACGTCACGGTTTAAGACTCTGTTTTATGATTTAAAGCCTGACACCGCAATGAGATCTCAGCTCACAGTCCTACTGAGTACATGAAGGTTTTACTCCTTTAAGTCTTTACTCCTGGCTTTGCCATGTGTGTGCTGGGTAATCTTGCACGTGCTGCTTCACCTCTCTTCCTTTATCGCAGCCTCCCACCAGTCTAGTTAGTATCTCTTATGAAAATTAGATACACTGAAAAGATTGACTTTGCCCAAATCATTTGTAATTTTGAGATTATCATGATAAAAATTGAAGTGATTTTTAGAAACGCTGTTTCTTTCAGAGGTGCTTTGCCGCAGCCCTTTAGAAGAGCTGTCACATCTTTTACTTAATGCTTCCTCATAAAATGTCAGTTAAATAGAAGTAACATTAAATGAAAATTTTAGATGTGCTACCCCATGAAAAGGTAATAGAAGATATTAATACAGCTATCAAAAGATTTCCTTTATATTTTAATCACTTCAGTAAAAAGATTATTCTTGTGCAGTTTTTGAAAAATGACTTTCACTTTTAACAGATTCCATTATTCCTACTCATATGGAATATGCTATTACAGAGCAATCTCAGAAGGAATAATACCAGTGAATAAACGAGTAGAAAAGTATTTCATGTTATTAAGGGAGTCTGAGTTTGTTGCCTGCTGCAAAATAATTGCAAAATAGTATTGTTGCAATATATTATGATTACTTCTTTAAGAAATAATATTCTTATTCCCTAACATATAATGTATATTAGAGTCATCTGAGAAAAAAGCTTTAGAAACTGCAGTCTAACAGCATAGACTGCTCCATCCAGATTTAAACATTTTCCCAATTTATATGGCTTTACAAGTTTCATTTTAGAAACAAAAGTTCTGATAATGTTAAAAAGTATCCTTTCAATAACTTATGGATAAAATTCATACATATTTTTACTGATTTTTTTTCATGAGAAAATTATTTTAAAGCAAATGATCAAAATACTAAAAAATACAAAAATGGAAAATATTGTTTGACAATGCATTTGATAGATTATCATTTTAGATTTGAATCCAAAGGATATCATATCAAGATTCACAGAGAATCAAGATTCTCTGTGAAGAAAAAGGTCTGCCTGCTTTATTGTTCTTCAATTACTTGGCCACATAAGTTAGTGTAATACAGGCTTCAGAAATGAAAAATGATAGAACCTTTTCCTTTTTGGTATTTATTTAGAGGAATTATTTTATGTAAGCTAGAAAACCTAAAAGAATTTTCTTTTTGTAGGAACTGCAGTCGATCCTGTTAGTGGGAGTAAGATGTTCCTCCTTTCAGGATCTGTGTTTGAAGAATACAATCTCTGCCAGACCAAGGGCACAAGCTACCTGTGCAGCATACTGAGCAACGTATGCTGAAGCTCTCACAAGACTATCAAATAAAGCTTGCAAAGAATAAAAGACAGTGAATTTTGCTTCAGTTCTTCCATGAGTATTTACTGCATTTATGAAAATACACAGCACGTTTTTGGGTCTTTTGGGGAGCTAACTATTAAAGCTTTGTATCACACAATAAATTCTCCCATGTATTATTTACTGTTCTCACCATGCCCTAGAGTTTGGTGTTGCTGTTGCTTTACTTCTGAACTGCAAAGCAGATGCCTGCCCAGCCCTTTCCATACAGAACATTAGCGTCTATACCTGAGGCCTTAATTTGGCAATGAATATGTTGGTCCCAACAGAGGTTGTGGTGCCCATCTCTGAGTTCACATGGAGCACCATAACGGGGAGGAAGAACTGAAAGCATAAAAACTGTAACACTTGCAAGAAGCAATTTACAAACTGCACAAATCCAATCTTTTTTCCTTTCAGCCTGACTCTCATTTACTCTAAGCAAGTTGGATGAAATAGGGTGTTTGTTTTACTCATGATTCAGATTAACTACACATACTGCTCTACAGTTGATACATATTTGATTACATGATAACTGAATCATGTATTAATATCCTGGGATACCAGTTTAACAAGCTTAATTGCAATTTAGCATCTTTCTAATCAATAAAACAAGCAGTGACATTTAGCTAGTTAAGAAAGCAATAAAATTTCACCATCCTGTCTCTGCTTAACATTTCCAGGAACCTGAAAGCTTTGCTTTGAAAAGGTCATGGAAAGGACAGTAACTTTGACCCTGTCGTGCACTGGAATAAGGGGGCTAACTTGGAATAAGTGTTCAGAGCCAGTGGGATCAGGAATTATAACACACTCCTGACCCTATTGAATTTGCTTTCCAGAAGAGGGCACCATTGAACGCAGAAATTACATTCACAGCTACTTCGTGCTCAGAAAGATGAAAGGATGGGTTTATTTAAGGTGAAGAGAAAAAACAAACAAAAAAAAAAAAAACCCCAAAAAATAAAACGAACAAAACAACCAATTCTTTCTCTTTCCTCAAAAAGCCGCAGCTTGAGCATTTACTTATACTTACGTAAAAACTCAAAAACCTTACTGATAGTTTAGTGATGTTACTGTAGGTAGACTAATAAGATTCATGTTTAATTAAGCCCTATATTTAATTTGTTTTGTTCATTATTACTTAATCAGTAAACAATAAACCCCAAACAGCCTTCCACCAAACATCTCTCTTGAAACTGAGTATTTCTTTACTTTTGGACTTTAATCTTGAATTGTGACTTTCTGAGCAGCTGCTGGAAGTAAATTTTCAAATGCCCGGTGTCTCTTTGTTGCATACTGAAGTTTTCTTCCTTTTCTTATCTTTTAAAGGCTGTTCTGCTTCAAGATAAACTGATGTACATCTCAGCTACTGTAATAAACACGTGGACCCATTTAATAGTTTTGCTTTTTTCATTAAGGTTCCCCCAGGGGTTATAGTGAGATCTCCATAAAGCTCAGGAGATTCATGTCACAGACTGCCAACAGAAGGAAAGAGACTGTGTATTAAGGGTTGGAATTTGGAATTTGATTATTGAGAATTTGCTCTTTGTTGAGCAAATGCTCTTTGCATTGGACTGAGAGATTAGACAGTTTTGACACAACCTTTCCTAGTGAGTGCCCCAAAGTGGTTGGTAGGAGGATTGGGAAAGGATGTCTGAACAGGTACTAACTGTGACTGTACATCACAGCAGGTAAGTGTTTTGGCACACAAACTCATCATAACTGGCTTAAGGTAACTGGTCACCTTTGCCCTGGTATTGGTTTGCCAGCCTTTGAGGGCCAGGACAAGTAGCTGGGGCTCATCCAGCCCCAATCTTCTTGCCTATCAGGGTGCAGTTCTTGGCATTCATATGTCAAGCATGGGAGCTGCATGAATGATCTTTGTGTTATCTAACTGCTAGTCAGGCAATGAGAGGACTCCAGCAACCGATGTGGTTGCGTGCACTTTCTGAGGAGAGCTCTTCCGATATGGGGTAGAGCAGGCAGGAGTAAGAGATTGACATGTACCTTCCATTATATCACTTTACAAAGCATTTACAGGTGGAGCTGAATCACAGGTGATCACCTTGTCAAGGACACAGACCCGTTAGAGCCATCTGTGCTGGCCAAGGGCCACATTGGACGTGCTGTAATGTTTCCAGTAGCTCTTATCTTGTGGTTTGGCCAGAATGGCACTTCTGATGGTGCTGCAGCAGGATGTTGCAGATAAAGCAAGCAATATAAGCTTACTTTACAGCTGTTTTAGGAGAACATTGTGAAAATATACATCCTTTCTTGGCATCTGCAGCAGGTTCATTCAGAGGGGAATTCACACTGGTATCTCCATACAGAATCAACAAATGTTTTCTGCAGACAAGCCCCATAAAGAATCCCAGACACAATATTTCTCAGCTCATAGGTATGCTGTATTTGGAACTGCCTTTAGAAGGAAGTCTCTCCCTAGAGCAGATCCAGTTCCATTGTCATCTTGCTGACGCACAGAGGCACCAGCAAACACAATTTGGGTTAATTATGCACCCCAGCGCGGAGGGCCCTACTGCACACCACATGGCAGAAACATTAAAAAGAAGCAAAAATAGCGTCCTTACTCAACTCTGCTCTCCAGGGAAGACAAAAATCTCAGGAAATGTGGCTAACAGCCTGTGGGCAATAGGGCATTAAGTTTCATTTCTGACAGTAGATTATTGAATGACTCTCAGTCAGCTAAGGCTGAGTATGGAAATTGTAATATAGGTATTAAATAAGACAGAAAAAAAAAAGTGGAATTCAATAAGAATTTGGCACTCAATTAAGGCTGACAAGAATTTGGGGACCTGAATGAATTGACAATAAATACAAAAAGAGACAGGATATGAGAAAATTCTATAATAACCATCAGTAAAGAAAAATCACAGTCCAGCACAAATCTAAGAAAGAAAAACAAACAATGAAATCTACCTACATGTAGTAATGCAACAGAATTTTATTACTTGCAAGAGTATACAAATGCCAGCCTGCAGTGTTCAGCATTAGGATCGTCATTTTCTCTGAAGGTAAATATTTAAAAAAAGTTGGTTTTAGGGGCAGAGAAATGCTGTTTCTGTTAGCATTTCATACGTATAGATACTTAGATTTATCCTAAGTATATACTTTTATTATTCTTAGTGTATAATCTAAAACATGGATTTATTTTAGGATATCTTTTAAAAGATCTGCTCGTAAAATCTTTAACGTGACAAATAGAAGCAAACTTAAATACTAAATTGTGACTAAATAAATCAATATTTAGCAAGTTTCTTACTTCTTTAGCAGGTAACATTTCCAAATCTGTTATATTATGGAAAATATACTAAATGCTATAGATGAGATAAGACATAATAAATATCACACTTTCATGAAATAGATAAAGTAGAAAATTAAGTTACTTTCTGTTTTATTTTCTATTTAAATTGCTGTCTTTCCTGTAAAAATTAGATTTAGGATCAGACACTTGTCATTCAGTGAATGTGTTGTCATAAACGTGAACTGAAAGATTTTTTTTTTATTTTCTACCTATTTTAGTATATCTTGGTATATCTTTAATATATTCCACATTATTCAGTTAGTGAAGTATTTTCTTGTCCTACTCATCATCATTGTCCTTAAAGAACCTAAAAATGGTAAGTGAGTAATCCTCATGATAAGGATAAAAGTAACTCATATCGGCTAAAAAGCATCTTAAAATATTTACAATGTCAAGGAATAGAGATAACATACTTGTAGGAATGTATATCAATATTCCACATATTAATTCTTACAGAAGGCAGTATTTCTTGTCATTCTGAAATTCTTCTGGAAAGAAGGAAAAATGGAAAGGAAAAATGATTGCAGACTTTTAAAAACAGCCTTGAAGATTCAGGGGAAATTCAGCTAAAGTTCACTTTGCTTTATGATCCAGCATCTCTAATTGGCAATTAGCAGGAAGAAAATATTCATTTTCTTCTTTCTTTAAATTGAATGGGTGTTTCTTAAAGTCAACATCTGCATTAGCAATTGCAAATGATGCTTGCTTGTTGATGTTCAAATAATCTGGCTGTCTACCCTTTCAGATAGTTTTAATTAACTGCCATGACAAAGTCAAGCAAGTAGGTAAGGAATTATTCTCCTTTCAGGTGTATATTTACACAAAAATCCAAAATATTTTGATTTTTTTTTCCTTCAGGCATCAGAAGGCTCAAGAAACATCATTCTCATCTATTTTTTTTTAATTATAGGAAGTTAATGAAAAAAATAGCAATTTTTAAATTTTAGTCTTACTGAAATACATATTTTTGACTGAGACTGAATCTCAGAATGCAGGACTATTTAGTTTGCTGTCAAAATAATGTGTCCTGTATGAATGATAATATGGACCCTTTTTGCTTCTCTAGCAGCTAATGCATTTTCTGTATTGCCACAGCTGTTACAAAAAAAAGTCTTATGAATTTTCTTCCTAGATGTAATGTTATAATTATTTTATGAGATATTGGGTTAGCATCCTAACATTGGCTATCCATCCACCAGGACTGAAAAACTGCCTCTACATAAAATATATCCCTAGGGTAAAACTATTGTTACCTATGGTGCTCCGAGCAAGGTCACTTTTCCACTTACTCCAGAAGTTTCCAAACCTTCATTTTTAGAGAAGGTATCTTGCACAGTCATGATCCACAGAAATATGTATCTTCACCAACATTAATTATGTAAATTAACATTTTAGCTTAAGACTATTCTGCCTGCTCTGCATCTCCTCTGTACTAGGTCAGTATACCAGTCGTGTTGTTCCCTATATGGACAGTGGTTAGCCCATGAGAGGTGTGTATAATTGAATTTTATATAGTTTGTTTCTAAGTAGGAAAATAAAAAATGGGGATTTAGAATAATTATCGCTGCAATTCTTTTAGGCAGATCATGAAGATTATGGAATACATTTCAAATACCAGCTTTTTTGATTTCCAGCGACTAAGTTAGTTCTGTTAGTTTTGTAAAGAAATGTAGGATAGTGGACAAATTCTTTAACCTTCAAGCAGGAATTTTCAGTATGGGATCAAATCATACCCTTTTCCATGAAATTCTTACTTGGTCCTCATTGCAGCCTGAAAAGTGGGCTATTATTTTCATTCTTTTTATACATTGTTTTAAATACCTTCTTTCACCATGCTCTCAGCAGCTGAATGCCAGCAGCACAATAAAGCGAAGCTCTGTGCTAGCAAAAGTCCTCTTTTGTGTATGTGCCACTGAAAGCAGATAAAACCTATGTAATCATCACTCAGCAAGGAGATAGTGTCTTTGAAGGGCTGAGCTTTCCTGACAGCAGACTTGAGCACAATGGTGTGAAACTCCTGCTTCTGTTAGGCATAGCCAGATGGGACTAGAACTAGATACAGAATAAAAGTGCTTCTTTGTACTCTGTCCTTTCCTCCTGAATCTTTCACAAAACCCTTCAAGTTTAGCACTAATCTAGTAGTGTGTGGTGATCTAAACCTCCCATTTCATTGACAATTTCTTGGTGTCAGCTTCTTTTCTTTATCACGAAATTCCTATTGGCACATTGTGCGGTAATGTGTCCTAAATTCTGCTTTACCATTATTTTATTAGGCACTTTTAGAGAGTTTCTTTTATTTCAGTAAGACCCAGTCTCAGCAGTTGCAGCAGCTCTCAGAATCAGTCCTTTCAGCTGCTAGTGTTGCCTAGAGTTTACACACGGGTTTTTCATAGTCATTTCTGATAGTTCCAGCAAAGTTATGCTCTGATGTACACAGTGCTTCCGTGTCATGCTTTCTCCTGGCCATGCCAAGCCTCCTGAGCTGCATTTCCATTTGAGAAGGGAAATTATTGCACAGAAACTCATGGACAGAGCATGTTTGCTAAAAAGAAAAACTGATTTATTGGAATCTTGGCATAGGGTAATGTTCTCGTGGGGAATCAAATATCCCAAACAGGATAGCTGGCAGGTGTGAGGGTAGATATGGGGAGCTCTATTGCAAGGGTTCTTGCAGTGGTGTCTTCAGCTGGTTTGGGTGAAACTCCCAGAACCAATGATCTGCTCAATTTTTATAACAGGCCTGTATCCCTACATGACCACTCCAGTAGTTGCATGATGTAATATTCAATATTCAGCATTGCTATTCAATATCTATATATTGCTATTCACATGCAAAACATCTGTTAATATCTCAGTCACATGCTAAAAGCTGTTGTTTGTGATTATTTCAGCATTGTGATTATATTCAGTAGGAACAGTTCCTATGATCTATTTACAGAAGAATTACCTATGTATAATTTGATCAATTGTGCAACAGGAACTGCTCTGGGATATTAATCAATAAACATGTAACTTGTACTGATGTAGAATAAGCTGACTAGAAAAATTGCTAGAACTGTCTGAAAGTCCCACCTGAACAGCTCCAGTAGCAAAGAGATGTGTCACTTATTTGTGATGGTGGTTGGGAGTTCAGTCCGTCATTTGCTTTCTACCTGCTCTACTGTTTCAAATTGGTCCATTACCTCATCTATGCAGGTGACTATTCAGGAGTTCCTAGACCACTCAAGGAATTAATATCTTAAGTGTACTGGATCCAGTCCTCATTTCCAGCTGCCACAAAATTATTATTAAAGGGCAGTCTAGAGTTTCATACTTGTAACTCACTTGTAACTTGACTCCTATTGCCCTTACCTCGAAGTCTCTAATGGATTCCTCTTAGCTTAGGAAAAAAACCCTACATTTAGAAGCCTGTTCTTGGAAGTGTGTAATAACTCTCACTGGCATTAGTGGGAGGAAATAGAAACACATTCACCTACTTAGAATGTTTTTCCTAAAATCATGTAAATAACACACTGCCAAGAAATGGACTGTGCTGACTGAGGTCAGAGTGACTGAGGAAGAAGCCTTCTCCAAAAGCTTAGTTGGTGTTTGAGTAAAGCACTGCCCATCTGCTTAATGCCAGCCTTAGAGAGACAGTTCCAAACAAATGTAAATGACCAAGGTAATTTCCTGCAGACAGATATTTACTTGAACATACGTCTCTAAGTCTATGCAACATCTATGCTTTAAATCTCACTGACAGTTTGTAAGGGATTCTACTTAACTAGAATAAAACAGAACTGGTTGCTTTAAGAGACTGCTTTTTTTTTCAGGGAAGGCAGGTGCTGATTTGTTTTTAACACTGACCACCTTCCCTGTGGTTAAAATAATCCCTAAAAAGAAGGCTGATGTGGACAATGTAGGAGTCTATCCTGGTTTTACCACCATTGTACTTGTTGAAAGGATGCAGGAACTCAATGGACAAGTCATTGAACAACCAGCCAGGCTTTTACTTAATGTTTGAAAAATAAAAATAGGGAGAAACCTCACTCTTTCTCCAGAAGTAGTGGAATATTTGTACTCTTCAAGGAGGAAAACAAGACTGAATAGACACATCATTGTTAGGATTTGAATTGACCACTGTTAAGAGTCTACTGTCCCTTTTCCCCCATTCTACTTATTACTGTGTAGACTTCTTGGTAATTTTTCAGACTTTTCTACTTTGTTATGTGCAAAATAAGCCCAGTAAGGCCTCAGAAAAAGGCTGTACAAACAACCAAAGATGAAAAACAAAAACAGCAATTCACAAATTGTCTCAAAAATATGATGAAAAGTGCTCCATCTCTAACCTTTCTTACCAGTGTGCCTATTCCCTAGGTGTATATAGACACAACATAAAGTAATTTAAAAAGTGAAAGTCATAGATTCTACCCTTGTAACAGCACACACTGGGAGAGCTGGCCAGCTGGATAGCAGCTCTGTGGAGAAGGGTGGGAAGCCTGATGGATGGTAGGTTAAGAGTAAGTTAAGAGGGTGCGCTGGCAGTGGTGAAGGGCTGTATACTAGGCTGTATCAACAAAAGCATAGTAAGTAGGTAAAGAGGAGTAATTACTTCCCATTTCTTAGCACTTGTTAGGCTGCAGTGGGACCATTACACTTAGCTTTGGGGCCTACAGTGTAGGAAAGACATCTTACGGTGTGAGTTTAGCACAGGGCCCCTGAGCTGAATGGGACCGGGAGCACTTCCCTGTGAGGAGGGCTGGTAGGAGCAAGGGTTTATTCAGTCAACAGAAAAGCTGGCTGTGGAACACCTGAGAGCAACCTGGCTATACCTATGAGGGGGTTAGTGTGAAGGTGGAACCAGGCTCCTCATAGCAGTGTGCAGAAAGACAGTGAAGAGAGTTGTAAATCAAAGCAGGATATGCTGCAGTTAGGTAAGAAGCAACTTTTCACTGTGGGGATAATTGACCACTAGAATGCATTGCCCAGGATGCTTGTGAAGTCTTTGTACTTGGAAACTTTCAGGATCCTTCCTGGACAAATCATGGTGCTGTCTGGTCTAACCGTAGTGTTGAACTTGCTCTGAGCAGGAAACTGCACTATGAACCTCCTGAGGCCCTTTCCAAACCAAATTCTACAGCTCTATGATTATTTACAAAAAACAAAACAAAACAAAAAAACTTGGTAAGGTAGGTCAGCTCTGACCTACTCCACTAACTCCGGTACTCCTCGAACAGCCAAGGGGACTTATGCCTTGTCCTGCACTCCTGCACTTCTGTTCCGCAGTACTTCCCTCTGAGCTGTGCCCTCATTTCTCATACAATAAGCTTGTATCTTCAATAGATCTTAGCTACTGTGATGGCACAGTTACTGCAGGTCAAAGAGTGTACCATAGAATACTGTGCTGAGTGCAGCAAGGCTAAGCATCTGTTTTATTTCAAAAAAGGCTGTTACACTCTTGTTGGAACTGATGGCTAAGTTCTCAGTGCAATATTGCTTTCCACAGAACATTTTGTTCACTTTAACCTCGCTGTTTTGTTTTTCCCTTGTACTTTTTGTGTTCCTGTACCAGCTTCTGGCAGGTAATTTGAGTCCTGTTTCATTGCCATTACAGGTTTGGATTTTACCTTGTACTTCTAAGATGCCTCTAAGATTTTTGCACAACCATAGCCAGATTTATGGACAGAAATACAAACAGATCTGTCATCAGATCTGTACCTTCCAAGATTCTTTTATAAAATTCCTATATAAACACTTCGTACCATAACGAGATGAGAGCATTGTATGAGGAATTGTGTTCATGTGCGTGACACCACTGAAGAAGCTGAAAGCTTCCAGGGCAAAGCCTCAACGTGCTTCAAATGTGCTTAGGTTCAGCACATGAGTTCTTGGTAACAAGTAAGTTGGCTGGCATGTTTAAGAAATTGGGGTTTGCATATGGCTGGGCTGCCTGGGCTAAAGCAGAAACTTGTGCGATCACAGACTTCTCATGACTTACAGAGCTGTAATGTTGAGGCAGATCAGAGCTACTACAAAACTGAGAATTGCAATTTTCTATCAAAAAAAAAATATCCCAGTGACTGATGCCATGAACTACATGGGGCATAGAAGTGGATGTTTGGCTTTGCCTGAGCATGAAGCCTTTCAACCTTGCTTTTTGCATTTTAGAATGATGTCTCTAACTCTAAGTTTCTCATATTAAGCACAGCTTCTTTCCAACTGGTTCCTTGGCTTTTATTACCCATTACTCTGGACATAATAGTTCTTTCCTTTCTTTTATTTTGAGAGACTGCATTGCTTAGATACTAATATTGTATTTCTTTTGAATTTAATCTGCCAAAATGGAACAAAGCTGATTTCTCGAAAACAATTTCTTTCTTGGGCCAAGGCCATTAAGCCTTTACAGCAAGCTCTATAGGTTACAAACATTTTAGAGATAGTAACTTTGTTATGGAGAGGGGATATAAAACAGTCAGGTTTGAAATATTTACAGCTGAAGGGAGTGCAGAATGGGTAATCAGCTTTCTGCCAGCATTGAGTATAAAATCAAATTATTGAGATTTTAATGAGATCCTTTATGATGCTATATTGTCCTCTCTTCATGGCAGATTTCCTCCATCTTTGTGGATTTTTTTTTTTCACATTTCCAAAATATAAAAGACTTACAGGTGACAAATTCTGAGTTTTACAAATTACAAACAAATACAAAACAAATCACATCCAATGCTAAACTGAGGCATATTACTCAAAGGTTTCTACCTGATTCACTCTTTGATTTCCTACAGTTTATTCTAAACATTTGGGGGGTTGAAACTTTCTGTTATTCTTAAGTTTCTTAGAGGTTTTCTAAAGAGTTTGATTAAAATAGATTTATTTCTTTTTAAGAATAAGAAGTAATTTTTTTCAATGCTTTTGAACAACAGTGATGATTCAAGGATTAAGATTAGAAATGTATAAGGTCATGCTAGAGCATTTGTTCTCATTATGCAGATCTGTCCAAAATTATGAATAAAATTCAACTGCATTTATTTCTTGTTCTTGTTTTGTCTATTGCAACATTTTTTTAATTCTTATTTTTTTTTAATATTGGCAAAATAGATTTTCCTTTTACAAGTCCTATTTTTGTGTATCAGAATTTTTTTACTCTAAGGCAAGTGCCAGATGACAAGGAAAAATGTATTATTCTCACATCTTGAATTTAGCATTTTGATTTGTAATATGTCAGACTGGCACAACTAGCTCCTGAAAAACTGATATAGAGATCAATTCTCCAGGATAAGAAAATTTTACAGTTTTTGCAATTAACTAGCATTATTTTTGCTGCTAATGAAACACCTAGATCTCACTAAGTCTGCAAAGAAGCTGTTTAATATAATGTTTTATGTGGCATTTAGTTATTACAAAACTGCTCAGGCCATCTTAGACTGTGAATCAATGTTGATAATCAATAGGTATTAGAAAATGAGGAGGATGGCAAATCATTTTTTAGTTGCTTTATTGAATTAATGAATTAAGTTGGATTTTGCCCAAACAAAAGATGACACGACCACTAAAGCCCATTTAATATCTCTGTCCCTTCTACGTGCACCATCTGTCTGGCATTGATTTATAAGCACAGCTTGCAGAGAGCTGTTGCTAGGGGACAGAGCTTTTGTAAGGCCCTGTTGAAGTGATATTCCTGAAGAAGAAAAGTAATTTACATATTTCCAGTGCTGCCAGCAAAAAAAAATATTTAATCAAGCACAAATAAGTTATTAAAGGAATCAAATGTAATCATGCATAAGAGTAGAAACATGTACGCCAAAGAGAAAAAAAGGAAGAAAGTTTGGTACAAGTCAATTCCCTGGGCTAGTTTCTACTGCTTTGCACCCTTGCAGAGAACCTGAGTGATTTTTTGATTTCATTGAACTCCTCCCAGTTTATACTTCCATCACTGAGCTCAAAATACCTGGTGTGAATTTCATCCTAAGTATAAATTTATCTGCCTTCATGTAAGCACAGAGTTTTTGTGTTACCCAAGCTGCCTACTCTCTGGAGTGAGAACCACAGGAGGGAAGAAAACTCTACCAAGGCCTCTTCTAGTTCCCTAAATAGTTAATTGGTTTCTGAATTATAGTGCTGGTGAGGAGTCTGTCCTACTGAGAAGATACCCCGAGACTGGATCTGTGTTTTTACAGTTCCTTAGTTATTTTCTTTCCAGTAGTATTTCCCTTCTTCCCTCTCTTTCTCCCTCCCTCTCTCCCTTGCCTTGCCGTGCCTTGCCTTGCCTTCCCTTGTTTCTCTGACACCTTCCCTTTACATAGATTCCTTGCATATCAATGTCAAAAAATGTGGATAGATGACCATGCAAACTCCTAATATTCTCCTCCTTTGCTAATTGCTAAAAATGCTATTTTTGCAGGACTTAAAAATTCTTTCCTTTCCTTTCCAAACATACATGTCATTGGTAAGAACTGTTTTTCACAAATGTTTCTCAGAATTTATGACTTTTGCCAACATTAGCACTGCACTGAGAACAACCTGTTCTCCTTGGCTAGACAACCACCAAATTGATGTGAAAATGCTCCCCCTTGATGGGACAAATGTATATGACCACATAAATCATTCCCGGTTTTCTTAAGTTGTTTGAATGAGTATGTGACCAACATTTGTTATGATCCTTCCTCTGTTATTTTGATACGTAATCAGACAAATTAGATTAAGTTAGCTCTGGGAAAGTGTATTTTCAGCAAACGGTTTGACAGAGCAATGTTAGTGACTCTAGGCAGCTTGGGATGGTGTTTAAACCCCGGCAGAATAAAAATATACTGGCATAGGCTGTGGTGAAGTCTGCATTGCATTTATAATAAATAACAAAATCTATCTCAAGAAAGGTTTTCTAAAAGGTGAGTAAATTTTATCTCTTGGTTGTTTGTTGTGTGATAAATGGAGGAATACCTACAGGTCCCAGATGTTTTGGGGATCTTATTGCCTTAGACTCTTTTGCTATGCACAGGGCTATTCTGCCCTGCACAATCTCAACTACAAAACAAACTAAAAAATAAAAGCAGGAAATTTATTTTTAACAAAGCCCACCAAGTAGACCTTATCAGAACTAGAAATTGGACCTAAATATCCTACATTTTAATTCCATGCCTTAACAATCATCTCCAGAAGAGTGCATGTGCCTGACTAATTACTGGAAATTTATTTTTGAGGCCCTGTCTGTCTGGATTATACAGACATGCCCTGTTGGAATCTACTCCAGAGCATAACCTATGGCTGTTTGTTCTGCTTTTGGGTAATGGCAAACAAATGAAATACTGAAATGAGACCGAATCTTTGATCTCATTTTCTTCTTCTGAAGGGCTTTTGTGTCAGAAGCTTGTTTTTTCAAATTCTACATTAAATGTAGACTTTCCCAAGAGAGTTTTTGGAAATTCATTTTTATAACAGATTTGTGGGTTAAGGTAACTTGTAAAAAGTAAAAGGAAAATAAAAATGAAGATACATCTTTGAGAAAAAAGTGCTATATAAACACCAGTTAAAGACTCGGTGTTATATTTTTAAAAAGAGCTGAGTATAACCCTGAATTTCTCCATTAAGACATAGTGAGCATGATATCTCATGTTGAGTATGATTACTTTCAATTTCCTGATGGTGACTTTCAACACCTAATGTCACTCTTTTCATAACACCTTCAGAAATAGTGCACATGGGAAAAAAAATGAAACCTGGTAGAACCTATCATGTAATAGAAATATGATAGACCTATATTGTCTATTCATGGACCAGTGAATTTAGACCATGGATCTACAGTAGAGGGAAGATGCATAGGGTACTTTTTTGAGAATTACTTTCTAGGAAAGAGGAGGATAATGGCACCTGCATTTCCCCTACTGCCTGAAGGTCCTTTTCACCTTTACAGCCAGAAGGTGAGCCACCAAGGACAGAGCGAAGATGCTTATGCTATTTTCTGTGGTTACTGGACCAGGTCATTCCAGCTGCAGTCAGAGTAGCATCTTCCATGGAGAAATCAGCATGGAGACCAAAGAAATGCGGAAAGAGTGGGATGGTGGGAGGCACAAGTAAATAAATTTTTTAGAAGACTTATTAAACTAGATGTTTTATCTAGTTTACTAGGCCATTAAATTTGTTAGAAGGCATATACCCTGTGCGCAAAAGTTTGAAAGCATGGAACAAGTAAAACCTATAGGCCAATCTGCATTTTCCATTTCTAGCACAGTCAGAACTTTCTCTGGCTTTCCTTGCTTCATTGAGAGCTCAGAACACAGGCTCAGTGGCTTTGCAATCTTCCCAGCTCTTGGAGCTGCTCAGATGAGCGTTCCTAACCAGTTCCACTTTAAATAATTTAGATAATATTGAAACTAATAAATTTAAGCTACTATATAAATAAGAATACAAAAGAATAACACAAGTATAGAATAAGAAAATAGTATGAAATAAGAAAACAAAACATTAAGTAAGTTCCAAGTAGTAAGGGACATAAAAAGCAAAAGCAGTTTATATGAATAAATTAGAAATACAACAGAAAAAAGGAAAGGGATTGAACAAGAGGTTCTACAGAGAAAGTTGAATTGTTTGCTTTCATCTTCATGGAAAAGGTAAATTGTGATGGATATTTCACCACATTAATTTTAACAAGGCATTTGGAATGCAGGTCAGAGTAGAGAAGAGAACAATTCAGGTAATATTTGGTACATTCATATTGTTGGGGTTTGATGAAATTCACCCAAAGGAAGGAGCCAAAGTAATCTTTGAATAGCTAGAGATTATATCTGAGAACTTGCAGATGTGAGATATCCAAGAAGACTAGAGAAAAACAAACTTTTTTTTTTTTTGAAGAGGAGCTGAGGAAATATATATAGATCAAGCCGTCTGGTTTCAGTTCCTGGAAACAATCTGGAACAAATTATTAAGGTAATGTCAAATAACTATCAAAAGGAAAGGTGATCTATTGATTCGCATCAAGTGTAGGACAGGTTGATTGGATTCCCATAAAGATACATTTTTTGTTTAGTTCTACTCAGCATCTTCATGAAAAATGTGGACAATAGAATGGAGAATATAACTCTAAATTTATGGTTTGCGTTAAACAGAAAGAAGTTCTAAATATTTGGTTAAAAAAAGTAAAATTTCTGCTGGCAGTTTGGAGAGATTGTCAGAAAATAAAAGATGATATTTAATATTGATAAGAATGAGTACAAATTTCATGCACTTCAAGGCAACTTGAAGCAAACAGCAGCTTGAAGTTGAATAACTGAATAAAGAAACCAGTGCAGCAGAAAGAGACAGGAGATTAGTGTGGGTGGTAAGCCAAAACGGAGATCTGCAAATAGAACTGCCTGCTGGGAAAGTAGTTCCTATTCTTGGATTCTGGAACCAGATTTGTGTATAAAACATCTAGTTACATATGTCACTTACCTCCAGAGAGACCTTGGTAGGTCCTGTGTGTAGTTTTGGGTACTGCATTTTAAAGATAAAAGCAAAGTGAAAATAATCCAGCATTGTACATGATAAAGGATTTGGAAAGGAGGACCAACAAGAGAACTGGGCTTCTTGAGAGGTGACTAAGGCTGACTTGAACAGAGGTTTTTATAATACTGGTGATCACCAAGAGCTTTAAGGAAATGTGTGCATAGAGTAATAGAACATGAGACGGATAACCTGGAGAGATTGAGAAACCTGTTTCGGTAGAAGCTTTTAAGATTAGTTTACAGAAAGATCTGTAAGGGGGATGGACAAGCATACATGATCTTGTTCTGATTGAGGAGGTTAGACAACTTGTTCTCTGGAGATGATCTAGACCTTTGAACTTCTATTTCTTTGAGTCTATTTCTAACAATGACATAATAACTTCTGAAATTGAGAAGCTAGTCCTTATTACTACTCAATCTGGTAAAACTGATGCAGGAGGGAAGTAAAAAGTATGACTTTGAGGGCAAGAATATGGAATTTCGAGGTGTGGACTCATTGTTTTGTGAAAGAATATGTATAAAAAACATGGTAGCATTCAGATGGTAGCATTCAGAACTGTTTACTGCTTACTTGCTTCTTGTTCTGCCACGTAAGTTTATTTTGTAATCTTAAAAACTGTTGCACAATTAGGATATAATGGTCTTATCTTGATTTTTATGCAAGAATATTTAGACTATTCCATTAATAACCTTTAAAGTCAGTTCAAAGTCATCTTAGCCTTTTATTTTTTATTTTATTTATATAAACCATCTTCCATGTTGGATTCTAATGTACTAACTTTCTGGAAGTTGGAATAATGAAATAAGTTTTTAGCCATGAAGTTAAGAGTGATAGCGTAAGGAAGGTTGAAATGCATTTACTTTGTAGTAGAATGTCAAATAATAAACTACTATTTTGTCTGGTCACAAACAGGAGGCAATAACGAACCAAATGCATTAGCCCAATTTATGTGATTAAATAATCTTTGTTCAGTTATATGCTTTGTGAAAGTCTCAGTGTGGATTGTCTACATTGTCCAGACAGGAAGAAAAGAACCTTTTACCTTAGAGTGGGCTAGTGATTGGATGACAACATAATTATAAATCAGGGAAATTCTGAGGAGAAAGAAGTCTGCTGCTTCATACTGAAGGTTACTGCTCTGAATGCAACCTGAAGACATAGTATATGCACACAGGCTGGGTCCCTCACCCCTATAGGTTCTAAATCATTTGTTGGAGGGATATGGAGAAGGAGGCAACTATTAAAATCTGATCTTAAACTGAATACATTAAATACAGCTTTACTTCCATGTCCATTACTTAAATCTTCATAAATTTTGCAATCATTTTTATTCTTTTTTTTTTTTAATATAAAACTTTTAGCCTTTCTGTCTTTTTTTTCCATTATTTTAAGGTGGTTGGGTAATATCCAGGCATTTCACCCATATGCTATTTCATCTTTGAAGTGGGATTCTGTGTCACATTTTCAGCAGCCAGAACCCTAGCATGTTTCTCCATGAAAACAGAAATATGTCTCCCCATCTGAAGAGTCCACTTATCTTCAGGGTAGCTCAGGAGCTGATAACATGTGAGCTAAGAAGAGCTGTGATGATCAGTGTCAACTAGGAAAGTGTGGCCTTTGATAGTAGGATAAAGAGAACCTGTATCCTTAGAGTTCTAGGGTAATTTGGACATTGATAATATAGTCTAGGGAAATGGAACAAATAATTGTAAACAGGCCATTTAAAACTGTTATGAGTTTTTCTTTCGTAGAATGGAAATAAATAATCTCTTCAGTCCTAATATTATTATGGATCACAAATCAGATAATTGCTAACTAAAATAGATGGAGTTTTCTTTCTGAATACAGAGGCATCTGAGGAAAGGAAAAAAAATTGTGAGGCAAAATCATTTGTTTTTCAGTAAAGCTATCTGCTGTATTTTCCGATCTCAGAGAAAATCTTTGTTTGAAAATCTTTGCTTTCTTTTTGAAAATCTTTGCTGCTTCCTCTGCTTTTCTCATTTCTGGGTATCATCCTTATTTTCAAACCATTCGGGTACTTTTTGAAAATGCCCAGGGCAAACAGTCATGACATTACGGCATCCTGAGTTCAAGATGGCATTCCTATTTGAGATACTGGATAATCTCTTTGTGATATGCACTCCAAGCTGAAAAATGGAGTTCTGACTTGGATATGCTCGATTTTTCTTGTTAACGTTCACCATGCACATAAAGTTCTGCTTCAGGATATTACTCAAAATACCTCAGTACCTGAGCCAACACCTGTCTAGAGCTCATGTCTGTGTCCCAGGACATGCAGCAAAGTTGTTCTCTCCCTTTGCCAGAATGCTTAAGCTGTGGCAAATGGTCAGCATGTACTTGTTAGTTAATTGTGCTCAAAACAACAACAAAAACAAAGTAAGAGGATGCCTTTACACGTGCAGTAAATATATTAAGAATCCTTGAGGCAAAGCCTAGGAAGTTTCTTGTTAAAAGTGAAGGTAACTGGAAAACTTTCCATTAAATGAGTCACTTTGAAAGTCATCTTTCGATGCACTGATGAGACTTGTAAATGGCAATTATAATCAAAATTTTTCCAGTAGGGAATATGACATTCTCTGTAGCCCTGAGCTTGGCTTGATTCAGTTCATGCATGTTCCTAGACAGTTAACAAACATGATATTTGGATTTACACTAATTGGAACTGGGTTGAAACTAGTGACCTACAGAGGAAAGACATCGTAGCCTCCTATTAAATATCTTTTTATCATTCTGTTCCTTATTCCCAAGCATTGAGGAGGAGAAATACTTTTAAAGTGAACATTTAAATTGGACATCCTTAGGCACAAAACCAGACATTGTCTCTGAAATGTCCTCACAGCTTTCTGAGTGATGTCCTTTCCTTTACAGTCTGGACACGGAATGTAGAAACCTATAGAACATGAGGCTGTTTTCCAAAACACAACATTTTTCTGGTTGTAAATGATAACACAGACATTCAAATCCTTTTCATTTAAAAACAGGTATATCTTCACATATCTTGTTAGCATTGATCACTTCTAGATGGCTCTGCTGATTCCCATAATCTAGCTAGTTTTGTTTGGGAATCCATATGACAAATTGAAGAAATGACTGTTAGCACCTGTGTTACAGCTGAAAAAAGATATTGGAAATGTCAGAATAAAGAATCATCTCTCCACTGTAATTCTTTGCCAGAAAGCTGTGTTTTTGTCATAGATCTGGAGGTCATATCCAAGCAATCAAATGAGACCTAATGTGCTGTCAAAACACAATAGTCTGCTTCAAATCAGTTTGGCCAACATGCATAATAATAAGAATTAGAAAATGCCCTGTGACAATGTAAGTTTTGAAAAGCCAGAATCTGTGAAATTTTAAATTAGACTGCTTCTTCAAATAAAACAATTGTCAAGAAGATATTCACCACAGACTGAAAAGTCATATCAAAGGATCAGGGGAAACACAGAATCAGAGGATTCAATGCTGTCTATTCTCTTTGATTTTCTTCATGAGATATGTTAGATTTGTATTTGCATTGCTTATGTGATCATACTGTTCTAATTGACAGTACCTATACTGTAGATATTACTAGCAATTAGGAAAAAAATGCATTTTTTTTCTTCAGAATTACAAGGAGAAATTTGTTTCATAAAGCTTCTGAAAGCAGTTTATATTATTTGTTTCTATATTGCTTGTTCCAAGAAGCTTATAAGAGGAAATCTCACTTGAAAACCAAATCAAAAATCTGTTTTTTATGGCTGATTTTTGGGAACTGGCATTTCTGCCAAGCTCTTTCTTTTGAACATATGGTATTTTTTAAAGGTGAAAAATGTTGAATTTTTCATGCTTTATTATTAGTTACAGCTTGAACAGGAATAAAACACACATAGATTAAGGAGATCATGCCAGGTGAATGGGAAGGAGTTATAACTGAAACCCCTGTCAATGAAGGGGGAGGTAATACCACTAGAAAAGTTACAGAGATGGTGAGCAGTAATTATTAGATACTCCTTTAGAAAATGTATCTTTCCTTTAAATAGAAGTTCAGGCACAGATGTGTGCACAAAGAAGCTCAAATTAGAAGAACTTTAAGAGCAGCTGAAGTGTTGCTTCATTTAGGACAGTTATGTGATAATGAAGGAAATGAGGGCAGCCTTAGAGTGACAGAATGTTTTTTATAATTCTCTGCAATCGGTATATGAACTCCTAATGAGACAGAATAGAACTAGAATCCAAGGAGTTGATTATCTGCTAAGCTGCTTGCCTACCATTGTACTGGTGATCGAGAGTTCTCTGCAATATCAGAGAATCTGCAATATCAGCCTGCTCAAAAGAGGGTTGCTTCAGATAGCAAAGACTCACTTTCCTTATTCCATTCTTTCCTTACCACTGGAGAGAGGAAAGTGTTGATATGGAGCATCAAACTCGTCCTTGGCTTGTGGAGCTCTTTGTGCCTAGAGGCAAACCCTTGAAATACTTGAGCTGGAACTTGGATGCTGTGCAGTTGAAGCAGCCAGTCAAAAGCAGCCAGTTCTTCATGTGTTCATCTGAATAGGCATGTGTGCAGTAGCTAAAGTTCAACCCAAACTTGATTTTTTTCTTGAATTCTTTGTTTTCCTATGAATTCTGCTCAGTTTAAGCAAGAACATCAGATATTTACATAAACCCTGGTTAATGAGAAAAGTTTTGTGCTCATCCTTAGGTACAAACACACTCTATTGGCTTTAAGATGTTCTCACAGTGCTCTGTGTGAAATTCTTTGGCTTTACAGCTTGGACAAGGAACGTAGAAACTCAGAGAACAATAATTTGTCCTCAAAAACAAATTACTTTTGATTATGCACCTGTGCTCTGACTGCACCCTGGTATTGCAAGGAAGGGCCAGAGTCCAGCAAATACTGGAAGAAATGTAGAACAAGTCAGTGGGTGGATGTCAAATTTCAAAATTATATCTCAGAAAGAAGTATTCTTTAAAATATCAATTCCTTTTTGAAAGCACTCTGTACTTGTGCAAAAATAGATCTATTAGTTGATGAAAATGAAAAGCTTGTGACTGACATTGAATATTCTTAACCTCTCCATCAACTGTTTTATGTTGCAAGAATGCTTTGGTTTTTGACTGATTTATTGCAGAACTCTCACTTTATTTGTGCTGAATAAATTTTGTCCTTTCTGCAAGTTTGACTTGTCTTATGGCTTGTGGAGACTTCATTGCCTCCTTCCATTGTTATCTACTGTTATTCACATTGGATGTGAAGAGTGCTTTGAGTAGGGCAGTAACTTCTGTGGGTTCCTCAACTCAGCCTCCAGATACAAAGAAACAGAAGGAAGGAAGTGTTCTTTATGCTGAAAATAAAATAAAATAAAATAAAATAAAATAAAATAAAATAAAATAAAATAAAATAAAATAAAATAAAATAAAACAAAACAATTCCCTATAGAGTCCTGTCTGCGAGTTTGCTCCAATTCAGTGAAAGAGATTGACTTCAGTTGGGGACTTGCCCGGAATCTGTCAATCTTGGATCTTACTTAGCTTTGTTTAGCAGGAACCTTTGTCAAGGTTTTAGGGGACAGAGAGCTTGACTGGAAACCAAATGATTCTTGCCTTCAGCAAAGAATATTTCTGCTGGACTTGCTATGTAAAAAGGCAGTAAGTGTATTCTCAAAAATTTGTATGAATGTAAAATTAGATTTTTTTAATGACATTGTATAACAGTATGCAAGTAAATTGTCCTGTTTTAAATACTTTGGAATCTTTTTGCTCTAGAAATAAAGAGTTCTGGCAAGGAAATAATTTGCATGAGGAAGATGAAATAATTAATTACATTTCGTGACCCTAATCTTTAAAAATATTGATATCATTTCCCTTAGTGGTAGTTCTGTAGAAATAAATGTATGTTTACATGATTCCGGGAGAATAATTTTCACTAAGTATACCATGTAATTTGTGAGAAAGCTCTGAATTTAGTTTCTTTGTTCATTTATACTTCAAGGAGCCTATGGTGCCATGGTGCCATGCATAAATACAGTGAAGATGTAAGAGGTTTAAATGTTTCATTGAAAGCATAACCACCTCATGTACACAACTTCAAAGCTTTCTTGACACAAAATAGTCAGGTTTGCAATTGTAATTAAGGTAGTGTCCAGAGAGACACTAGGTGGAAAGCATTAATAGTATAGATCATAAATTACATTTTCCACAATTGACACAATTTTAACAGAAGCAAGTTGCTACAAAGATTTTTTTTATAAAGTGTTTTACACTTTCATGCCGTATAGATTTTCTTCACATTTGAAGAAGAAATAAGTGAAACTGCAAAGTCTCCAAACAGGGATTGGAAATAGGTTGCAGGAAGCCTTTGTTCTTTTCCTGACAATTCTGTAGCCATAGGTGGAACTATGCATCACTGGCCTCTTCTCTTTGTGTATTTTTTTCTCCAAGTGTTCTCTGCATGAAGTGTCTTATTGGACTGTTCCTCAATTATCTAGATGAGAGTCATTTTGTTTTGAGATAGACCTGGGTTTAGATATTCCTGGGTTTAATGGATAATTTCAACTTGCTGGACAAGTTGATGAAATGATGAGAACTCTGAGAACTCTGCTCTATTGTAAAGCTCTTTTTTTTTTTCCTGGAAATTCGTTGCTTCAGCCTTTGTATAAGCAAGAGAGGACAAAAGCTCATCCTTTTTCCGGATTAATGATTGGCAGTTCAACCATTTATTTTGATCTATTAATACAAATTATGGCCTAATTTACAGAACATATTGGACCACAACCACAACCATGGCTAAGTACCATGGCAAATATGCTCATAATTATGTTTGCTAATAACTGTCAAAAGAATAGCGTTGACTGTATTTACATCTTTGTTACCTTTTCTGATAAAAGAAAGTATTCGCTATCCTAAATTTTATAATGGATATCTTTGCTTCTTCTAGGAATATGCAAATTCTGACAATACTGTTGTGATACAAATAGATGAAAGGTTGAAGAAATTGATCTTTGCTGGAAACACCAACTCCAAAATAATAATCTTATGTTTCTTTCTGCAGAAAAAGAAAACACTATTTTGCTCAATTTTCTTCCAACAAAAAAATAGTGTGTTTAAAAATGCACATTTCTTTTTCTTCAGATTTACACAAATATAATTTCATGGGATAGATAAGCACTACAATTGAAATGTCTTCAGTGTTTAACATTTTGAAAAAAAAAGGAATGAAGAATGACAATCAACTAAATCCCAGAAAATAGGAAAAGTCACTGTAAAAGGCAGAGTATTTTCTGTTGTTCAAATTTGGTTCTACGGAATCAAATATTCTACATTGTATTTCAGAATTCCACCTTGGAATTAAAAAGAAGACTCACAGCTTCTTGTAAGGAACTGGTTTTGAATTTTATATAATTTATATAAAAATATTCATTTTTCATTCAGTTTATTTTTTATAAACCAAATGAAATCAGAAAAAAAAAAGAATCGTTTTTTTCATTTTCTCTTTTGATGATTTCCTCTGTATTTATCTGGGTGATTTCCTCTTGGCTGATAAGTTGTCTAGTGAAACAGGGAGGGTTATGGTACATCATTTCTGTTGCCATACCAACAAATCTGATTGTTTATTTGGATGTTTGGAAATTGTAAGTACGGGACATTTACTTATCAGATACTACTGGGCTGGTAATCATATTTAAACATCAATAATAGAAAAGAGGAAGCTCATGATATATTGCCAATATATTGGACATCCTTCAAAAATAAATCTGTGAAATTAAGATTTTATAGCCTTGATTAAAAAAAATAATTTTTCCTCTATTAAACTCATTCATTTATTCATCAGTTTTCTTCCAGTGTTATTTTGACTTGATTAATGAAAGTATTTATCTCTTAAGACCTGATTGTATAATGGGAAATCTTGATTTTACTCAAATGATTCAGATATTAATCTTATTTAAGTTTGCTTGGGGAAACTTTTTGAAGCAAGCTCGAGCTCTCTGTATTCTGAGCTGATTTAGCATATGAGTGCAGCATGAGATGACAGATTTGACTCCAAGGTAATATCAGACTCATCACTGAAGAAGGTAGCAGGCTAGATTCTCAGCAAGAATAAACTGATATAGAAGAGTTGTACACTACATACTAAAGTATTTCCACAGTTGAATGTAAGGTCACAGAAATTTACTGACTGTAAACACAGTATACAGAATAATGTATAGTCAATTGAAAAAATAAGTAATTATACAATACAAGGGTTGGGAATTCATAACTCTTCAGGAAATATTCTTTGATAGTTTACTAATTTCTCTTATAAATATGTTAATTTTCCCTGTTACGAAACATATATGTGCAATTAAAAAAACCAAAAATGTGATTAAACCAGAACACCTGGGTGATTTAGTGAAGTCAGTAATGGGCTTCTTGAAATTATTGGCTCTTCATTCTGGGAGCTCTGCAACTCCTCAGTTCACTGACAAATAGAAGACCTCCAAACTAAAAAAACATCTTCACCAGCCTATGTTAGCAATGATTGGCATTCAGTAGCTGTGGTGCATTGTGTTGGACAGAAGTGATAGGAAAATGTCAAAAGGAGAAGATGCATGAGCCAGGAGGAAGGGAATTTGTGAATTCAACTTGTTTCCCAGAATCCCTGGTATGTTGGGGGTGATGATGGGCCCCACTGTGCACCACAGGAGAACACACAGACCTTCAGGCTCCCTCAGGGTATCAAGTTCAGTGGGATAACCCATCAGAAAGTCAAATACTTGATGTGGGAAGAAAGTTTCTGCTATGCTGAGGCAATGATTTGGGCTGCAGTGGGGTAAGGCCAGGCTATATAGACAATGTAATTATGAATCATCAAACCTGCAGCAATTAGCTCATTCAAACACAGTGAAAAATATCTCTCTTCTATAAGCAAGGCTCATCAACCTCTGTTTTTGCTATCTGACAAAATAAGAGTTGGCTATGTTGAATTTCTTCTAAAATTTACTGGACTGATGTGTCTGCCAAGCAACAGCTGGGAAACTTAATATGTCAAGTGTTGGATTTTTAGCTTTACCTAGCAATGCAAGGATGTCTCTTGTAATGTGTTCCATTGCAATGAAGCCAACCTGACGGCTCCAGAAGGTTGCTTGCTGGTGGAATGTAGAATTTTGCTATGTATTAAGATTTTAAATTTGTTCCTGAAAGCTTGCTCCTGCATTTATATTGCTGCAATGGATATTTTGCAGCTGGTAATTGTGTGGGTTAATGATACAACAAATAGCTGTTAACATTTAAATAGTCCATAATAGTCTCATATTACCAAGCCAAGAGCCAGAAATATTTGTTTTGTTAATTATGTGAAGCTTCCCTGACAATTTTTAAAACACTAATCTCCCTTTGGAAAGGTTCTGTAATATTTTTTAGATTATAATCCACTTGTGGGCTTTTTGTTAAAGTTCTAATTTTGAATGCCTTGTAACATCAAGAGCACTACCACTTATGCAAAGCTTTTTATATATTTTTATTAACTTCTGTAAATTTGCTTGATTGGTCCATCGTCTTGTCTCCTGTCTTAGATCACAGAATCACAGAATGGTTAAGGTTGGAAGGGACGTCTAGAGATCATGTAGTCCAACCCCCCTGCTCCAGTAGGGACACCCAGAGCATGGGGCACAGGGCATCCAGGCATCCAGGTGGGTTTGGAAGATCTCCAGAGAAGGAGACTCCACAACCTCCATGGGCAGCCTGTGCCAGAGCTCTGTCACCCTCACAGTGAAGAAGTTCTTCCTCACAGGGAGATGGAACTTCCTGTGTTTTAATTTGTTCTCATTACCCCTTGTCCTATCACTGGCCAGCATTGAGAAGAGTTTGGCCCAAAAATCTTTTTTGTTTTCCTTTTCCACATTTACTACTTTTCCATATTTACTTTTCCACAAATTTACTTTTCCACATTACTTTTGACTGGTTGTCAAAATTAGATGAGTTAGTTACATTGTTGGGACAACCTGCATGTTGCCTGTTGCATCATCACTGCAACTGCTTGACACAGTGCATCACCAGGATGACAAACCTCCCAGTATCCTTGTATGTCTGACAACAGGATGGGTAAAACTCTCTGACAGACCATAAGAATTTCAGCCTTTGAAGATACTACTGAAATTTAGAACATAAACCAAGGCTGAAGGATTGTAATGATATTATTTTGAATCTGTTCTCACTTTAACATACAAACTCAGTTTTTGCATGCCCTAACATTTATTTTAAAGATAAATTCTTCCTAGCAGTGGTAAAATAACCTGTGTTCAAACACAGTTTAAAAAAGTGGTGACTTAAGTGGACAGCTTTACATTATATAATGCTGAAACCATATGCTGCAGTCTTATTGATATTACCATCGACCCAACTGTAGAGCTATTTTAAAATTCTTCTACTCATACTATTATTATTGAAATAGGACTCAATATAAGATCATAGAAAATATTCCACTGTGAGGAGAAAAATATTGAAGTATTATGCTTTCATTTATTATTGTTTAATGAAATAAAGTCAACGTCTGAAGAGAAGATTATGAGCCTATCATGTTTGAAAATACAATGGTTCATTTTCAGCCAGAAAACCCATCCCAGTTTTGAGAGACTTGGAAACTGAACTCTGCTCAGTACTACCATACCATTTCTCTTGCTTCTTGCTTGTAATTCTTGCCCTTTACAAAGACCTAAGAAACTAGATTTTTATTTTCAGACTGCTTCCCTCTGCATAACTCTATAAACTGTTGGTGTGATATTCATTAATCTTCTTTGATTCTTCTTCGAATCTTGTGTTGTATGTGTTTTAACACTTTTTCATTTAATGCTCCTCTCATTCCCTTCTGTGACATCCTTTTTCCTGAGATAGTCTTGCTCATGGAGCCATGAACACCATGAGAAGAGAGTTTCATGCAGGTCTGTTCCTGTGCAGTCCTCTACTCTTCCACCCCCACCACACGGTACTCTTTTATTTCTAGATAGCTCACTGAAAATACTTGGGAAGCTGTTGTTTTAAACTCTATGAGAAAGATGGGCAGAGCAGGCAGGGGAGGACTGTTTTATCCATGAAAATTATGAACTGCACTCAACCAGTTCTTGGGTCAACTGTTAGAGAGAAGGGTGAAACTAGCAGCTTTTGAGTTATGTCCCCTGTTTCCCTTTAATGTTTGCAACTGTCACAAAAAATCACGGAGTTGTACTTGATAATGCCTTGAAGACACTGTGAAATTTCAGAGTGGGTCGACTACAACATTCAACATTTATCATGGTAAAGAGAAATGCCATGGAATTGAATGTGAAACATTACCCCGGCCAGCCAAAAGGGCGGCCGTAGCTGTGTCCTCTGAAAGTCTTCAATTCAGGCCATTTATCTTTGGCTAGTCTTGCTCTAGGGGAAATGTTAGAAATATACTTTATGTCTACAAAGACTGACTGCTTTATATGTACATGACACATAAATTTGTGAAAAATCTAAGAGTCACCTTCCTTCTAACATTTATGGCTATTCTAAATTGATGTAAATTAATTTCAAGATATCTGATGAACGATAACAAACTGCAAATCATATGTTCATAAAGGTCACACCCAGTCTGACCTATGTTTGCTAAACAGTAATTCAGATGAACATCTCAAATTTGTTTTACTTATTTATTAAAATAAATTAGAGGGTAAGTGATGGAGTAGGAGAAAAATAGGCTTAAACATTTAATGCGTTTATCTGCTCTAAATCTTAGCCAGAGATATTTGACATAGGTTATTAAAATAACATCTATATATTTAATTATGTAGATGTCATGGATGACTCTAATGGACGACTCTAAAGTTCTAATACAAACATTTAACTTCTATTTTCAAGTATCAAAATTTTCTGTTTCTCCATAAATGATATGTTACTGAACACAAAACCAAAATGTGGTCATGAGATGTTAGAATAAACTACTGCACTGTCGTACCAAAGAAAAATAAATGCTGTACTAATGAACCAAAAAAGATTTTATTTGCTAAAGCAAATGTTAGATTTTGTTTACAACAATTGAAAAATGGGGTTCATATCACAAGAGCAGGAGGTTGTGTACTATGTTAGCTGACCTATTAATGATTATTGGCTCATTTTTTCCCCCCACTTTTTCATTTGTCTGCCAAATATAACACTTTTCTGTGCATCTTTCTCAAGCTTGCTTAGTAGTTCTATAATAGGGAAACAAGAAATAGAAACAACACCTTGGCATCTTTTTTCCTAAGACTGTAAGATCCATTAGATAAGAATTCCATAATACCGTCTCTTTATACTAGAAGCAAAATGGGGTACCAAAAATTTTGTAAATTTCTTGTGTGGGATGTACAAAATGGAAAAAAGGAAAACATGAAAATAATCTTTTTATAAGGTATGAAAATTGATTTTTTACTATTCATGATTAATTTTACTGTCCATAATAATTTACAGCAACCTAACATTTTTAAAGAAGTGAGATATCTAAGTTGGTATCTGCTTAGCACAATGCATTTACAAAGCTAAGAAGCTGTCCAACTGTTTATATGTGAGTTAAATAACTGTTGAAAATATCATTTAAGTTCTTATTCTGCCATGCTTTTTTGTAGGCTGCTCTGTTCAGTTTTGCTTTTGCTCCATTTTTATGTTCATTGGCACAAAAGTCATAATAAATCAGCTATGAACAACATCAATTAAATCAATATCTCTGTAATCATCCTGTAAAAAGGTAAGATAACTCCTTACAGGATTATTTTTATTATTTTATGATTCAGCCAATCTAGTTTTGCAACAATTAAATCAAGATACAGAACATGAATGTAAAATGAGAAATAAAGAATTAAAGATTGAAAATTCAATCTAGCAAATCCCACACTGTATTTTGGCAATAGCCTGGCTGCAGTCCCTGGAGGTTATATACTGTACTTCTGATTGAGAAAGAAACAGAGAACCTCAAAAGCGTAAAAAAAAAAAAAAATTACAAATAATTCATCAAGGGAGATTAAAACAGATTAGACATCTCTTCTCCCCCTACCTCCATCTCTGTATTTATATATCTTTCTCTACTTGTGTATGTATGTGTAGAAAATTTGGTCAAGCTAAAGTCTATACTGAAACAGTATTTTTTTAGCCTTAATGCTTCATCTCTAAGGAATTCTTGTTTACTGTTGAGAAAAAAGTACAGAGCTAGTTATGTTAGTTTATACCCGAACTGGAAGTGCAGTAAAGAGGAACTAATTTCTAGTAAGCAGATGGTGGGGTAAATCCAAAATAGGTTTCTAGGTAGAGAGCCTGACTTCCTACATCTTGACATTTAAGGTGGGGGTGGTATGTCAAAGTTTCAGATTAGAAATATAAGTATCTAACAAGATAAAACGTATTATATGTAACCTTCTTATATGGTTCTTGTCTTGTTTTCTAACTATGTTTATATCAGCAATTACTCAAAAGCCTTTTTGGCAAACACTGGGAGGTAGAGTTTTGCTGCTGACCTTCTGAAATGCTTGAGTTACCTTGACCACGTTAAAGTTATCACTGTAAGAAAGAGAGATATGCAACATTTATAAGAAAACTATCCTTTTTAACTTCTGGCACTGAATTCTGCACGGTAAATTTCCAAATATGGGATCCACTGCTCTATATTTAAATGTTTGCCCTACTTGGTAAAAGCAAATTAGCAACACTGACATGCTATGAGTTTGGGATGTCAAACTGTGACCTGGTGCTTGTGTGATCTGCAGTCCAAAAGCTTCAGGTAGATTTGTGCGGCTGCATTAAGGCTGCTTTGAGACCCAGTCTGTTAGAAGTGAATAGTTATCCGAGTCATCTGAGCATCATTCAATATTTAAAACCTTGCTGAGGTTTAAGGCTTTCCTCCAACTATTTTGTAACCTCATCTGCACATGCAACATCAAAATCCTCACCTGAATCTATACAGCACTACACTCAGGTAATATAATCCATATTTTTGATTTGACTTTTCACTTCAAATGAAGTCTTTCTAATCTGGTCTTCTGCTGGCGTGCTGCCCTTATAAAGATCAGTGATAGTTTGGAAGCAATTTTTTTTCCTACTTCTTTTGCCTCATTTCAGAATATAAAATCAGGTTCATAAGTTTAAAGGCAAACCATAGTTATATATCTGCCCTGATTCTGGTACATCTATCACTTGATTATGGTTCATTTCTCATTAAGTCCAGCTATAAACTGTCACCATCTAAGCTGAAGGTCTGAGCATTGAATAAGCAGTTCTTTCCAGGAAGTCTATCAGTAGTTCTTTCCAGGAAGACAATCTTTTAGTTATATACCTGGCAGTTTGAATTCCTGTTGTTAAAGGCTATTAAATAACCATGGAGGAGGGGGTAAAACAAGTAATCTCTTTCAGAATTTGTACTAGCATAGAGCCTAGGCATGTTTGGATTTTGGAGACCATTCTCATGGTTTTTATTCATTATTTAGGCTCCTCCAGCGGCATAGCAACAAAAGACTTTTCTTTCCCAACTGATGAGTGTTTACTCTAGTGTCTGGAAAAAGACATAGAACAAATAACTCACTTATTTTGCTGGAACTGTTTTTATTCATTCTATTGTCTCTCTTCAACTGTTCTGCATTTTTGCCTTAGATAATTTAAAATCCAGCTTGTGTGTTTCAGTGGTTTGATGCTAAGAAAAACACTCAGTTTTTGAAACAGAGGATTCTGTTTTGCAGCAGAACAATATTTCTCCCTACTTGCTTATTCTTAGCAAGTTTTCTTATGAAACAGGAGTTGCTATGAATATTGGAGATTGATAATAAACCTGTTTTCAATTACAGATGAAAAAATACTCAGTTTGGAAGGCTTCTATTTTGATTATTTAAAATGAACCATGTTTCTGGAATTTCAAAAGGACAGAAATTCTTCAAAAGGATTTCAAAGAAGGAAATCAACAACTTGAAAATAAGCATTAAATTGTAAAGGAAATATTTTTATAAGCTAATACAAAAATCACTCTGGGGATGTGAAAGTCAAGCAAGAATTGACAAAGGAGATAAGCACACAATTTGGGAGAGACACTATTTCTAGTCTGTCATCTGTTATTTATGAAGGAAAGAACATGATCAGCGGGCAATCTGTAGATTCCTAATAGCAGCTACAGTTTCCTCGTTCCATATTATGCACTTAATTGTGCGCTTTCTTCAAGCCGCGAATGGGGAACAGCATGTGGCTTGTCTATTCGAAGAATAAATCCAGAGACTAGACAGTTCCCATGTTTGCAGTTTGTTTTTGTTTTCAGTAACATTCAGAGTCCACCTTAGCTTTATTATAGAATCATAGAATCACAGAATGCCTAAGGTTGGAAGGGACCTCAGAGATCATCTAGTCCAACCCCCCTGCTCACGCAGGGTCACCTAGAGCACGGGGCACAGGGCTGCGTCCAAGCGGGTTTTAAAGATCTCCAAAGAAGATCTCCACAGCCTCTCTGGACAGTCTGTGCCAGGGCTCTGGCACCCTCACAGCCAAGAGGTGTTTCCTTAAGTTCCTGTGGAACTTCTGGTGCCTCAGTTTGTGGCCGTTTCCTCTAGTCCTGTCGCTGGCCACCACTGAAAAGAGGCCGCCTCCTCCTCCTCACTGCCTCCCTTGAGGTATTTATAGACACTGATCAGGTCTCCCCTCAGCCTTCTCTTCTCCAGGCTGAACAGGCCTAGCTCTCTCAGCCTTTGCTAATAGGAGAGATGTTCCAGGCCCCTCATCATCCTCGTAATGTTCCAGGCCCTGATCATCCTCCTTTATACCTGTGTAGAGAAGAATTTTCTAGGTGTGATGTGGACAGTGACGCTGAAAAGAGACCAGGAGGCTGATAGCATGCAAAGTCGGCTCCGGACTCTTGAAGTCTCCAAAATTGACTCAATCTTGCTTTGGAGATGTATCCAACTCCTCTGGAAGGGCTAGAATTCCAAAGAACAAACAAGAACTCTTCTCTTGCTCGGCTTTCAGAGTAAGACAGTGCAATAACACCAGGAAAAACAGAAGCATTATTGAAGGTATTTCTTGACCCTAAATTAATTTGTATAAAACTGCTTACAAGCATCACAATATCCAAAAAGCTATTTAGAGGAATATTTTTTACTCTTGCTCCATCTCTTCCTATCGGAAATGTCAAGATGGTCTGTTTAGACATCATTTCCAGTTGTAAATCCTCATTAGACTTGCTTCCTTTCTTATGTTAACTTTAAAAAGACATAAAAGAAATTTCTGAAAACTTTGAAATCAGACTTACGTTTGATTGCCAGTCAACACCAAGGCAAAAATACTGGGGTATTTTTTACAATTAATTTATTGAATGCTTCTGAAAATCAAAACTGGATTCCATATAGCAAATGATAATGCCCCCCCAAATATATACATATATATATACTCAGTCAGTTAAATATGATGTGATCTAGAGGAAAAAAGTAACAGCAGAAATAACTGTAATTCTAATTTTGCTCTTCAGTTATTACATTAAAAAGTAGAATATGTACAACCCTCCTTTGAGATTACCTACACAAAATAATCCTAACAAAAATGGTTGCATTAAACTAGAGTATAAGAACATCAAAGAAGCTAGTATAAGTTAAACAAATAAATATTTAACTCATTTTAGTTCTAGTTGTAATTATTTACATCCTGCACTGTTTTTTGGATAGTATCCTCTTTTCTAGGGAAAGAAGATTACGTGTATTTTTAAAAATTGTAAACATATTCTCAAGACTAGGTTAAAGTTGAAGATGAAGGAAAACAGTACAGATATGATTTTAAAATGATCTCACCTAGAAACGACTTGATTCATCCATTAAGTTTTGTAGCGAGTGTTAACAACCATCCAATATGTTATAAAACTTTTTCTGTGTGCTTCAGTTCCTTTTTCTTCCATATACTAAAATCTTCTATTTTATCTTCTTTTCTGCCATTCTCTTTCTAAATTCATAATACACTTTTCAATTCCCTTTCATATTTTATAATTCTTTCATTTAATGCACCTGGATTTTCTTTCTCTTGTTCATTAGATTACTTCTCCCTTCTCTAGTGATTCCCTTCCTCTGCCTCGGTTCCATACATAGAGATAATTTTCCTAGCAAAGTAAAGTAACATTGATGAAGGAGTGACAGAACATTATATGGATTACAGTTCTTCACAGTAAGTTTTTGCTTTTGGAAAAAAAATGAAGTTGAGGGAAGAAATGTTGGAAACAAATGATATATAGCACACACACACACAGAAATGTTGTATTAGAGATGTGCAAATAGCACAGAAAAGTCACATCTGAGGTCATGCCATAATTATAAGCTTATTAAAGTGACTTTCCTTTGGGAGTTAGGCCACTGTTTCAAATAATGCCGTAGGAAGGAAGGTACATTTCTCTTGTTAGAACACCTCCTGGAAAGGTTTTTGTTTATTTTTGCTGTACCAGCTGCAGGCAGAAGTCACAAGAGAGGTCTGGAAACACTAAAATAATCTCGAGATTAAAAAGCAATGCCAACCTCTGATGAGAACAGCCTTGGGGAATAATAAGTCCTGCTAGCTTGCTACATGGTAAGAGGAAGGAAATGCTGGGAAGATGCAGCAGTGCTGGTAGCTGGGGCAGTATTTTGTTGTAACAGTCAGGGCAGTACTCCAAAGGAAATTTCTTGTAGTCAGATTGAGTCTTTGGGCAAAGACAAAATCACATTTTTTTTTATTCCAAAGGTATCTTCCAAGTAGTTCAGGGAAATAAGACTATGAGAAAGTACGAAATATCAAAGAAAAAGAGTCCTGTATTTTAATAAAGGAAAAAACAGTACCTCCTAAAAAGCTGAAATTAGATGTTAAGGAAAAGACTGTAGATAATCAGCACAAATGGTAAGGTTGAGAGCTTGCTAGATGAATCAGGATATCATGTTAACAGATAGGGAGTTTTTTGTTCATTTACAAGAGTTTAAGGTGTGCAGGAACCAGTGTAATGGACAAATAAAACATCTGTTAAACAGTGCTGGAAGCTCTGTTGGAAACTCTGGCCTTAGGGGCAAAATGCTAGTGCAGTGATCTCAGTTGCCATCTGCCACAGAACAGAGCAGGAGTAAAGGAGTCAATCCTAAATCCTAAAGAAGTCTGCATTCTTTATGAAGACATAGGTTAGCAGATTCTTTTAATGCATAATTATACTTGCATTAATATGCTATAGCAATACTCCTCTGTTTAAAAAGAAATGACTTTTTGTCTGTGTAGATTAAGCCAGCAGCTCATAATAGTTTACTTTGTTTTAGCAGTAGTGCCTGGAGGCGTGAACCAAGATTGGATCTTCTGTGCTAAACATTGAAAACTAGATGGTAATACACAGTCCTACTCACTGAATTTATAATCTAAATAGATGTGTGGATTGCTGTGTAGACAGCAATATTATCCTTTCTTATCAGATGGGATAAAGTGATCAGCTGGCTAGTTCATAATAAATGGGCAGTCTAAAGCAGAACTTTATCACTGGATTACTTTTGTTCTATGGGTATCAAAAGAGAATTTGTAAAGAAATTGGGCAAAACTGGTTGCCTTGGTTTGGAAAACAATTTATCTTTGAAGAAGAAAATTTTTCTGTGTGATAAATATTAGATAATATTTCTGAAGCTACATATGTTTTCTCTTTAGAGCAACCCCAGCAGCATCAACCCTTGACTAAATTCAGTTGATTAGTCACAGTGAATATTCAGATAAGAGCATTTGGGGCTGGTGCAGGGTGGTGAAAGGTTTTGTGAATGAGCTAGATACCTGCTTAGTTTCCAGGTATCCCAAAAGACTCCTGGGAAGAGACTCCCACATATTTTGTATGTATCCCTGACACCTTTGCAGGAACACTGCTGGAGTGACAAAGCCACAACTCCACAGTGTCAGACCAGCTGCAGTGTTTTGACTGTGTGAGAAGAGCCTCCTCAAAGATTACAGTAGGATCCTGTTATTGATAGCTAAGAGCAGTTTGGGATCAGGTGGCTAAAACACCAATTTAATTGTCCCCTTTTCTCAGGGAGTTGAAATATGGGATGGTTGCCAGGTGCCCCTCTGAAAAAGTGGTCAGGCAATGAATGACAAAACAAGGGATTGAGGGCATCTCGTTAATAATGACTAAGTTCTGATTTAACCTTTACTCCTTTCAGAGCCTTCACAGGTTCACAGTCTTAACCGTATAGAGCTCAAGAGTTTCTGCAACTGTAAGACTACCCAGCTCTCACCCTGGAGCTCTGTGCCAGGCCTCAGCTTCTCCTTCCCAGCCTCTTGTATACCAACTTTATGTGTATCCAGCTAGAAAAAAAATGATGTATATGGAGTGCAGCTGAGCAGTGCTTTGAAGGAGACTACCCTGCAGGGTGTGCAGGGTCAGCAAGATCCTCAACATGAGCAGTGAGCAAAGCCAGAGAGGTTCCCACAACAGGTCAACAACGTGTGTGTACATCTGTGACCAACAAAGACCACTTCAGTATTGCTGGGAACAGATGAAGGGAGCACAGGCATTTTCTGAAAAATTATATTAAAAAGCAATGATAAAACCAATGTATTTATTGGACAAAAGGGCCTGAATGCAGAGGTCTGAAATGTAGTGGTTTTCAAAACTCCACTGACAACTAGAAAAGAAGAAAGAAAAAAGAATGAGATATGGAGGATATAGGGAGCTTGGCATGAAACTGTGTTCATCAGGGAGGACTGGAGAACATTAAAGGGACTCAAAAAATAAAATGTGAAGAATTAAAATCTTCAGAGAACTATCCCAAGTGAGATGGGAAGGGAACAGTAAAGAGAATAAGAGGAAGAATTACAGAAAGCTGATCTGTAGAAAGACATCATGAAAGTGATTGTAGCAGCCAGTTTTAGATCTTTACAAATGTATGAAGACAAGAGAAGACAAAGTCTGTTTATGCAGGAGCATGTCGTGGGGAATAAAACATATTGTCTGTCTGTGCAGGTGTGGTGAGAATTCAAGCTGAAATACTATCACGCCTGGTCCTTTTGTATCATGAGCCTTCAAAGAACAAAGATGTATAGAGTGAAAGGCCAAAAGCTATTTAGGTGATGGTAGGATGGATAACCAAATCCCTGCAAACTTGTTTGGCTAAGTGACTATCATTGTGCCTAGGACATAACTGTCCAAAGGTACCATGAAGGCTGAAACCCTAAAATCAAAGGTGAATTACATAGCATGGCACAAGTAGGGTAAAAGAGAATAGTGAGAAAATTATGGGGTGTGTTTGTGCTGAGTTCTTGATTGCAGGATGTTAGATTAAGCAATGGATTCCCAGCAGGAGCAGATGAAATTCAAATAATTTGAAAATACTCTAAGTGAAAGTATTCTCTTTTCACAAGAGGATATATAATTTCTACATCTCTCATCTGTTTAATTAAGAACAAGGTTTCAAATAAAGTAAATTCTAGCCTATATTAGCTAGAATATTTTATTCACCTTCTTCCCTTCACACAAGCTGCAGACCAATCTGTATTTCCAGAAAGGCTTTTGGTATTTAGTACCTTCCCAAGAGTGTGCAGATCCATTAATGCTTCATGATCAGTTTTTCTGCATACATTTACAAACATCTGTACTTCGTTTTTCTGCATACATTTACAAACATCTGTACTTCATGCATAACAGCCGAATTCTGCGCATTATCTTTTGTCCTGCCAGGGATTCAAAACAGGTTCAAACATTTCCAGTTTGTTCAACATGCTCAGGCATCTACAAGTACCCATTTGGCAACAGTTGCATTGTGGCAAGATAGTTTTTTTTGCAGTTTCAGTCAGCCAGTTGCTGTGATATTGTACCTTCTTAACTAGTGAGTTGCTTTCTGTGTTATTTATGATTACTTTTTGAATCCCTATTGTGCAATCCCAGCAAACTCACACAGGTTATTTAATTTGGTTGGTTTGAGGCATCCAGTGATGCACAGTTAACGCTATCTGTACACTCTATTCTCTCCTTACCTGTCCTGTTATTTCTGCTTTGTTGAATGGATTTTGAGAGGGTGTGAATATGACTCCAGGCTATAATAACTTTCCTTTGGGAATCATTATTCTGGAGAGGAAAAGAAACCAACATTTTATCAAATTAAGGATTTTTGATGTAATAAGTTTGGCTTTGACTTGAACAGTATCACAGCAGTTGTCCATGCAGATAAAGCTTCCTGTGCCAGGTGGATTGGCTCATTATTCATGTAGGTGCTGAATAGCAGGAGTGCAAGAACTCTTCCTTTCGCAAGCCATTTTGTTTTGTCTTTGCCATCAGTGCTAATTTTTATATAACCTGGTGCAAAATGCTCTGCTTTATGATAGAAATTGTGTCAGCTCTACCATTGGTTTTTGCTTTATTATATGGTACAATTTTGGCAAGAAGCCTGTGGTCACTCAAGATGGGCTGCCGACAGATGACAAACTCAGAATCACAGCAGGAGTGGTCCTGCAATGGTCCTGTTAGAAGCTGTACTCCCTGATAAACATCTGTCATAAAAATCCACTAGCATGTAAAGTTAAACTATTGTTTGTTGAGAATACGTAAAATATACTCAGCTGATCTACAGTAAGTGTACAAAGCAGCATATTTTAAATTACTGAAATTGTGAATTTTGCAATTTTACACAGAAACAATTTTGCTTTGTAAGCTATAAGCAAGTATTTTTTAGAATGAAAAAAGTTGCCTTGTGCTGTGCTAAGTAGATAATCATTGCTTAAAATCTATCTTTATTACATTTTTTTTAATCTCAGATCTTCCCAGATCTTCTGTTCTTTCTTTCTGCATATTCTGCACGCCAAAACATTGGCGATGTATAAACAAATTCAACTACTTTGAATGAGAAGTAAATAGAAGATTCTTTAAATCTAAATCTGTAAATTTAAAGTCAATAGAAGACTTCCTTGAGTGCTTTGCTCTGTTAATTCACAAGACCAGTTTTAATTCCTTAGTATAAATTGCTGCCCAGTGTTGCTTGCAATGCCAGACACAACCATATCGCGGAGTGGATTACCAATACGAACGCAGATATTTCCTAAAATTCGCTTCTTCCTTTGATTTAAATTCATGTGCGCCTTCCTGCACTAGGCTAAGAAATTCAGTGTCATCTAATAGATATTTATTTCTTGTAGGAAAAAAAAAAAAAAAAAAAAAAAAAAAA
>NW_020455094.1:40762-105136 GCF_003342845.1 Nothoprocta perdicaria
TTTTTTTTTTTTTTTTTTTAGATAGAGTAAAATACTAGGATACTTCATTTTATACAGATTTTTGAAGGAGTTATCTCTGATTTCTCTCCTTATACTTCACTTGTAAAAAGTACTTTGTGCAATAAACTATATAATTGTCATCAAGAATGTGCAATGAAGTGGAAAGTTATACTGAATTCACTCTTATATTGGAATTCAAATAAAATTATTAAAATCCTTCCTCATACATACCTTAAAGTATACTAAATATCTATTTGGTAACAAAAATGTAATTCAGATTTTGTTAGGTTTGGCAAAATCGGTACACCAAGTAAAGTATAACATGGAGAACTGTAAATAGTTCTCCTTTCTTTCAAATCAGATATTCAGAGTTATATTCACAGAATATAAATAATTGATTTTTATACAAGAAATCAGGTTTGCTCTTCTAAAATCCTATAGCAAAAAAAGGTGCTGCATTTGAAATATTTCCTGCTACCATTTTAACACTAATATGGAAGTAGCAAGACCCCATTAATATACATTGTTACAAAGAAATTACAAATAGGTTATGTGTGAGGGTGAATTTCAATCAACAGTTTCATCAAAGTGATGGATATTCTATTAACAGTCTCATTTTCATCTCACTAGTTTTTCAAAGGAAAGGATTTACTGACCCTGCATGCACCTGGTTTTAATGAGACTTCATTTATGTTTCACCACGAAAATACTAGCATGATTAGATTTTTTTTTAAGTAAATAGAACAAGATAATTTCTATCAATAAAGATACCCTCCAAAAATGCAATTGATTCAATAAAAGAGACCACAAAAATATTTCTTTTCAGTCTTGATATAACTTCTACTAACACACCTCTTGAACTTCATTTAGTTCAAGCTAATGTACGCAAAAAAACATAATTTTAAAAATCATTATTATTTTCTATCTCATACGAAAAGTGAATCAGACCTTTGATATTGATGGGAGTGATAACAGCTGAGAGCTTTTCAGTCTATATATAATTTGAGATAAACATGTTACAGGCAAAACATTATAAATGGTACCAGCTTCCTAGGAAGTAAGAGATAAATGTAAACTAGTCCATGTAACTGAAAATGCAGTAACCCCTGGGATGGCAAATCTCTTTAAGTCTGCAAACCACTGTTGCCCAAAGCAAGTAACCAAATATCTTGAAGTCATGTGATAAAATTTTGGGGAATGAGTCATCTATTTACTTGTATTAGACCAAATTTGTCCGATTCTAGTGCTTCTGTTCAATTTCTCCTGGACAGATGAAAAAGTTTGCATGAGTGAAATGTTACTTACAAGCTTGTAGTGAGAAGATCAAATTTACTGTTGTTCTATTGTTCTGTTTTATTTTATGATAAAAATGCTTATTAACAGTGAATGTGTTTAGCATGGAGAATGAAGTACTGCCATTCATGAGTTTACTGTATATGTTTGTGGATGAACATTGAGGATACTAGCTGATCCCATTTAATCATGATCTTGTGCAATCTTTAACATACTAGTAAATTATATATATATATATACATATACTATAGGAGACAATTCATGCACATAGATGACTGCATGATGAATTAGACTGTTGCACCACCAAAGAATTCAAGCTCCTAGAAAGTAGTTATCAAGTTAGTACCAAATTACATGAGCTCACAAATGGACAGAAAAAGAATTGATCTGCTAACTGATGATCACAGCACACTGTGTGTATATTGTGCTCACAGTCATGTGTTATTGGATTTGGCATGGCAAAAGTGAGGTTCTCAAAAGTTTTCTAATAAAAAATCACCCACAAAAAAGTTTTATCTAACTAAATTTTGCCATTGTTTGGGCAATTCTTGGAGGTATTTGAAGCAAATGGACATGGAAAAGAAAGAACATAAGGAGGAAGGAAGGGCAGTGGACCTAAAGAGAAGGGGGTTAAAAAGAAGGTGCAAGAGAAACTTACTCTAGAGATTTCCTAAAACAGAATGCATATTTTAAAACTTCCCTGAAAAAAAAACCTCAAGAAAACAAAAAAAATCGAACTTGTCAGAATTTTGTAATGAGGTGGCATATTACACATATTTATTTGACTATTTTCTTCTCTGCTGCATGGAGCACATCTGAACTCAATCATCTGGAAAGAAACAGTCTCCAAGTATGGAAATAAGCAATTGTATCTACAAAATGTATCCCCTGTAGGATCCATGCAATCATACACTTAAGGAAAACTTGAAAACATAAGAAATAGTGCTGTGACTCCCTGGGAACTTGTTTAAAATTAGCCTGACCAACTCTAATTGTACAGCATTTATTTGCATACACATAGAGTATTTTGATAATATTTATTCTTATAAATATATGAATATATAGAAACATAAATATTATAAGTAATAAAAAGCATTAATGTTACTGTAACATAAGATCAATTTGTACCAGATGACCTACCAGATGGTAAGACATAATGTTCAATATAATCCACCTAAGAGACACATATTCCTGCTTTGATTGCATCACTTAATTGCATTTTGATAAAAAGCCAGTATGAAGAGAAGTAAGTCACATGTGCCTGAGGCTAAAATGTTTGCAGGCAACTGATAGAACTGTTGTGAGCTTTTCTATAACCATGCTCTATATGTTGGTCCTAAAAAGGTCAGCAGATCAGAGAATGAAAAAGAAAGAGAGGAAAATTAGCTCATGCTAAGAAGCAGTTGAATACTTACTAAAAAAAATTAACTTAGTGAAAGGAGCAAGAACAAACAATGCACAGAAAGACTGTTAGAAATACAACCAAGTCACTATCTACATGTTTCATAAAAGCACTTGATAAAAACATACATTCTTATCTTTCCTGAAATTGTCCACCATCAATAAAATACCTAAAATTCTGTTATAGTCAAAATATTTCTATTTAGGAATCTGGATATTTTCTTCGATAAAAGCTTGCCAGAACCTGGCCAGATTTCTGTTTCTTTTATTTTTTTTATAGATATATATTTTTTCTAGCAGGAGCTGGCACTGTTTGCAGCTTGTCTCTTGCTCTGTTCACACTGATTGCAGTCATGTATTTTCAGAGAATTTTTCCAGGCAGTTCTCTCTATAGAGTTTGCAGCCACTCCAGCCAGCAATCACCAGCTGTGACATTAGATAAGGATCTATGCTGAGACTCTTCTGCACAATTTTGAAAAAAAAAAAAAAAAAAAAGAGATTTTAATTTCTGTGTTTTCTGAAGACTGCATATTCAAGATAGAAATAGAAAATAGCATTTTATTCATCAGTTTGACTCTCCATCTGGAAAAGTTTATGAGGAACCTTTTCTGTCCTGCACAGAACAGATGCCTCACCATGGCTCCTGTGTTAGATTCCATACTTCCATACCTTTTCTGAAGCCCCAGCCTCTTACTTGCCTGGCGAATCCCTCAGCATTTTGGAAGTCCTCTGAGAGGTGAGAGGAAGAGGTTGTACAGGTAGAAGCAGAGAAAGCTGGAGTCTATTAGACTCTATCCAGATACCAGGTTTCTGAAGAAGACAAACAATTTCTTAGGAAAGGAGGGAAGAAGCAAGAGTAACATTCAAAGACCTGCAGTCACCAACATCCACCTTGAGCATTACTGCACATTTTGACTTCTGTACCAATATTCTGAGCTGGGCACTAGAAACGGTAGTACAACCCTGTTGTGGGCTTGTTACTTATAGGAGTTTAAGAATATTCTACTGAGAGGGGAAAAAAAGACTCCCAGGGAAGACCTACCTGAACACGAAGATGCTAACAGAAGCATCAGATTCTGAGATATCCTCAAATGCCCATCTTAAATACCACTTATAACTTTGCCTTTACACTTCTCAGGAGATGGTGCTGATGAGCAGTGTAGTTTTCTTCCTGTTCGGCGCAGTAAAATATGATGAGCATATTGCTTCACTCATCCTGTTGCAAAAAACAATTGCACTCACACTAACATCAGAGTTGTTTAAGTTATAAATGGTATTTAAGATGGGCATGAGCATGAGCTGAGAGAGACTTTTATCCCCTGGAGCACTGTTCTAAAAGTGACATCCACCAGCAAGCTCCACCTATGAGAAATACCTGTGATCCTCTCCTCCCACCATCTCCAATAGCTACAGTAGTGCATCCACAGAAATCCTCAGTAATGCACCCACAAAAACCTGTGAAAGGGATTCACAAAGGGAAGCAATCGTACCCTGAGCCTTGGAAGAGACTATAAACAACACCATAAACAAAGGCCATAAGTTTTTCAATTTTTGACTCCCTTAAGGGAAGAATTTATTTAATAGACAGGGAGAGTTAATGGACCATGCTGTTGCTTGTTGGAGCAGGTGGTTTTGCCTAAACTCCAGGCTAGCTACCTGGAAATCCAAAGAGAGACTGTGCTATCAAAATGCTATCTGGAAAAAGAAACATATATATTAGGAAGTTCAAACTAAACCAAAGTAAAGAGGAAAGTTCTCATACAGTCCTCATAAAGTATGACTATGGAAATATTATCAGTTAACTTTCTCTAGAGTTAACCACAGTTGTGTGCTTTTTTAAAAAAATAAGTGATGTTAATTGTCCTATTCCACATACTAAGAAACAAACAGCATTTGCAGTGCCTGAACAACCAAGATAGCATTTTAAACTCCCATTAAATGCAGAATAGATGAGTTTGGCTCGGTCTCTGAAGTTAAAGGAGACCAAAAAGAAAATTAAGAAAAGAATCCTTAAAATTATTAAGAGATACAGTAATGACTCCATGATTAAAAAAAAAGGACTTTTGGAAAAAGGTCATGAAATTGTATTCTCAGGAACAGAGGTCTTCCCTAAATTTCCCTTTCACTGACTGGTAAACAATAGAAGAAAAAAGGAGAGACTCATCCACTGGCATCTAGGTATGTGAATCATTTCAGGTAGGCTGCATTTAGCCAATTCTCATTAATGTTTCATATAGTTTTAGCATGGCTTCAAATATAGTGGACACACAGTAATTTTCCTTGTAAAAGAGGTAAGCAAAATCCTGAAATGAAAGAAGATAATCCCACAAATAATATATATATGACTGGTTTAAGTTAATATTCATGGAAAATATCCTAAAATTAATATCTCTTGTGAAACAGGAAAATGAGAGACAAAATTAGACAGATTCTCATGATCTCTGTCAACCCTCAAACAACTCATATTTTGTTAATCAAAACACAGAAATCCATTCCCCACCAAAAAAGAAAACAAGCTCAGAAAGGGATGAGATCTCTTATTAAAATATGGCTGCAGCTAAGACTACTCCTATGTTCCACTATGACGTTAAATTTGTGGACTTGATAAAATGGTTTCTACTGCCCTCGCTTTTTCTATACAAGACTGTGGCAAAACTGATTTTGAAGCCCACATAAATGGGACTGAATCACTTTCCTCAAAACATTCTGAACAGCTGTGCAGTAGGGAACAATCTGATTCAAGTTATGAGGGATTTATTATATTGCTCACAACCAATACAAAAAAAAAGTCTAAAAAGTAAGCAAAATGCGTCATATAGATGAACAGTTGATTACAGCTGAACTGGAGTACCTTGCCTCTGGCCTACCTCGCTGGGCTGTGATTCTTTAAAGCCAAGCAATAAGGTAAATGAGTGCTTTCAGTCTATAATTTCACAAATGCCATTTGACTTATTCCTATGGCCCTGAAGCTTTAGTATGAATTATTATTCATTTGTGGGATCCAGCAACGTACCTCTGTTCAGCTCTGCAAGGCTCCTCTCCTCATCAACATTGCCTCATGTTCCTTTCTCACATCTTCTCACTCTCCAAGATTAATGGTTTTAACACAAATAGAAAACATCTTGGATTCCCCTGAGATGAAGAAGAACACAATGAAAACAGAACAGTTTTCACAGAGTGAAGCAAGTTTAAAACTTGGTGATAGACAGGACAAATAACTAACAACAATGTGTTCTCCCTAAGTATAGATTTTTTTTTTTTTTAATGAGGTAATTCATTTCCTCTGTGCCTACTGTAGGAAGTGGAAGTCTGGGTATTTTAAAAAAGTTTTAGCCAAACTTTATCCTTTTAGCTTTGCTGAAACTATTCAACCATTACTTGTCCATGACAGAGTACGGATCAAATAGGCAGTGTTCAAACTTATAGCAGTTACAGTAGTTTCTGTCCCAACAGAGTTACTGTAGTTCAAACTTACCTGGAGATAAGATTGTGACCATCTAGTCCCAATCCAGGGGCAGGACTCCGCATTGATCTCATGGTAATTGAGTAATTGAGTTTAATGTCTTGAGGAATCAGTTATGGAGCAAAAAGAATGAGGTGGAAGAAGGAACACGAAAAGAAGCAGATATTTTTTGAGGAGCTGGCCTTAATCTAGACAAAATGTTTTTTGCAGAAATAGTTGGAACTGACCTTGATGTTGCCAAGGTAGCAACCACTGAGGTGACAGAAGGAAAAATGTGGAGTCATGCTCAAAAGGGATCCAGCAACAAGATAGCAACAAGATACACCAGGGCTGTAGCTGTGGAATAAAGAGCAGTGCAGGTGAAAAACAACAGAATGAATATGATCAGCTGCAGCTGAATGACTGAACTCTTTCAGATGTGTCTGAGCAACTACCAGAACAGATGGCAGAAGTCTGAAGAACTACCTCATGATTTCAGGATTTCCAGAAAAAAAAAGAAAAAAGCTTGGAGCCTTGTAAAACCAACCTTTAACAAGGCTTTGGAAAGCTAAAGCCATATCAAGTACATCCAATGCAAAATAATACAGAGCTGTTACAGAGCTAGAGTTGAGATTTACAGCCCAGTGGCAGAACAAAGAACATCAGCTTTTCAAGACAGCTGTCTTTCAGGAGTGCCACAGATAGCACAAAGACCAAATAATTCTATGAAGGCAAAGTAACTTCAGTAATTGAATCACATGAATATATATGTGCAGTAATAAGACATCGGAACATCAGACCTGTCAAACAGTTCTGATGGGAACAAAAAAAAAAACAAAACAAAATAAACAAACACAAAAGATTTTAGATTATCTATTGCTTAGTGTTAAAGTATTGCTTTCTGGATAGGAAAGTGAAGGTCCAGCAGAACATGTGAAGTGGAAGAGCACATATACTACTTTTACGGTGAAATAATTGATGAAATAAAGGAACATATGAAATAAAGCTTTTTTGATAAAAATGCTCAGTAGCCTCATATTATTCAAACTGTAGTTGATATTTGATTTCTGAGAAATCTGGACTTGTTTACTCATTGGAAAAATTGTATGTACCCTCAATAAATTGTAATTGTTACCTTTAGAAGTGAAAGGCAAGACAACACACTTTAGCTACATAATGCTTCCCTTGAGTACTTGACTTTATTAATATTATCATGAACAAGAATAGAGAAAAAATAAGTTGCTTATTCATAACTTCAATTATACATGTCTTAAATCAAAAACTAGCCATGATGCTCTTTTGCTGTATTTAGGTCATAATGTACTTTTGTAAAACAGAAAAAAAAATGCCACAGAAAACAATACCACAAAACGCAGCTGAAAACAAATGTCAAGAGATACACTTAACATTTGATTGAATCTGAAAACTAGAAGATGTACATATGACACATCTAATCAGCATTAAGCTGATTTTTACCTACAGTATGATTCAAATGCTAAATGATTTTTCTCTATGATTAGAGTGCAGTCTAGCACAACAGTAGAAAAAAAGGAATTTTGCTTGTAGATCTTTCAGTGTAATTAATGTTAAGTACTCTATTTGTTAAGTGTAATTAGTATGGAGTGGAGTTTTATACAAAAGTAAATGGTAACATAATTACAGATGCAAACTGTCTCCTAACACAGAATTAAGTCAAATTTCCTATGCAAAAGAGTTTGTATTATGGTTGATAGATATTCATAAGCAGACAAACTTTATGTCATTTCTCTGCTGAAGACTGAAGAACTAACAATGCGTATCCTCTACAAAGACTTAAATTTGTCACGGCTCATTTGTGACCACAATTTTTTTCTGACTAATGTAACTTTGTGCCCTTTAATTTTGTGATTTAAAGTAGAGTTCTCTCAATTTCTAAGGGACATGAGGTCATTATACATGTGACAGGTATGCTCCTTCCTCCATCTGATTTTTCACAGGTGGTGAAAGATAATTTTCTATTCAAGTGTTAACCACCAGTGGCATTATCCCATCATGGTGGCTGCCTTCCTCATCTCTTCCCTCCTTGGACAATATCCAGCAAGACAATATCCTTGGACAATATCCAGTGCTGATGGCTGCATCCTGCTGGGGGACATTCTGATATTGGAGGAGATGGGTAACATCATAATAGTCAATGGCTAATCGAGCTTGCACAAACCTAAATTTGGCTAATGTGCACAAATGACTATAAGTAATCTTATTCCCATAAATATGGGGGTCAGCGCGAGAACTTGTTGAGCTCTGCTTGCAAGGTAGTGTGCTGCATGCTAGGACCTCCCATCAAGCACGGATGCTTCTCCAGGGCCACAGAATAATAGTATCCTTAAGGTTGGAAGGGATCTTTAGAGATCTCCTTTAGAGTCTAATCCCCCCTGCACTTCAAAAGTAATGGCAATGCTTAGGTTTATAGTACTCCTTTCTTAATGCTCCCAGCACATCTTGGTCAGATTCACACTTTACAGTTACACTTTACAGAATTTACAGTTTTAGAAACTGACTTAAAGATAATTAATTTCAAAGCAGCACAGATCAAGCAATAACAGACATTGGATTTGTATCTATCTGGCTGGATCTACAGTCCAAAAGTACTTACGAATTTATCCAGTTAAAGAGAAGAATTAGTGCAAAATGTATCCACCATCCATGGTAATTTAGCTCTGAGTCAGATCTGTCAAATTTGAGCCAGATCTGGGAAACTTATTATTTGGATTGCTTTAGTTTTTAAGACTAATCCCATTATGTACATACTTTGATTGTATGTGATTGACATTGCAAACTGATTTATAAACTTTTGACCTAAGCCCATGAGCTCAGGATTATGGGCACCAGTTAGGTGTCCACAACTCAGGTGAGGACACAGATAAAAACTCTTTTAAAAATACGTGATATTTATTTTTTTTTTAACTGGAATCAGAGTAGGCAAAATTTAGAGGCAAAATGAAACTTAAGCAAATGCTTTTAAAACAGTAAAAGAAAGTGGTGCTAAAAGGAAACTCCACAGATCCAAGAGAAAAGGTTGAGAAAGTTGAGACATAAAAAAAAGCAAAAACAAACAAAACTTAATCAGTTATTTTATCAGTTATTAAAACTGATAAAAGTGTTTTCATAAGCTTTAAAACAGGATTATCTGCTCTTGCTTCATGTTTCTGTTATTTCAAATGTAGCTAGTTTAGCATATGCTCTCTTCCCTGTCTGTTCATTAGCAGCTCTGCTTTGGGCAAGTATTGTGCAGCTATACCAGTGTTTTAGGTTAGAACTGGCTTGATGCATGCCCTCTTTTTGACCACAAAGAGAACTTCCAGCGGGTAACTAACATACATGTATAGTAACAAAGGTTATAGGCAGTCCAAGAGCTTCTGTGATCTCCTTAAATCTTTCTCTAGACCTCCAGGGGTCATGTGTTGCTTCTCAGCAGCTGTGTGAACACAAAATCACAGGATAACTTTATTTAAAAGCATTACAAAAACATATTCTGTCAAATTAAATAGCATTTACATCAAATTAATCTTGCCAAAGAGATAATGCTGAACTAAAGCAAAATTGTTCCACGCCAATGCTCAGCTACAACTATCGCAACAGACTATAGCAGTCTGCTGGTGTAGATGCACCCTTATCTGCTTTAAGGCTCATAAAGTGGCAAATAACTAAAGGGCTTGCTGCCATTTATTGTTTATGTTGTACCATGCTTAGTGACTAAACTGACAGCAATTAATTGCATTACAAAAATAGAAGGATGGTAGCAATAAACATAAAAATAAACATGATACACTGATTATGAGTTAGTATGTGTTATGCAGAAGAAAGCTAAGTCTCATAGATGCAGAATTCTTAGAAGAAGTCTAAAATCATATGATATAAAGGAGATCCAAGGAAAAGGAGGTCGTTTAAATTCCAGGAATGCTTGGAGGGTCTCAGAGTATTTTAAAGAAACACAACTATAGTGAGATAAGAGACAGTGGTCTCTCTCTCCCATGGCTAATATGATTTATCTATGGTTAAAGTTGCGAAGGAAAAGCTAAGCGATTGTTCATGTTTCACAATGGAGAGCAAATACCACAGGGAGATCTCCTTTTATGTTATTGTTGTTTGACATACTCATAAAAAATATGGAAAATGCGGGGAAGCATGAGCCTTTGAAAGAGGAGGCCTCTTTTATAACTCTCCCCTCAGCCTTAGCTGATGCTTCCTCTAAAAACAAGCAGAATATAGAGAATCTCTTGCATATTGTTACTCTATTTTGATGATTCCTTCTTCCACTTGTGCAATATTCAAGGTATGGGTATTTGTGTATATACTTTTTGCTCTTGCTTTCCCCTCCAGGCACCGAGAAAAGGTTCGGATCATTGGCAAAGTGTCATAATTTTTCTTAAAGTAAAACAAAATAAATAGCAAGCCTGTCCCGGGGCTTCTTGAATTTCAGCTCAGGTTTGTAGAACTATTGCAAATGCTTCCTCTTGGCAGATGAATTATTTTTCATTCAGGCTAGAATCTAGGAACTGAATTATAATAGTGATGCTGAATCATTATTTATTTAATTTAAACACTAATCTGTTCTTCTAATCAGTTTTTATAAAACTCTATAGTGATTTTAACATTTCTTTCTTTTTTTTTCAGAGTTACATTCTGACACAAGTCATTCAATTTTCTTTTAGAATCAAAGCTTTTTCTTTTGAGAAATGTAGTATTGCAAACAAATAAGAGCACTCTAAAATTAGACTTAACTGCAGGACTAAAATAAATTAAAAAGAAATGGCAAACAGTTTCACAGTGTAGATGTTCAATAGCACAAGTTGTACAGGTAAACATTTTATTTTGAGAGAAATTATTATGAAAGTAGGAATGTATATTCATTTTTATCATCTTAGTATTAAGGAACTTTGCAATAAAGGAAACAATGCACACAGTTTTTGGCTGAGAAGTGCTTTGTGTCAGTCTCCTCCATGGAAGTCTTTGTAAGCCTCTATGAGCTCTATTAACTCTCTAAGTACAGTGGATCTCCTTGGAGAGTGAAGTACGATTCTTGGGGGCTGAACTGGCTGTGTGGTGTTCACAGGAAGGTCGGGCAGAGTCAGGAGAGATACCAAGGATGCTCTAGAATTGTATAGAAAGTATGAATTGTATGTCACATGCAAGGGAGAGAGGACAACGGGGTGTGTTAGTACTTGGGCACTTTGCTGGAGGCATGGCCACATTTCTGAGACTGGATGCCTATCTGTGATTGAATCAAGAATATCAGTATATAGCATCAGTATCTTCTGTTTCTTATTAGCACACCTGTATCGCTCTCCCTGACCTAGCAAAAAAGCCTGATGCTAATCAGGGAGTTTTAATCTGCCACTTGCTACTTGGAGGTAGATTATTGATTGGACAACATGGGATTACTCCAGGTCAGCTGCAATTGCCACAAATAAGCGAGCAGGAACTTAATTGAAACACTTTCACTCTCCCTGAAAAGGAAATTAGACTGTGTGATTTAAGACTCTCTAAGGAGAAGACAGGTAGGTAAAACAAAGTTTAGGAATATGACTTTGGAAAGATGCAGAGAGGAAGTTAACAGATAAAGGAGGAAAGGAGTTAAGAGGAAAAGGAAATTAAAGGAGTTAAAAGCTATAATGGGTTGAATGATACCATTTTCAGAACACAAAAACTGATCTGAAAAAGAGCCTGTAAATCTGTGAAAACTCTGAACGTGAATGAGCTGAATCCACATGGCCCCTGCAGCCTGGACACTCTCTGTCTCCAGGGCCCTCAGTCTGCATAGGCAGCTGGTCAGCCAGCTCTTGTTAAAAGGCAGTACATATCACTCGTTGATTTGTTAAAGGAATGTATATACAGTAATAAATACATCCAATAAGACTGGTCTATCAAAGCATGTGTTGATCCAACTGCTTGGTTACCTACTACCCATATGTATTACTTTGGCCAGAGAGTCTGCAAAAATGAAAAGAATTACATACGCCTATATAGTATTTCTTTAGAAGACGATGAACTATCCCTGACAATTTGGGAAATAGCTGGATGTACACACTGAAATGACCTCTGAGCAAGATCTATTACTGTAGTAAGTGAGTTTCATGTATAGCTTCTCCACTGTCTTCCCTGAAAGCAGAATCACGGACAATATTGCTTACGCCAAGAGGATCCCACATGGGATTCTTCATCTAAGCCAGGTTTTGGAGCTGGTGGACAAGTAAGGAGGATCTGGATGATATCACATTTGAGATAAATTAAGGGAAATCTGTCTGCTGTTGGCTCTTGCAACAGTTCAGACTTCTTAAAAAGGCAGACACTCATGTTTTAAATTTTGCATATCTTAAATTGGTATTCATTGGCAAGCCAGAAAGCATCAGTTCAAACACCGCCTTGAATGAGTTTGCGACTGAAAAAGGCCATCCACTCCAAATAATAAGAAAAAGAACTGTTATGTTTGCTCCTGCCCTCAGGGGAAAAGCACCTGTACAAACTCATGATAGCCCAATAAAGCTAGGACCTATTAAATGCGAGTGGCCGTTCAACCATGGTCAGAGCATTAAGGCATACAGAAAGATGTGCTCCAATATGGGGCATTAAATACTGACTGTTCCCTTCTTATGAAGATCTATTGTTAGAGTAAATGGTTTTTTTTATCCTAACAGCACATTTTTACAATAGTTTTAGCCACACTTTAAATTATATTGCCAAAATCTGCAGAGGAATCAGAAAAGACAGGGTCATATTTCTAGTGCTGTGAAAAATATTTTGTTGCTTAAGTTATAGGTGTTTGAAATTACACAATCCTGTGAAGGCTATAAATCATGATCAGGGTAAACAATTATTTAAAGAGATGTGTACTTTGGGGAATCCAGTAGATGGTACTGTAACAGCAAGCTTTTCAATTTTTTTTTTCCACTTCTGGGTAAAGAAAATATAGATAACTCTCAGGTGTCTTTGTCACAAGACAATTGGTTTTGTCACAAGACAGTTGGTCTTGTGAATCCATGCACTATTTATTTTGCAAGCATTTGTAGTAATAAAGATATATACTTTTGTGGCATATTTGAACTCACCTTTTTCTCCTTAATCGATGCTTTTCCCCAAGAGGCAGAGTGTGAACAGGCTTCTGTTGACACCAGCTTACTGTAAGACCAACCTTTTCCAAAGAAAACTTTTCATCTGGAGGAAAAAAAAAACCAAAAAAAAACTCTACTGGGAGAGATACTGATTCTATTCAGTACCTGGAATCTCAACAAATTCTCATTAAAGGTGCTCTTGCTCCCCAGACTGCTTCCTATGAATCAGGTCTGGCATGTCAGTCCAGCATCACTGTTAGGAGTTGCTCATCAGAGCTCAAAACATAAGAAACATGCAAGCCTTATTGGGCACTGTGTCATTTTCTACATGTAGCTCTTCAGGATGGGAAGCCACTGTAACACATGACAAAACACCGTTTTAAAATGTCAAAGTTATTTCCAACCTGGTTCTTCCTTGTTGTACTCCAACAGTAAATTTGTTTTCATTTATATCTCTTCCACTTACCTAGATCTACCTTTCCAAAGTTTCAAAAATATAAAATTTCAGATAATTGGCAGTATCATAAATTTTTGTGCACAAATCTTAGAATTACTTAAGTTCTCTATACATTACTTTTCAAAAGAAAAAAAAGTCCTTCTATTCAATGTCTTTAGAATGTTTAAAATCACTACTCAGTTTATCATCTACTTTTTATCTGCACTATCTTTTTTATGGACATGATACTAAATACACTGTTAAATTTATATAGGATAAATACGAGTTTAAATAGAAGCAATAATATAATAATATATAGATACCTTAAATGAATCAAGAATATTGTGTATGCATTTCTCTTTTCCAGTTCGACAAGATAGATACTCACCAAAACAAATTTTATATTGGAGTTCACAACCCTATTTTATCTGATTACAATAGCTACTCAAGGGTCATGAGATAATTTGGTAGGAGAAAATTTCATTCTCCTTACACATTTCCCTTAGGTTTCAGATGAGCAATAGCAATATCAAAAATGTTTCCAGTAGGTCAAGGGAGGTGATCCTTCCCCTCTGCTCAGCACTGATGATACCACATCAAACCGCTGCATTCACTTCTGGGCATCCCAGAACAAGGGAGACATGGATGTACTGGAGTAAGTGCGATGAATGGCTACAGAGATGACTGAGGAACCGGAGCATTTCTCATACAAGGAGAGTATGAAAGAGCTGGGATTACTTAGCCTTAAGAAGGGAAGGCTCAGAACTTGCCTATATGTATAAATATCTGATGAGCAGTGTAAAGAAGATGGAGCTAGATTCTCTTCAATGGCATCCAGGGACAAGATGGGTTACAATGGGCAAAAACTGGAAATCAAAACTCTGTTTAAATGTAATGTTTTAAATGTGTTTGTTTTTTCCCCCACTGTGATCAAATACTGGGACATGTTGCCTGACAAAGTTGTGGAGTCTCCATCTTTGGAGATATTCAATAGCTAGTTGGACATTGTCCTGGACAAACTGCTCTAGTTGTCCATGCCTTGAGCAGGGGAATGAGACTATACAGTCTCCAGGGGTGCCTTCCAGCATCAATGGTTCTGTGATTTTGCCGTGATATACCCAACTTAGACATGATTTGAAGCTAATTTCAAAAGAAGTAAGTTACCAGCCCTTCAAAGGGTAAGCATCCACTCTTACATTGCATTCAAGAAAACCATCAATATATTAGTGGGGAAGAAATATTGCACAACCCATCAGAATTTGAGGTCAGAAAATGTTCGGATTCTGCATTACAATTGTACAGGTTAATGGACAGACTTGGAATTCTCCACATTTAAACAGGGACAAGATGCAGCTAGGAAGAAAATGTTACGATTTGAAATTCAAGAAAACCTCCATTAACTATAAATCAAAAGACAGGTGATTTTAGGATTTTTTGTTTGTTTTAAATATAGGGGAGTTCCTATAAATCAGCACAAACAAAAACAAAGCAAAATCCAAACAAAACCCCAAGCACTTGCCTCTGTCCCATAGAAAGGAGTATTTCAAAGGAATTTTGATTGCATTTGTGAATCTTCTAGATGTGACAGAGAATATTTCTGAAACTAAAATTATTGCCCTGAAAGTAAAAAGGAAATATTTTCCCTTGGGATATGCTTATTCCAGATGGTTTGGCACAATATTCAACACTACGGTGTTGAATACTGAACACCACAGTGTTGAATATAACCCTTATTTGCAAAAGAGAGGCTTACTAATAATTCCTGGAAATATCACAGCTGTTTCTACAGCTAAAGAGAACTCTCCATTCTGAGCCCTCAGAGTGCGCTCTCAAGCTTCCTGGCTGTGCTCAAAGTCTCCAGTGTGTTAATAAAATCCTGTTGTCTCATGGTCCACCATGGCCAAATGTCTCAAGGTGTGAGGAGAACATTGAAAATGATTACATTCTTTCAAAAAGCTGTAATTATAGGTGTTTAAGGGACTGGCTCGGGTACCAGAACACTGCTATACTAACTGGATTAGAACACTGAATGATCTTTTTTCTTTCATAGTGATTACTTCTGAATTTTGATGACAGCTCTTCTGGAGAGTGACTGATTAGTACTATTATTTGAATTCATCCACTAAAAGGAGCCTGGTAATTTTCAGTCTCTGAATAATAGAAATTTAAATGATATTTTATGCCTCTGTCTTAGAAAAAACATGACCGTGGACCTACTTACAGCAAGGACCAGTGACACTCTCACTGTCATTCGTTTATGCCCTGCAGCTGCCCATGTTTCTGTGTTAACTCAAAGAAAAATCCCATTCCCTGATACAATTTAAAATGAGAATAGCTTTTGCTTTGAACCATGGAGCAGAGCTGAGACATCATGTCATGAGCTTTAGTACAAGTCCCATTACTGTCATAGTCACCTGTTTGGTTCCTGTTCCATAGGTAACATTTTGGTTCCTGTTCAGAAACTAATTGGTGCAGGCATAGCGTTTATATGGAGAGGGACAATGTGACAAAGAAAGATGTGCTTTCATTGATAGGCAAATGCTTTGTGGGTTTCCCTGTTTTTTTTCCCAGGATGGAGTTGTCTTTCAGATGCTCAGAGATTTGAGAATGACTGTTACCATGCCATAGGGGCAGAGAATAAAAAGCTAAAGTCATAATAACATATGTACTGTGGTGCATTGCTCCATGGAAACTAACAGTAGGTTTCCAAGGCAGCCAAATCAGAGAAAAAAAAAAAGAATGAGGCTAAAAGAGAAAGAAGTACAAAGAACATCAGGTAGCAGCTTGATGTTCTAAGGGGTAAATTTTCGAAAGTGCTTAAGCCCCACTGGAGGTTGATGACAGTTGTGCTCTTAAATCATTTAGTCTCTTTTGAACAGTCCAGCTGGAAGCATTGTTCCTTGACAGATATGACTGATTATTCATTGTTAGGTATAGCAGCCCTCTAAGGACACTTTCCTTCTACGTTCCTGGGCTTCTCCCTTCTCTTCGCTCCCCCAGAGTGTCTATATTTTAGGGGACTATCACCAGGGCTATGTTGCCTGGTCCTGAGTCCAGCAATTGAGAAGTGGGTCTGCACCAGACCAGGGAACAGCAGGAACCCTGCATGAGGAAAAGTCCATGGCCTTGCTTCAGGAAAGGCAGATATTTTCCTAACAGTGGTATGAGTGGGCAAGGCAGAGGAACAATAGTCATATGTTGAGATGAGCACAGTGAATACAGTCTCTACCAAGAGCTCCGAAGAAACAGAGAACTGTTTTTTAAGAGATGATAAGTAAGGTGGCTTTTACTTTGGCTTCCGGGCCTACCAATATGAACTGACCCACCTTGAACACATTTATTTCTAGACTTTCTTGCTTTCTATTTACATTGTAAGAAATCAAGACACTCCAGTAAATTTTGCCTCAGTGTAACAAGCTCCACAACATCCCAGTAGGTGCTCTAGGCTGCCTACAGGCTTGTTATTTCTTAGCAAAACAAATTCAAAATACCAAAACAACAAAAAGTCCTCTTCTAGGGAAAAAAATAATACAAGCAAGGATGTATATTTAATGTGCATCTAACTATGACAAGCAACATTATTTCCATAATAAAAGACCTGCACTAGGGAAGAGCTGGAAAATTATTAACCTCTAAAACTAACAAACTCTACACTAACTCAGATTGTTTTCTTAAGTCTGTAGACCTGTAACTTGTTCTACAGAAGAAGCTGGACTTTAAGACTTAAGCAATAAAACACAAACAATAAAAATGAGACAATATATAATCAGTTTTATGGGGTTTATTTCCCTCCTCTGATTGAAAATTTCAGTTTCAGTACAACGTCAATATATTAACTGAGGAATATTTTGATCATGGATAGAGAAGCTTTCTGATTCCATCTTGAACAGAACTGGAACTTGGTTTTCCATGGATTTGCTACTCTAGATGAAGCCCGAAAAAAAAAAAAAGAAAGAATTAAAAACTAAATGCTCTTCTCATCTATTGAGGAAATAAAGATGTCAGGCATTCCTTTGATTTAGAGTGTAACTGAAGTTTAAAACTAGTGATTTATGTTGTTGATTTATAGTCAATCTCTTCTAGCTATGAAAAAGGCAGGTTTTTTTTTTTATTTATTTATTTACCAAGGAAGATAAATCTGCATTTGCTGTCTGTGCTTCAGCTGAAAATTGATCTCTCATTTCATTAAGCTCATTTGAACCCTTCTTTTGAACTTTGACCTAGCAAGATCTCTGCAAGAGAAGCTTTAGCCATCGAGAGCCTTATCACCCAGGTCATTTTTCTGTTCTCAGATATGGAGATTTAAGCATTTAATCAGTAGAAAGTAACTGAAATCAGAAGGCATGATTGGCTGAAGGGAGCACTGGGAATAGCTATCAGTGAATGATGATGGCTTCTCCTGTTTCTTTTAATGGTGAGATTTGTCACCATAAACTCTCAATTCTCCACAAGGATTCAACTTATTTTCTCAGTAACACTTTCTGAAATGAAAGCTAAGCTGACCACATTTGTTTTACTGCCTTTCAGATATTTCAGAGGCATATTATTAGGTAAGAAAGACAAAATAGGGCAAAAAACTTTGAAGAGTACCACAGCTTAACTACCTGCAGCTAAGCCCTCAATCTTTAACCCAAGATTTCTCACTACAAATATATGTACAAATATACATGTTCACATCCTACTGCACCGGTAAGCAAAGATTAGCCACAAGCTACAGCCTGTGTTCTTAGTCTGATCTGACAAGCAGACTTCAAATATCACTGAGCAGAGTCCAGCATAGTTTAAAAGTCCCTAGACTATATAAGAGGAATGAAACAAATATTATTTGTGTTATAAATCAAGATTACTTTGAAGTTTCCTGAATCAGAAACTTTTGTAAGTCTCACAGGCACCATAGTTTTTGTTCTGTAGGTGACATCTACTGTGGAGAGGAGGAGGAGGAGGAGGAGGGAGGAAGAAGGAAGGGCATAGGTGTCAGGGTAGGCTGTTCTCTCCTACTCTTTGTTTCACAGATGCAGAGTTATGGACCTTACTATGGACCTCTCCTTTTCTACACTTGCTCTCTGTGCTCCCACACAGGTTACTGCTTTGCTACAGGATCAGACTAAAACCTCCAAAAATTCCTGGGCAAAGGCTGCTGTGAATCCTAGCAGTCACCAATATATTCCCTGCAAGAAGAAGGGTCCACAAGAGTGATTTTTCTCCAAAGATGCTGAATGAGATCCATCAATTTATACGATGATCATCTGATGAACAGCAAAGCAACAGAGCTCATAACACCTGAAAAGGTCAGGCTATGGATCAACATCATGAGAGATCAGTCAAGGGAGGTAAAGCATATAAAGATTCAGGTCAAAGGAGCCCTATGAAATATGGCCTCCTTTGTTGATGATGGGCCTCTGTGGAAAAGGCTGCAGTTTTGGTATCTATATGTCTTTTCTGGCCTTTGACTGCTCTGAGGGTCTGGTTATATGAATAACCAGCAATTTGGCATCTTTCAAGGCTGTCATCCCTGTTTTGACACTTTACCCTTGAAGTCTGATAAAATCCAGTGCTAGGTAGAATTCATTTATAAACCCGCTTGCTCTTTATAGTTGCATCTCTCAGCAGGCCTTTATTTCACTGTTTCTGATTCCTTGCCCATCTCCATACACTATCTTTAAGCTATGATGAATTGGCCTGGCAAAGAAAATAGTTTTGTCTGGTTTTTTTCATTTTCTTATTTTGACCTTTTTCAGGAACAGATAAGGCACTTACAGTAATTTCCACTGTTGTACATTATCATATTTTCAGAGATAGCTTGGAGAAGCCAAGTCAAGTATAGTATTTGAAGTTACTTCAGTGCCTCTCTGCTGCATTTCTTTCTTTATAGCATTTATAATAGAATGGGATAAAGTTGTGGCAAACATTTTAATTTGCATTTCCTTTTAAATTATGCAGTAAGAGGGTGAGGAATTTAAGCATGCTTTAGAAGGGGGCAGAACTAAGTACAAGTATACAAATCTTCATACAGAAAACAACGATTTGGAAATAAAAGCCCATCAGTCAGTATAAAAATTGGGAGTTACAGAAGTCAGGAAATAATCATGATACAGTTTCTCATTCATTTCAGCTGCTTGTCACTGAAGGATCATTCTCAATAGTATTTATGTTTTAAAAAAGATATTTTCTTCTATTAGTTTTAAAATACGCATGGAGACTTGTACAGTTTCCTTTAGAGCGTCTTCCACCTCTGTGGTATCTCACACTCTTTCAGCTGCTTCTTAGCTGTTTTTTTGGGGTTTTTTTTTTTGCACAGATACTGAGTAAGACTTTTTCTCACTGCTGCTTCAACATCTGAGAATCTTGCATCTTGTTATTTCTGCTTTGTAAAGTTTCCTCTAGGAGCTGTAGGTTCTTCACTTCCTTTCTTCCCAATTGAGACTCAAAGCAATCTCTACATTTTGAAAAAAAAAAAAAAGCTCCAAACAGGCTCCATTTTTTTCCTCACACCCAGCAATGTAGACTGGATGTGTGCCAAAGCAAAGAAGCAGGAATATGGCACCCAAAAAAATAAACAAAAAAACAACAACAGCAAAAGGAATCAGGCAAAGAGTAAATTTACCTCAGTTGTAGCAGCAAGGACCAAACCAGTAACTGGGATATAAAAGGAAAAGCAGACAAATCCTGCTTATTTGATGTAATTAAATCACTTATTGTAATAATATTTTAGTAGTGAGAGCAGGGCTCCTTCAGTAACACTCAAAGTGCTTTTTGGAGCCCTCATTTTGTCTGTCAAATCTGGTCTGACTCTGATTAATCTGTCCACTTGACTGGACCTCCACCACCTTCAGTGTGTCTGCAGGCAGAGAGTCTTGTGAAAAATTCATTAACTACCAAGAAGATCTCAGCTGCGGCAACACAACAGAAATAATTCACCTGGAAAACAATCAGATTACTAAACCCAGGGCTGTAGAGTTTAAGTCCTTGTTCAAGCAAGAAAGGATCTCAGTTTCATTATTTACCTGTGAATTCCAAGGTTTATATGAGACTACTTGACAAAAGAAAGTGTTGCAGTTCAAAACAAAACAACAACAAAACAAAAACAAAACAACAACAACAAAGAAGTAGAAAGGGGTTTTTTTGGGGAATACTGTGTACTCTTAATGTGTCCTAAAAATTAAGTGGGCAGCAGAAGATATTTTCTAATTTCAGAGTTATGTGATATGTCAATATACAAACCATGAAAAAATACAGCAGATACATATGTTGAACAGCCTTCACAAAAATGAATTATTATGCCAACATATTAATGGACTTAAAATATATATTATAAAAAGTATCTTTCACTCATTTAATTGAGAAAGGAAAACCAAACTGCATTATTAAGGAGGATTCTTTAGAAAAGTCAGATTAATAATTCATTTGGGAAATTCTTAAATATTGCACTATTGAATGAGGGCTAGTATTTTTCCATACTTCTCACAGTGACAGCTGGCTTGAAGTGTTTTATTGATTTTCCTATAAATAACTTTGAATTGTGGAAGATGTATACGGCATGTAATGTAACTTAGCTTATAAAATAATTACATAATACTGGAAAGAGGATTCAATCTACTGGAACAACTTTCTAAATAAAATAAGTGAATAATGTTGAATAGGGATCAGGCTGATAAAGTGGGCTGACTTGAATTTATGCAAACGTTTGGAAAGCAATAGTCTACAGTAACAGAAGAAGAGATGACTGTAGTATAGAGTTGCTCTGATACTGTATTGATGTGAGCCACCATAAGAGGACTTTAGCAGCAACACCTATATTTTGTCTCGTGCCATCAGGATGGTATCAGACATTTATATAATTTAAAACATGAAAGGGAATTAGCTTCTTTTTGAGCTTTCAGAGTGCATAGGTTTTTTTGGGTCACAAAAACTTATCATGTCCTTTGGCTAAATCCTCATGGTTTCTGGGGTGCAACAAGGATTATCTCATGTCATGACTCAGGCAATAGTTTCAGCTGGACAGAATCTGACCGACTCATCTGAAAAAAACAAATATCAACCAATACAGATCATGCCCATGTCAAGTGTGCCGTATATATGGAGGATTAAGGGAAGAAGAAAAGGTCACAATATAAAGTCAGGAAGATGAAGTATCCCAGTGCTTCAACAGAAGGAGTCATCTCCCCCATTCTGAACCACAAAAAAACATGTGCCTGGCCAGGTGGTCACATATACAGCAGTCACAGAGCGGTTAACCAAACCAATGAAGAGACCTGTTAGCTCAAGTCTTTCATGTTACCAGGTAAGTTACAATAAATTGAAGGTTCAGTAGGGAAGAATAAGGTCACTTACTTTGTCAGGCTTCGTGAAAGGATCATGACTCCAGCCATGAGACCTCAGCAACAACCACATAATTAACAACTGCTCGGACTCAAACAATCTGCATCATCAGATACTGTCTTTGGCATTGCTCATTGGTATTGCAACACCCTCTGGGCTATACAGGAATATATTCAGCATGACCTGACTGGTGCAGATATCATGCTCAGCACTAACCAGAAGGTATTCAGAGATAACTCCAGACTCTCAGAAAACTTGAGGGAAATTGTCTGACATTTTTAAAATAGGTATTTAAGCTAATGTGCTCAAGCTTTTCCAGAAGTAGGCTTGTCCAAAATTATCATTTCCTACCAGTTATTGCAGTTTGTTGGCTGGAAACAGCTATAGACTCTCAACTTCCATATTGTAAAAGAGAAAGCAGGAAACACTGGACCAGGCATAACTGAGTATTGACATAACTGAGAATTGACATGAACAGCTGCTACTCCACATGCATTTTTCCCTCTACATAATGAGTGTTATAAGAAAAATCACATTCCGCAGACAGAATTAGAGGAGGGAAAGCAAAATCTATGATGTAGGTAAATCTCAACTCAGCCAGTAAAGGATGCATCACATCACCCAATAGTGCTAGGTTCAGTGTCAGCTGGTATGTCTACCTAAGATGCTAGGCATGTAGGAAAGAGCGTCACAGAAAGACTGATCAGTTCCCCTGCTTTTCCTCCTTGGTCACTACTTACTTTCCATTTTTTTTCACCTGAATGCCTGGGTATCATGACTCACGTTACAATAGGCATTCAACTCTTCAGGAAAAAAAAGACAAGTTATGCTCTGGACACAAGTCTAAGGTAAAAATGACTCAAATGTGTGACATGACTTGTTCATAATGGCTATATTGGCTCAGGAAAGACAGTATTGTGGACCTGCGCTTGCATGGAACCACAAACCACATGGATTAAGAGATTCTGAAGTACTTTAGTGCACTGAGGCAGCAGGACACTTTTAAAAATACGGGGGTTTGGGGATCTCATGTTCAAACAGAAACTGCAAAAGGAAGAAGAATGCCGTGGTACATGGAATGCCAAGGTACATGGAAAAGGACAGGGCTATGCTGAAAAATCCTTATATATTCAAATATTTTGCTAAAACTTCAGCTCAATCTTCAGGGCATTTAATGCCACTCTAAAATGAAATGAAGTTGCAAGATTCCATTGGTTCCTCTTTTAATTCTCAGTTTTCCTGTTCTTTCAAGTCTGTTCAGGAAATCTTCCTCTCCTCTGCATCAGTCATATACCACATCTCTCTGTCCTATGCAGATATGTCCTTACCCTCTCATGTGTATTTATTTATTTATTTATTTTCCTCATGGCATTTAGGAAGGAAGAAAATATTAGTCCTGAGGATAAAGAAGTTCTGAAAAGAGCAAGTAAGGTGACCAGTAAACTATAAGAGGGCTTACTATGCTTAGTAAAATATCTACGTCACATTTCAATTCCTTCAATGTATTGCCCTGAATATAGATCAATACCATCTCATTATATTCTCCTTCTTAACCTCAGTTCATTCTGAATTTTTATGGATTGTTTAAGCAGAAAGTACAGCAAAGTCATATAAAAACCTGCAGTGTTGATTTCATGTTGCTAGATAATTAGATTAAAAGGAGAGTGCCAGCTGTTATTCTAGCAACCTAAAGATGGCTGTTTTTGTTTTGTTTTTATTAAAACAAACTGCTGTGGTTAATGATGCTACTGCATTTGGTAGCAGAAATCTGGTCTACGCAGGTAATATTCTGCCTTATTTTTGTATACTCAGTTTTATATATACTTCATTTTTTCCTTAGCGTCACTTTCTCAACACTGAATCACTCACTGCCACTCCTATCACACTCAGAATATGCAAATACAGACTACAAATTAAACTGGAAAGGGCATAAATTATATTGGCCCAAGGATAGCTGTGAAGAGCAATAACCATGCAAATGGAGAAACTAATCTGCTGTTTATGTACATGTGTTAAAAGTAGCCACAAGAACTTGAGGTATTAAAAAAAAATTCACACTGTCAAAAGTAAATGACTTAAAAAAATGTATTGCTTTTTGGGCTGTTCTCTCCAGGTGTCAGTGGCACCATTGCTATGAGCACTATCTACCACGTTAGTGAGAATTTCTACTCGCCTTGAAAAGCTGAGCTCCGCAGCACTGCTTGTCTGTCACTTGCATTGTTCTTGTTCAGATACCCACAGTGCCTGGTACTTACACCTGTCTGGTCTCATCAATTCAACACGGCAGCATCCCAATTTGGATTTACACCTTTTAATGCAATCAACTCAGAACAGCTTTGTTTCTCCTTTGCAGGGTTTTCCTCATTATCTGCTAATTGAATCTCATTTACTGAAACATATGATCTAATCGTTACAGCAAATCTTAAACCTCAACAAACATGGGCTTGATTAATGAAAATATAGTAAACTAAATTGCCATTTTGTGTTTAATCACCATGAGGAAGTTGCTTGTCCTATTATCTAAAGGCAGCTCCCCCACTGACTTCAGCTCCCAATTGCTCATGAAGTACTTTATCCCTTTACTTAAACTCTTACTAATTATGGAAGCTCTTATGCTCCTCTTTTCCTTCCTGCAGAGTGCCTAGAAATTACTTTGAACTTGAACAAGCTGCTGTATGAAGCATGGCAAAGAGCAGTCCTCTCAGGCACTTTTGTGGTAGCTTTACTCTTTTCCCCCGATACCTCATGCTAATATCACACCCAGAGGTCAGGATGAAGAAAGACTGAGAGGAAACTCTGCTGTCAGGTAGCCGTGTTTTTTTAGGGCAGCAGTCTCTGCTATCAAACAGTGATTTCAAGAATCCGTCTTTCAATTTGTCCCAATTTGTATCTGTAAAAATAGAGATGTTGAGTTTAATTATATTCCTGCAGCTTTGCTAGCAAATTGCAAAGTTTAACATTTACTTTTTCCTTGGCAGTTTTGAAAACAAGAAGATCTTTGGCATAATACACTGATACAAGGACATTAGCTATATTTTTCTGCTGTGATTTCCAACATTCAGAACAGCAGACCTTACCAAAGGTAATAATAGCCCTATATCTTTCCATCATACACACATGAAGCAGAAAGATGATAGACAGTTCATTTCCTTGGTAATACGTTCATGTGCTGTTGGAAAAAAAAAAATCCTCTTCAGCTTTAAATGTGTTTGAGCTGTAGTTTGCACGTTTCCTCCTCCTCCCTTTCTTTCTCGAGCATCCCTGGTAGAGGAAGGATTCACTGAATTTGCCCTGACTCTGGGTCTTAAGAGAGATGGGAAAGACGACAAATGTTAATATATTGCCAGTATCAACAGAGAATATTTTTGGTTTCAAGCCTTGCACCAAGGGGACTCATTTCATTTTGTGCTTCTCTGTTTTGAGCAGAATCTTAGTAACATGATGTACCAGGTGTTGATATTACTTCTATAAAATCTACAGTGAGCCAATGAAAACTACTCCAAGTCGAAAAACATTTGCAGCAATTCACATGAAAACAAAGCGAATTATATTTGTCTTGAACTTTTAATTTCAAAGGTCTGGTCTGGTGAAAAATGTTTCCTGTATGTAATTTTCCTCTCAACAGCAAATGAAATGTTACATTATCTTCTCTGAGGAAAAAGTCCCAAAACGAAAGACAATGCAAAGACACTTGGAAAATGATTATCTGTTGAGGAACAATCTTAAAAAAATTCAGCTAGATGGATTTAACACTTACCTGTGGTGATAATAAGAGTAAGAACTTCCTGCCTTACCTGGGGTGGCCAGAATGACTTCTTAAATTATATGGTGATTCTCACAGAGAATGCTGCAGGATCACAGTGCTAATCACGCTATTCCTTTTAATACAGCAAATCTATTCAAGTTAGCATGAATAGTGAGAAAAGAGTGTAGTTACAATCTCATCACATTTAAAATTCTCAGGGATTTAAGTGGAGTTCTGTTGGCCATGTAAGGAACAAATAGTAAAAAAAATATTTCTCTGATATGACCATGCTCTTCCTCCAATGGGAGCTAAAAGATTGTCTGTCATCCTCCACTGCCACACAGTGGGACAACACCAGCAATAGTAGAATTACTATTACAGTATTACTATACCTGCAATAGTAGAGAGAAATAGAAAATATTAAGTCATCTACAAAAATCCTCATGAATACACAGCCTGAAGCACCAAAAAGGGCGAGTGTATTTTCAAAAGGAAGAGGTACTTTGATATAGACTAAAGGAAGAAATGAGCAGCAATAAAAATGAACAAAACCATTTTTCTAATTGAAAGAATATGAGGTTTTAGTTTTGAAGCCTAGGAAGAGAAATTCTAGTATTTTAAATAAAAAAAAAAAGGGAGAATTCAGTGGGTACACTTGTCCTTGGATGTTTTCCAAGACATCTTAGCTGTTCCAATGAATTTGGAATGTGAAATAAATCATGTATATCAGAATGGATCTTTCATAAATTATGACTTTCTTCTTTAAATAATGAGAACCTGCTAATTATTTCTGAAAAGAAAAAGTTTTTTTTCCTGACAAGATTTTGGAGCTGTTTCACATTCACACACACACACACACACACATACACAAACACACACATTTATTTGGAGTTAAGAGCAAACACATACGGCGTAGATATTTTTCTATATCACTTTCTTCTGGCATCGGTTTTCATGTTAACACCATGTCATACCTACACGTGCTCTAGGAGTCCTTGCTTGAGCAGGGGAGTTGGACTAGATGATCTCTAGAGGTCCCTTCCAACCTCAACCGTTCTCTGATTCTATGATAAGAAATTGTATTCTTTCATATTCTGCAATATTAAGAGGAGCTGCCCTTCATTCTACAAACCTTGAGCTGTCCTGCACTCATCAGTACCATCACTGATGAGCTTAAGAAGATGTAGGACATTACACAAATTTCCACAAAACATAAAGCACAATCTTGCCAAGGCAACTATATTGCCTTGGGAGCAATGGCATTTGAGATCGTGATTGTGTCCAAACTACTGAAAAGATAGCAGAGATTCATAACAAGGTCACGGGGGTTTTTGGATGAGAGTGTACAGATTGTTCCCTGAGGTGAGGATCTACTCTGCGTATGGCGTTGCCTCAGTTAGCTTTAGTTAGGTAACTCATAGTTAACAGAATGAATGTCATGTCTTTTTCCTAGCACAAAATCTGCCACATTCCTGGATTCAGGTATTCAGCATTAATTTACAGACATCTGGACCATTCAGATGTTTGGTGTAACAGGCCCAAAACAGAATGATTTGAGAAAAGTGAGACTTCTGAGCAAACAACACTCATCTGGGGACCTGGCTGGGATTTCAACTACTTTCAACTACTACTGTTTCTCCTGTAGGAGAGCAACAACTAAGAAGAGAAAAAGAAAAGAAAAAAAAAAAGTCCTGAAAATAAGTCTTAAAATAGTCTAGTTAGATTAGCTAGCCCTGGCAAAAGAAATTGCCAGAAGAAAGTACCACTGAATTGCTCAAACTAGCCAGACGCATAGAGTGTGGAGGGAATTAAGTTAAGAAATTTTACTATCACACTGATGGAGGATGTAGTACATCATTTTAAATATTTCTTTAAATTCATTAGGGCAGTAAAGGCATACCTCTCTAGTTCTTGAGGAACATAGTATTATTTTTATAAGCCTGTTACTGCTGGTTTCTGCAGTGCTGTTTTCTGCAGTGCCTCCAATAACTGCATTTTAAAAAGGGTACAACATAAGAGTTGTAAAACTAAAGCACCACAGTGTTGATATTACATGGTTTGGGAAAAGATTTTGTCTCATACAATTCCCTTACCTCCAATACAAATATTTTCTGGAGTATAGATTAAAAAGACACTATTTTTATACATTTTCTGGGAGCCATGGACATTAGTAGCTGGCTAACTTTTGTGCTGGACTAAACAGGCTACTTAATTTAGGATCATTTACTGATCAGGTTTATAATAATGTGAACAGACTTGGGTAGGTTAGTTATTGTGGCCATATCAATGTTAATTCTGCTTCACCTTTATTAGAAGAAGAATGTCCCCATCAAACCATTTTTGATTAAACTTCTGAGCAGTCCTGAAGTAAGTTTGCCAAATCAGGTCATACTGACAACAATCTGAACAACAATTTCTTCTTCTCTTGCGGATGCTACATTTAGAGTTCTGCTTAGAATAACTGTGGATCCCTGTGAGCATATAGCTTCATCCTATATGGTAACTGTGGACTGGAGATGAAAAAATATGTTGTTGTTTTGATTTTGTGTAAACTAGTGCTATCCAAAGTGAAATTATTTTGTTTCTCCTCTTATCTTTTTTTTTTTTTGTTTCAGGGTTAGCAACGGATAAAGTGGACACCAATATGTAAACTGAATGACTAATAAAAATTACCTACCTTAGTAAGCTCAGACAAAACCTTCTATACCATAGCACAAGATATATCAAAAATGTTGGTACAGAAGAAGGAGTATATTCTCTCTAAAGTCAAATGCTCTCCAAAACACGTAACTCCCCTCCGATAATAGAGACAGAGAGCTGAAACAGACCTGCAAAGGGACAGTCAGCCCAGCATTTTTACCACTTCTGGCACCCCAAAGATGGGAACAAATGGTCCATAGGAGAAGGTCTCTTCAAGAAGCATGAATTTTGCTTGAGGTAATTTGTAAGTAATTTGTATTATGCAAAATGATATAGCACAGAATAAAATAACATGTACAGAATGGCACAGCTTTATCTTACAGAATCATAATATTTGGTTTCTGACATGTCCTGGATTCAGACTACATACACTTTCTCCATCATGAAAGTGTATTGAAAGAAAACCTTTAAGTGAGGGAAACTCTCTGAAATTTCTGCTTGATGGAATAAAAATTGTACTGTACCTCAGAAGCAGTTTTACTTTTCATACTAAGCTTTTGTTGTATAAAGAGTCCATTTTACTTTACTAAGCTAATCTCCACAAGCTCATAGTTCATTTATGGGGTCATGAAAGCTGGAAGCCTCGATTATTTGTGTTGTTTGGAAACTAGTGCTTAAATTCCAGAATACTTCTGAATTATGATTTTTCTTTATAATTGTTCAGAATGAGCTACAGTGATGACTCTGCATAATTCATTGACCTGGAGCTAAGGCCCAATGTCACTGTAGATGTCACTGTCTTGTTTGGACTGCTGCAAAGTGTTTAATAATTGGGCTAGGCTAAGTAGGAATGAGAGAGATCTGTGTTTGTTTTCTTGTACAAATTAGCAGATGTTGAAGCTAAGCAAATGCTGCCTGTTTGACATCTTGGTGATTACTCTTAAAATAGTTGTTCTTGGCAGGACAGCAAGAATGTTTCTTTCTTGGATATTTTGAGCAATCTATTGCTGGAAATTCAGAGACCAGTGTGAAAAGACTAACTTATACGTGCCTCCTGTTCACATGAGAGTGTAATTCTGATGAGATGAAAATGCCCAGTGTTCAGCGTCACAAGCTAACTGGATGGTAGAACTGAGATGGGTACCCAGGCTGGTGGGCCAGGAGACAAGTTACCTTGAAGCATAATTTCTTTTGGCTTAACCCCAAAAGCACAAATTTCTTAAGAGAAAGGCTGTGTAATTGCCCTGTTCAAAAAAACCCCATCTTTTTTGAAAGCTGGGATTTTTTTTTTATGGGGAAAGAAATATTAGTACTGAGATCTCACAAAGTCTGAAATTTCCTCTCAAGTTTGTTGAGTAGAATTCATGCTTACAAGAGTGATTGCTGATCCCCTGTCTCCCCTCACAAGTTAAATCGAATATGGGGGCTGTCCATGAGTACAGAGGACGCCCAACAAAATCCGGAATCCACCATCTATGGAAGTCAGTTGGATTTTCAGTGTGCTAGAGAGTGATTGTTTCCACATTTCTCTTTGTATCACATATCCACCACTGAGTTCTCTTCTAAAAACTCGAGTTTTCTCAGTGCAAGAGGTCCTTTTTCATTATTCTCCACTGTTGACTGAAGCAGATTTTTGTCCTATTTGCCAGGGCAGATTAATTTCTATTACTAGCTACTGTATTAAAGAACCATTAAATTATTCCAGTCATTTCTCCCTTCTAAAGACCCTATGTGCTTAACTGTGACATTGTACCATGACTGTTCACATCACTCTTCCCCAAAGGGGCTCCTGACTTCACAGGTTTGTGTATGATATGTGGCAGCATAGGCCTATCATATATTCCCTTTGAGACAGCAATGCAGCTGTTAAATCTAATCTCAGTTTCCCCAATTCCAGCTAATAGATAAAAATATAAAATGTAGTGAAAAAGGCAGAGGAAGAAAATGTTGAATTATGGAGTCAAATTCAAGTAAATGAAAAGAATAGATATATATTCTATATTTTTTCACAAATTAAATTTTACAGTTTTATAAATAAGTAATTCTTGTGGAACAAGAAAAGCCTTAATTCCAAGATAAATGGTGTTTGACAATCTTGTTTAACATTGTTTTTATTATATTTAGTAAAGCAGAAGGCATACCATTTTTTGTATATACACACAAAATACCAAACAGTAATATGAATTTAACTGATTACAGTAATATTCCTATTCTCTTGTACCGTGGCCAAACTATTTTTCTCTTTCACTGCTTCAGTACCTCTACATGGTTGCTGCAGTAACAAAGTAATTTTCTGATAAATTCATCAGGAAAAGTGCACTATAGAGAACACGTATAACTCTAAACCTGTCAGACCACCACAATTTTAGGGCAATTATTCTCCTAGGGAAAAAAAAAAAAGGAAAATTACATAATGTAATTGCACAAAGGGAAAGATAGGTTATCATAATTTTATGCTACTAAATCTAACTTTCTTGAATGTGCTCAGCACAGAAGATGTTCCTTTATGGACAATATATATCTTCTCAAGCTGTATCAACCAAAATATCAACAAGGCTGGCATATAATGCAAATCAAGATTGCTGGCACACTTGAACCAGTAAAAATGATGGCTGAAGGAAAATTTTTACAATAACATTCATCTTGCAAGCTGCAGCGAACACTTTGCTAAGCAAAATGAAATACCATAACCACTTTGAACAAATTACTTGAAGGATAATCAAAAGCTATATCATAATTGAAAGTGTAATTCCTATAGTTAAGTTTAAGCCTTATTTTGTAAAACATAAACCTACAACATCTGAATCCAACAGCAAATTCTGGACAAGGGGAGTAAGAAACTGGATTTTAAACAACTTACAAGAAGCCTAAGTAAGGACCTAGACCATCAACAAGAATGCTGAAAACATTAATCTCTAAGTATCCTTCTCCTGCCTCCCTTTCTTCCTGAGACACTGAGACATACTTACAAGGTCTTTGGAGGTAAACTGAATACAGTTCAGGATGACTTCCTAAACTAAGAAATATCTATGGGATCCCAGGTATTTGAAAACTGAATCCTCTCCTGTCTCATTTTGAAATGACCAACAGGATTATCCTTCTTTACAGCATTTATACTCAGCTTAGCCGCTCACATTCTGGTGTCATTTCTCTGTAATTTTGTGACATATGACCGCATGGTTTAGAAGTTTCCTTATAATCTAAAACTTTTAAAACAAATTATTTGTTTAGGATTGCTTCCCCTTGCATAGAAATTCTTGATGTTGCTCTTGATTGTTGAAACATGTTAATATCAGAAGATTTTAGTGATATTAGAATCAAAGATTTTTCTAATGGGAATTCCAGAATTATGCTGCTCTTAGTTCAAAAGTGCTCAATTATTTTATTTGAACCTACATATTTAAAAAGTAGGATAGAAGCAGAAGAAATTTATTTATTAAAAAAAAAATAATCAAAGTGTATGGCTCATTAGCAGCCTATATGTCTGATAACATTTCACTGTACAATACATCACAGGCAGCTTTGGAAACTTTCCAAGCATACGTTCCTTAAGGGAGCATCACAGTCATTAAAAACTGAGAACTGGCAACACCTAATTTCAAGACAGCACTTTCTGAAAGTCTCTCAGGAGTAAGTTTGATTCAGTCTCTGACATCAGTTATATTTAATGGCCCCAACAGAAGATACCATTGGGATGTCCTTCCTGTTTGTAATTACATAAGTGCCTGGTTCTATGCAGACTGTATCCTTTGTGGTGTCAAATAAAGCTTTCACTAAGGAAATCTCACTGTACTTAACAAAGGTGTTTCTTATGTGTTAATACAATAAGAACATTGTCTGTAATTTATGGTATCAGAATACCTGATATCAGAGTACTTATCATTCACATTAACCTTGAAACTTGATGTAGAAGAGAGCATCTTCACATTAATGATCTGCCTATATACAAGGTATAAGTTGTTTTGTGTTGTGATGGAGATGTACTGTATTTCTTGCCTGAACAATGCACACCTTCTCTTTGGATTTTGCTGCAATTTTTTTCTTCTGAAACAAGTGCTGTATTCAGATCAGCTAACAATACATTGCAACAAATGCTAAACTCACTCTCAGCCTTGTTACCTGGATTTCTAAGAGGAAATATCAAAAGAATCATGACAAAATAGATTTATACAATAAAATCAAGAAGCCTTTAAGGCCACAAAGTTGCCAACTTTGTAGAGATATTGGCATTGATGAAATGCAGTTTATGCAAGCTAAACAAAATGCATTTGTCATGACAACACCATTTGAGATGGCACTCATGGTCACCCTCAAAGTCCAGGCCACTGCAGAGCTGATTGAAAAATGAAAAAAAGATCTACGAAGTCATTTAAGAGGACAAATAATTCCATCTCAGCAAGGATGGTGTATAGAAAGATTAAGAATCAAGTGGCATATTGTAAGTAGGTATTTGCACTTTATATTGTTTTTCTGTCAAAAGGAAAAGGTGGCGTTAGACATGAGAGTGTCATAAGATTCAAAGGATGCTAATTTTACAACATGACAAATAAATTCAGAAAGGTTGGGAAGACTGTACTGAGTACAGAAAAATTCCCTTCTCAAATGTGGAAGGGTCATTTCTGGAATCATCCTTAAGAGATCTGAAATTTGTGATAAAATTGCATACGCAAAAGATGGACACCATGTCTGAGTGGATAAATTAGCTACTGACATAGTATTTAATACGATGAAAGGGGAAGTGTCTCAGATGAGGAGAAGGTCTTAATATATATTTATTCAAAGGAACAGAATATTCCAGTCAGAGGGGGAAAAAAAAAGAGGTTTTCCAAATGCTTGATCTTATTTAATCATTCCACAAGGTCATAAATACTTCAGTCCATTGGTATGTGATCTAGTCCAGAGTTTGGAATCTAATACGATAATACTTTGGCTTCATTTTCTATGTTCTTTCTATTCGCAATTCATAGTGGCTCTGTATTTATTTCCAAAAGACTTTTTTCCATACAAATTTAGCTTGTCAACACTGCATATCTAAGTAGAAAAGCAGATATTAAAATTTATGACATAAAGAATTCATTTCTGTCAGAGTCACCGTGCTCATTGCAAATCCATTTCTATACTTCCTCCTTTTGTGAGCTGGATTGTGTAGTTTAAGCTAAGTACTAGTAGGAAAAACATAGTAGTTTAAGCATTAAATCTTGAGATTAATTCTTGCTTCAGGAAGATGGCAAATGCATTTTTCTAGCTCATTAAACAAAGGTTTATAACATTAACAATTAAGATATGGATGTACCTGCGAATCAACTTGAATTCACTGGTTATTAAATCTCTTATTTCAACTTTAGAAAATATTCTGCTGTCATTTGCTCCAATGAGTGGAGAAGGAAACACAGTTCTGGTCACTAGCTACTACAGATGATCTAGGTTTCCAAGTAGGATAAGATCTGTTAAGACTTTTCTTAAGTTCATCTCTAGGAATTGTGTAAGATTTTTAATTTGTCTTTGAAAGTTCAATGTGGCTGCACAGTGACTTCTGGATGTATCTGATCTAAATATCTTGCCATGATTTCATGGACAAGTGAAGTGATACACAGGCAAAAAGAAAAGAAATCATTCTACGGATATGCTAAGGATAGTTAACTCAGTAAGGCTATTTGCTATAATTAACCTTCAATATTTGTTGCAGGCATTCATACTATAAATGTCTGTGGTTCCGTAATGATTATCTTGTGGTTGACATGTGTTAACTTTAATATATCACCTGATCACTTCACATTAGATGCTCCTCATTAGAAGTAACATTCTTGAAAGAAGATAAAGGAGAATGAGTCATGGAATAGTAATTTTGAGAAATACACAGCTGCCAGTATTTGAGGAACATTTTGGATGCAAGTATGAATACTTCACTTGCAATTCAGATTTTCAAGACTGATGCATTAACAGCTTCTGCATATTCTGATGTATTATTTTGACACTTGTACTGAGCTCCTCAAAAGGCACTCACCTCTTCCATCAGTGTCTATGAAACACAACGTTCCAAGCATATATCATAAATACAGAACCTCAAAGTGCTGCTCACATTTGCAAGTCATTATGTGCTTTTGGAGCTCTTTAACAACTTTCCTGCAAAAGAATTCAGCAGGATGTGAAGTGATAGCTGTGTCCAACTCCTCCAGTTTGAGGAAGGGGAAGATGGGAACTTTTGCTCTTGAAAATCCTGCCTAAATACCAGACTGGTGAAGATGGCCTTGAACTCAAGATGCAGAAAGTGATAGAGAGACACTCAGTCGGGAAACAGGAGCAGACAGTGTGAGCATCACTCTCCCTCCACACTGACAAGATGATCTCAGAGGGGTCCTGGGTGCACAAACTATCTAAAAGTTAATATTGGCACTGCAATCAGTGGAGCACAGTTAATCACAGTGATGTGTTTAATTCTCCTTCGTCATATTTTTGGTCCTACCATGTGCCACTCCAAAACAAGAATATTTCTCCAGAACAATGCTGTTTGTTTCCTAATGGTATGCCTTAAACATAATGACCAAAGTCAGAAGGTCAAAAGTCTGAGATCTGGCAAAAGGCTTCAGCAAAAGACATACAGTAAGAAAAAAAAATGACTCAAGATAAGAAAAGATGAGTAAGTGTGAGTTTAGAAGAATCATATATGTAAAATGCAGTTTGTTGAGTCAGATGCTTTATTATTAAGCCACTTGGGGGTTGAATAAACCTCCACTGTAGAAGAAGTTAGGCTAAGAAATCTCTAACAATTAAAACTCAAGTAACAGAATAAAAGGTAATTCCTTAGCTATGAAATGGACTAGATTTATTTCATTGTTGGAGTGGACTGGTCTTACAAGTCACATCTTATTAACCTCTAACATTGGGAAACTGAGTGGGTACCTTGATTATCAGTAAAAAAGTTTCTAGATTTTGTATTTGTGGTGTAAAGCTCAAAGATGCTCTAAAGGCTCAGAAATCAAGAGCAATTTAGCTGAATAAATAGCTTTTTCACGACCTGAGATAAGCAATATGTGGTCAGAAATGAATGATAAAAGATATTTGGCTACAAGATTAGGGAGCACTTTTCTACAGTAAACTACATTCTTACTCCTGTCACTCCTGATGCTTGTCATATCTTTTGGTTTGTAACAATGTCATTTTGAGAAACACAGTCTCTAGAGCGACTGTTTCTGGAAATTATTATTGCGTGTGAAAGATGTCAAAAACCTGCCAGTCTCTAGGTCAGTCCTGAAAGTACAATTGTTCTGTAAGGGCTATTGCACTTAGCAGCAAATTAAATGACTCCTGCATCATTAAAGGTGTGATACAAATACCTCAAGCGAGAGGCAGGACTAGGCAACCCTTAAAGGTCCCTTACAACCTATATGACGATGGTTCTAAGATACACCCTAACTTTTGGTTATTAGGGTTAGAATTTATCTGAATTCTACTTTCCGAGTACATTGACATATGCAATGCAAAGCCATAGTTTAAATAGAATGAATGAAGAGAAATGGAAACATCCATTTTCAATAATCACAGGTCCAACTGATATGTGACAGCTGACTTCACAAACGCAATTTCTGATAACATCCATGAATATGCTCTTTGTCTAGAAGCACTAACATTGACTCAGAAGTCACGTTGAATACTCCCTGAAAATAACTTTGGATATTAATATAAATATATGCTTGAATAGAAACTTGACTTATGTTATTACTATCTGTCATAAACTACAGTCAGTTTAGCATTTAGCTACTCTGTAGGCACCAGTTCACCATTCAAAACGAGAAGAATGAAGGTTAAGGTCAAGAAGGTTAATGAAGTTAGCAATTTGGCAGAATAGAAATGCTTATACTATATGAGTAATGTTCTAGAGTACTGACATTTTGACCAGTCTCATATCCCCTGTTAAGTCTGACTTCAGAGGAAAGTTACTCTGTGTGGACAGATATTGCATGGTATCACTAAAAGTTGATAATGATCAGGGTTCAGTAAGCGTTACGTTTTGATCAGTCAGCTATGATTCGCTTGGCTTCTTTCTATAGCATATTCTGTTCTTTCATGAGCACTTGAATCAAGATTTAATAAACTGTATACTTAATACTGTTTGGGAAACACCAATAAATGGGAAAACAATAGCACAGCAAGTCTTTCGCTGTTAAGCAGAGGTATTGGGATGAAGTTATAAGAGCATTTGGAAAGGAAAACATGAACTATCACCTGGCTGTCAGAATTACTGAAGGATTAAACCAGATTAAGAATCACAGAATGGTAGAAGTTACTGTAGCACATTTTGAAACCTATTCTACTGTTTGCGCATGATCATAAAGAACATTGGCTCAGTGAGGTACAGACCTACCTAATGTGTACACACCGTGCATAACCATTCCTTCATAAAAAGTCTGAAAATGGCATTTCCCCCACCTTCCTTTCTCTCTAGGCTCCTTGGATGGTTTAAGAACTTTGGATGTTGTTAAATAGATTTTGAAAAATAAGTCTTTCCAAGTAATATATTGAAAAGTATAAAAATACAATTATTCAAACCCTGAACATACACAAGCTCAGTATTCTAAGGTATGGCTACTTCTACACAATTCCTTTTCTAAGGAGAGGAGATATCATATTCTTGAAAATAACATGTAAACAAATATGTGTAACACACTCCAGGATGATATGTAACAAATACAAATGAAAGTAGGATATGCACATTGCAGCTACAGAGTTAGAGTGAGGAGAAAGGGGAGGGAAAAATATTTTGCTTGCTGCCTCAATATTTTTATTATTTGTTGAAGTGTTTTTATTATAATTGCAGGTTTTGTATTGGCTTATCTAAGTTCACTCACCCTCTAAAATCATATTCATGCCATTTCATTGCTACTTAATAAAGCCTGTCAACTGAAATGGAGAGCTTCTTTGGTACTGTGAAGCCTCTTTTCCCAAAAGTGCTTAATTTGGACTAACAGGATGAATAGTCTTGGATACAGTGCTTGTTTTTCAAATCTCCACTTTTACTGTCTCTTCTAGGTGATTGCACCACTGGGAGATGTGTGTGTTAGGAGGTGCTACACATGCAGGTGATCTATTCTGTTTACCTAGTCCTATAACTTAAGAGGAATAAAAAGTTTAGGACCACTTAATGTACTTGAAACAGGCATTCCTGTAAAGGTGCAGTTCATAGAGGTGTTAGCATCTAAATTCATTAATTAAATTCATAGTTAGATGACATTCATGGTTTGAAGAACAGAAAGCAGAGATCATAAGCCAGTTGTATTTTTCTTCAAATAAAGCTGAACAGCTATATCTCAAATTTGGTTGTCTCTAAAATTTCAGAGAAATCAGAGCAGAAAACTAGTAGCATGCTGGGTTTGTTTCCTAGGTGACTAATTAACAGTGTGAAGTAGCCTGGCATTGCAAGAGAGATGTTCTGCAAGGATTAAGACAACAGTGTACTCAGAAGAACCTCAGGAGAAAGCCTTGAAAATATTACTTCCCAGCTCCAAACAATAAAAACTAATGTGTATTATAGTCCTTTCTGTAGTTGCAACCCAATATCTCAAAGGGTAACATTTTGCTTTTTAGAGAATGACCTCCTTCATGTTTCCAGAATTTGCTGATTTATTATCTCTCCAAATTAGAATACTAACTTTTTTTCTAAGCTTAATCACATCCAAGAGACTTAGTGTTGCAGAGCTATCAGATAATGCTGTTAAGAGCCTGACAGGTGTTTCTTCTAAAGCTATTTTAGAGTATCAAAACAAATCCTATGAAAATAGTTATTGTCACATTTTTAACATGATTGCAGTTCAACATGTGGCCCTCTGTTGCTTGGAAGAAATCTAGCAAAAATATAGGAATATAAAACACACCTAAGACTTATTTCCTCTGAGCATGCTCAACTACTTGTTGTTGACCTGTTTTAACTTTTCAGGCTGAAGCAATCAGACAGGCAATAAAATTTGGAATACCAGTTTTTAATGCCATGGTGTACACTTATGAAAACCTTAGTCTATTCCCCAAAAAAGATCACAAGATGCATTTATGTCCTATTCAGATCAGTTGTGCACTTCTGAAGTACACCTCCCAATTGCCTCCAGTTATTGTGTCTGTGCTTGCCCCATGGAATGGTTATAGAGTGTGGGAACTGAATTATTTCTGGATGAAACTAAGGATTGCTCCATCTTTGGCACTGCAATCATTAATGGACATTCAATTTGTGGGACCAGATCAGAGCTAGTTTGAAGTAAACCCCTGGAGAACAAACAGTGTGAACATTGGGTCCTCAGCTTGAAGTTCCCATTAACCATACTTGATAACATAAACATGACTGTGAGGAACTCTTGCTTGGTTGCCATGATCAACACCATGCCGTGATGAAAGTCCCTAAACACACCACTCTGCCTCTATGAACACCAAAGAGCTGTGCATTTCTCAGCAGCACTGCTATGAGCTCCAGTGAAGGAAATTTTGGCATCTGCTTCCTTTCTTGCCAGACAAAATTGATTGCAGTTAGCCCAAAGGCAACAGGGATAATGATGGAAGGCCATGATACTATGATCTGTGGGAAAAGATTGAAAGGACTGCATTGCTAATCCTAGAAAACTAACCAGAGGAAGGATGATAGTCCTTTCCTGAAGAGGAAGTTGCTAAGAAGAACAGCACATTCTTTTCTCTGTGCTTATTGTGAATTAGGCAAAAATAACAGGTTTATTAGGAAGATTTAGGTTAGATACTATGAATCACTTTATAATAGTAGGAATAGTGAAGCATTGGAGAAAACCACCTGAGGATGCTCTGAAATCCTAATTTAGAAGTATTTTAAAAGCAGTCTAGCAAAGTATTTGAATTGACCATTGAGCTATGTTTAGTCATGTTATGAGGAAAGGTCACTGCCTGGATAACTACTGAAGTTTGTGTCATCCAGTCAAAGTTCATAAGGATTTCATATTTTATAAGTGCTTTTAACTTAGCACCTACTGAGCTTTCTCGGCCATACAGAATTAGAAAATAGATACACATTGGGTAAAATGTTGCTATTATTGCGATAAATCTTTAGGAGCTGCCTTTTCTCATGATGAAGTCAATATAAAGCCTTCCTGTTGGTGTTAATAGGAACAAGAAAAGCTCTCAGATTCAATAAGAGATTATAACAGTATGAGTGCTCTAAAACTGCAGAAACTGATTTTGCAAAACTGAAGAAACTAACAACAGTGATTGAAGAGGTAGAGGTACAAACATTACTGCCCATATTGTAAGCTGGAAAATGGCATAAAATAAAGGATAAATGCTCAGTAGCACAAAGAAATCCACAGGAGGTAAAGAATGTGGACAATTTTTTGCTGTGTTCTTTCCACATTTTCACTTTATAGTTTTAATTTCTTCTGTTATCTTTCTGTTACACAAGTTCACTTTATGTACCCAAGACCTGCAGTTAATAATTCTTAAAATTCTCTACATGAGCATTTCTATGTATTTATTTATTCATATTGCTGATGGTCTCTGGCTGTGGCAAGAACTACCCTAATGCATACAAGATCAGAGATGTCATGTAGAAGACCCTCCAAAACAGCAAAAGAGACTATGTTTATCAATGAGTTATGCATTCTGAATTATTTACTCTGATATATGTCTTGAGTTGCTTCATCTACTAATCACACTACCTGTAATTCCTGCCACATTGGCTGTGACTGGGGTCTGCAATCAGAAACCTTGACAGCTAAAGAACGTGAACTTTTGCAACTTAAGATGAAGATCAAACATGAAATCAACAGCTAAGGACATCATTTCCATAGATCAGAGGCAGAATGCATAATGCAGCTGAACGATGATGGATTTTTCATAAAAAATGGAAGGAAGCAATACTATTATTGGTAGAATAATAATTTCCCTAAAATTACAGTTTGCATGATTGAAATGAATGAAAACTGCAGTTTCCTTGCCTTACCTTGCCTTGCCTTGCCCTTCCTCTTTTTTTTTTTTCCTCTCCTTTCCTTTCCTCTTCCTTCCCCTTTCTTTTCCTCTCCTTCCTCATCCCCTTCGTTTTCCCCTACCCCTTCCCCTTCCCCTTTTTCCTTAAATTTCCTTCCAGGTAATTATTTATGTCTGCAGAAGCTTTGAGATCAGATACCAGCTCACATTTTGAATTTTATCATGCAGCTCTACAAATGCTCCTCTGTTATCAAGCAATATTTAATCTTAATAATCTCCTAAAAGAACTGTAAGGATTAAGGTGGAACAGTCTGGCTGCAGAAGAGTAGATTACATGAAATATACTCTTTTCGTAGTGATTGTCTTCTTAATGGCAGGCTTTCCTGGTTTCCTGTATATCTCAATGCCCTTTGGGGTGCCTTACTACTAGAGAATATACATTTTAATTGATTCTATATGTGTGCATAAGAAAGTGCTTGCATGCAGACCAAGTAAAACACATTACATATGTTACATATCCAGAAATAATTGGATAATAAACTCCAAAAATAAATGCTATTCAGGAAATATAGGGAAATTACAAATGTTGCAGAAATCACAGATAATGCATGAGAAAGGCTTTAAAAACTGTTACCACTTAGCAAGAGACAATGGAGAAATTTGTAGCCACATTAGAAGAAAAATTAGTGCCTGCAGTTAAATCGCTCATCTGTATGTATATATGGACTATGAATACAAAAATGACAAAAAGCCTGTAAAAATTTTCATTGTTAAGCAACAAGGCAGGCAAAATAAAACAAAATAGCTTTTCAGCAGGAGTTACAGTCATCATTAAAATAAATTAGTGAAATATGCTAATTCTCTCTGTATAATGTTATCCAGTGACTTGCAAAGATGGAAATCAGTTCATGGAAACTGCTGATTTGGTATTAGAGTTACTCGGGAATTTGTCTTAGTGGTGTTTCCCCTCAGAGCTCAACCCCCTCAATTCTGTAAGGAAATGGGCTACGGAAACAGATCTTCTTCACTGAACAGAAATGAAGATAAGCTGGGGATATTCAGTGACTGCAGAACTAAAATGTGGTTAAAGCTGCTGCTTACCCATAAGAGAATGCGGGACAAATCCCATATGTCTCAAAGAAGCAATGTGCACTGCCAAGGGGCTGGACAGGGACCACTGATATAGCACATCAGAGGAGAAGTGAGGACCAGGCAGCTCCTGGAGCAATCCATGTTGATGAGGGGGTGTAATCATCCCAACACATTCCCTCTGCAGAGGTAATGCTCTTCTTTTTCAGTTTCACATGTAGAGATGTATATTTAAAAAGCCAAATATTTGCATACAGCCAAACCTACACTCAATAGTATATATCACATGCCTTACTGCTGAGAGGTGCTAGCCAGCTGTGACAGACTGAGCTCAGCTTACCAAAGCACAAAATGCAGCACCAGAGGCACACAGTTTGTCCCACTCCTGTTGAGAAGGTTATCAAACACATGCAAATATATTTCCAGACAGATTCAAGGCAGCAGACGCTCCTAGGTGTTTTTCTCACATGCTGTCTTGCACTGCCTCCATCTTACATCCTCTCCCTATTCAGACTTTGGACTGCATTTACATAGCTTACTGAGGTGAAAAATCAATCTATATCAACAGATGCTCAGACATGAACATAAACTGTCCTGCTGAGAAGGGAAAAGTCATGATTCAAAGCTAGCTCTTTAAAAAAATGTTGACAAGTGCTAAAGAAATCAATTAAACACAATAAAAACTTCACAAAAGTCTATTTTTCGTCAGAAAACATGCTTGTAATTCCATAGGGAAGTAAGTAGGGAAAAAGATGAAAATATCAATTCCATTGGTTTCTGCAAGATTTTTCTTCTCTAAAGGGTCCTTTTGTGTGTAGATTAAACTACTGTACTTAAAAGTGGTTGACTTGAGATGAGAATTTGCTTTAGAAGCTGAATTGCTGTCCTGAGTATACCTCTGGGTCTTTTTGAAAGTATATTTATACACACACAGACATATATATGTATATATATACACATATATACAAATAGCCAAAGAACTTACTGTAATATTGCTATTTGACTTACAGAAAAATACACCGCATATCTCTTGGGCAAAGCCTGTAACTTTAAATGGAAAATAACAGAACTAGATCCTGACAAGTCTTTAAGGAAACCCAAGCACTAATATATATGCATGTAACACACATATATAATTTATATATGTATGTAAATGTATGTAAATATTTGTATGTATGCATTCATATATTTTATTTTTTTAAGATAATCCATTGTAAATGAACCCAACACCAAACCATTACAATATTTCATTTTTATTTTGATTGTTTGATTTCACTTTTAAGTTACTATATTTTTATTTTTATTTTATTTTATTTTATTTACTTCTATGCCTTCAAAAAATAAGTGCTGTATCCAGGAATAAACTGGTATCCATTTGTGCTTGATCTTCAGTTCTTTGGAAAACTTTAGTCATCAAGAACACTCTCACTGCTGGGATTCATTTTCCATTGTTGCAGCTGGGCATGATATCACTGACTTCAGGTAAATTTGCTTATTAATTATAGTTCCCAAATATTGGGCTAAGAAAACATTAGGATTCACATTTTTATTAGAGCAAACCAACAATCTAGATGTAAGATCAGTGTTCAGTGAAATTGGACTTTGGTATGGAAGACATCATTCTGAAGCAAAACTTCTAGCACTATTGCTAGAAAAATGGAAGCGCAGCTTAAGATGTGCTTGCTAAAAATTGTATCCATTTTTTAGCTGGTTTCTATCACAGTTCTTGCCACACTGAAATCAGAATCTAAAAGCATAGATAACCTGAAACCAAAACACTGGGCAAAATTTGCATATGGCCATTTACACTTTACATGCACCTCCATGTTTTTGAGTTTTGCATGTACATTTTCTGGTTTTCTTGGGGGTAAACTGTAGCATATATCATTGTGTGCCTCACTGTATAATCTCCAGGCAAAGCTTTTGGTTTATTGATGAATATACTAGTGAAATATCATATAACAGTGCAGAGCAGGAAACATATGTTCCTTTAGGTGCAAATTCTACCTAGGCCTCATGGGGAAGGAGCTGGGATTCTGGGAGGAAGCTGCTATTTTACCTTCATACAGAGACGGGATAAATTTTCATTTTCTACCCTTGACGGAGTCCATAAATTTTAAAAATAAAGATGGGGGAGTAAGGTGCCCGGAAGGAGTGAAGAAAGATAAAAGAGTGAGGTGATGTCCAGGTTCTGTCTTATCTTCCTGTCTTATCCTATTTCATCTTCTGAGAGAGCAGGAAGGATCTAGCACAGGGATGGCCAATGACACTTTGCACAGGGGTTGGTCTAGATGACATCCAAAAGTCCCTTCTAACCTCTTTTTTTTTTTTCCTATAATGATTACAGCTTCTTTGATTTGACAAACTGTGCCCAAAGTTGTTGTAGTTTCCACCTGAGATGGAGTTTTCTCTGAATTATCTGAATGAATGATTCTGACTATGCCTAGTATTACCCTGTTCTAGTGCTAAGCTGACCATTAATCCTTCAGTTGACAGCGGAAGGATTTCTGCCTGGATGTAACCCCAAGCACCATGGCCATACTTTGAAATCTAAAGATGAATCTGCCTTCTGGCCTCCTATGTGAGGCAGTTTGGACCAAAATGCCACCAAGATTTCCTTATGTCTACCTATAATGTTACAGTATGGTTAGAGTTATGGCTTTAAAGTTGCTGAGGCTAGTGGAACTCAAGGACACTTGGAATGCAAAAAGTAGGTTAGAAAAATAAGCTTACTGACTTCAATTTACTTTACTGTGATGTGTACCTACTGTGGAAACTTTTCAGTGTCTGAGTCTCAGAATTAGTAACTGGGAGGTGATAAGTTGTAAAGAACAAAAAGGTTAGTGAAGTCTGTGTCTGAGAGTTCCCAGGGTGGCAAAGTCAAGTCACGTGTTATTGTAATGTTTAGTAAGCCTAGGGTTTTGATAAGCAAGCACCTTCAAAATATTTTCTTCTTATTTTTTTGAGTTGTTTGTCATTTCCTAATCCTGTCAGAGTTATTTTTTTCTAAAAGCCATATCATTATGGAAATTCATGCCAATTCAAGCTATTTCTGTTAGAAATTAACAACTATTTATAATACACCCAAAGTGCTAATTAATGCAGTGAACATTCAGATTAGTTGTTTACTAACTATACAATTCAACCTCTAACAAAGAAAGTTTCCAGAGAACTGTCAAATATAAATATTTTAGCTAAGATGCACAGTATGTGGTATTCATTTTGGGGAGTTAAATTCCACCCTGACTTGTGGCCTTTTGTTCCCATAGTCAGTAGATTTGAGTGGGATATGGAAGAGAGCTTGGTCTCATGAGACTACTTAAAAAAAGAACATGAAAAGCTCTATCCCAAAACACAGGGTTATTTTTAAGCTCATTGCAAGCAAACAGTAAAGCTAACAATACAGCAACCACTACAAACTGACATGATAAAAACGATGCTGACTTTTTATTTTTGCATTACCATTACCATTTGATTTTAAAGCAAAATGGTAATAAATACTACAAAAGGAATCTACAACAAACCAGCAGGGAAGGATATTAAAATGTCCCTCATCAATCTGCCAGAGTAAGAACGATTGGAATTGCTGCAACTTAAAATTTTACCAAATAGTTTATTGCTGAATTTTTTATCTAGAGGAATAGAGGAGATACATAAGCAACTTTGTTGTTTGTAACTTTATTGTGCTGTGAAACACTGATATCCAACCACTATTTTAGGATGTGCCATCCTGGAGGTGATCCACTGTCAATGCTGAAAAGCAGCCTCCTCTTAACTACTCAGAATTTGATTGTCAAGTTATCATTTTTTTTTTATCTTGTGAACTTTGACCTAAACAGTGTCTTCCAGAGCCTGGTCTCTGTGGAGAGGATGTTGCAGTGCCATAGCTGCCTGAAGTCCTGCAGGAAGACAATTACAACTGTGCAGCATGGAGGGACCTGTCTAGTGAGACCATTAGGTTAACCCAATTCAGGAGCTTCTGTGTGATGAAAGCCTATAAAATGTAGTCATTGTTAGCATGGTGAGCACCTATGCTCCAACACCTCAGGCAGAGGAGCTAGCTAGGTCGTATGCATGTGTGTTTTCCAGGTCAAACAAATTTGAAAATACTTGGGATCCAGTCATTTGGTCTAATTGGAGTGGACTGAGAGCCTGAAGGGAGGTGGTGCGGGTTATTGCAGAAGTATTTAAACAGATGGGTAGATGGAATTAAAAATACTGCAGTATATTATCTTGTCACTTTAACCCACCAACTAACATGAAGCAGATGTTTATAATTGGATACGATGGGCTTGGCTGAAAATCTATTACAGGAATAAATGGACAGATAGTGGCATATCTGCTTGGAATTAAAGAAATTTTCAGTTTGTTTTCACTGTTGTGTCAATATATTGACAAAATTGTTAATGGGACCTTCATTTTAACGTCTGGAGGATGGACAGGATCTACTTAACATGTCCTTTGTGTCATTCAGATATAGAGAAATAGCCATCTCTGTTTATCAGAGAAAAAAGTCAATAAGAGAAGAGTTTATCTGATATTTTGTCTGCTTTCTAGTTGCTCTCCATCTCCCTCATGGAAGACTTTCAAAGGAGGAATGTGTTGAAGAATAGCCAAGGAATGTGAGAAATATATGCCTCGACTGTTTGAATACTTCTTGCTGCTCTAATGCCGGTGTGGAGCAAGTGAAGATGATCACGACAGAGCAAAACTGACTTCCAGCCTTTTACACTTGAGTAGTGTTTGTGTGCAAGAGACAATTATCTTTGACACATTTCACAACACCGTGCTCCAAAACCCACACAATACTGGCTCAGTTGACCACTAACATATTGTGCAGTGCCTATTTTTTTCTGAGGCAAGTTACTCTATGAAAGCAGAAAATATTGATTCCACATAGGTCAGCCTTCTGTACAACCTTGAAACAAATTATATTTGTTTCTCCTTTCTCCTTATCTCCTCTCCATCTCCTTTCTCCTTATCTCCTCTCTTGGACTACAGTCAAGCTTATTGCTGAAGCAGTCACTAACTGCAGCATAGTTGTGTTCTCCTATATTTAAGCATTATCTTTTTTGAAAGTACAGAATGAGAAACTACTCAGGGTGACACTGTAACAAACAAAAGGGCCAAATAAGAAGTTCCTTTAATGAATCATGCCTCCAGTCTTCTCTTTGCATCCTCTCAGCGCAACTTAACAACGGTAGAAGCAGCAACAGCAATCCTCATTCTGATTGACACTTGTATTACTTAACAGCATAGGGGAAATGGATCAGAATGACCACACTGATACATTTTTTTTTTTTTTTAGTTGCTCATTTTAGCCATTTTCTTCTCCTATTAACCAGGCATTTTATTTTCAGCATTCAGGAGCTTCAGAAAGACTCAATATAAATCCAGAGCAGTTGACTGCTGGTGAATAAGAAACATATCCTACTTTGGATATCCCTATCCTTATTTCAGGTTTTTAAATCTTTTGTTATTTTTGATGAAAAAAAAATAAACAAAAAGTTCCAGGTGAAAATGGAGCTTCTTTAAATGTAGGCTTCTGAGCAGGTGCAGTTTTCCTCTTGCTAGCTTTGCTGTGCTGTTGTGTGGCCATAATTGTTTCACCCACATGATTGTTTCACCTCACTGGCCAATAGAAACGATGCTTTGCAGGAGGTGGGTAGTGAAGGGGACCATGGCAGCAAGAACTATTTCCATCCTTGAATCTCCCCAAAACTAGCATAATGCAATAGGATTATGAAAATTCTTTGTGGATTTTGCCAGCTTTATGGCACAGAACTGCTAATGCAATTAGGCTGGCTGAAGGCAACAGGAAGAAATGCCTGAGGCAAGATAGGCACTACCAATCTAACTACAGATGGTGTATCAGAATGACACCTATGAGACCTATGAGACCTTTAGTAAAAATATAGATGGAATTTCCAAAGTTCAGAGTAAAGATATTGGTGCTCATGTCTTTGTGTGTGTGCTCAGGAAGAGCACAGTCTTTTGAGTAGTAAGGCCAAAGTCACTTTGTCTTTTCCCTATAGACAAATGAAGAGCATAGAGAGCTATGAACTGGACAGAAAAGGCCTTAGATTGAATACCTCCATTGAAAACAATTGCTTTCATACTTCAGTGTAAAGAATATTAGAAATCATACCTAAAGAAGTTAACTGAAAAGTAAATCTTAAACAATGATATGCCATAAGAATTATTAAAAAAATAGAAACTTTCAAATTGTATTTTAGTTTGAATTGTTGTGAAAAATCTGTATCAGTCACTGCACAATAAACACCTCTTTATAAGTACAGGTGTGTTTTTAATAGGAAATACTGGGATTTCTATTTTGTGTGTGCTTTCAGCCACATTACTTCTCTTCCTATTTTATTTTTCAGTGTACTATATGAAGGACAGTGTTTTCCTAAATTTCCCTAAAATATATAAAAAGAGCATGTGAATCTCTCTTTTGAGCCTTCAGGGCTCAAAATCATAGGCAAATAAAAAGCTCCGAGACAGATGACAACAATCTAATAAAATTAACTGTTTTTCCTACCCAATTCTGTTCTTAACAATATATATTGACACATATATTTTAACTGTTTTCATGGCTATTAAATAACTGATTTGGTTATGATGGGTCTAGTTGAAAGTAAAATTAAAGAGTATTTTTCAGTTACTGAGTAAAAATAATGAAGTTGCTCATCTCCTGAGGTCAACTCCTCCATATTCACCCTATGGTTAATGTCTAATGATTGATGGGTTTTTGTACACAATAGTGAGCCACAGTCTTCTCCATTTTTGGTGCTTTATTACATTGCAGTTATCCCCAGATGCTTTTGCAGATAAGAAAGGGCTGTGTCTGTAGTTATTCAACTTTTTTATGATTCTCTCCTAGGACCAGTTATTTAATTACAATTAGGCCCAGGGTCCAGCTGCTCAATCTGTATTTTTCTGTGTTAAATATTCAATACTCAGATTTCTATTTTATTACTGCAAGCAGAATAGAACTTCATCATTACGGTAACATGTGGACTGAAAATGCTCCTACAGTTAGAAAAGTAGAGGGAAATTTGACTTTGATCCTGGTACTTTTCAACACAGTGACATGAAAGTAGGCAGTGATTTCAATGGAAGCAGTGTCTGAAGACCTCCTAATTTTATCTGGACAGGTGGGAGGCGGGGAAAGATGGAAAGTTCTTTTTTTCAAAGACAAAATGAAGACTTTTAAAAGTCTTTAGCAAAGATTATTTAAAAAAAATAAAAACAAGAAACCAGAAATACATTGGAGTTAAAACCTACATTCTGTAATGTATTGAAAATTACAAAAGATAGATATAAAACATTTTATAATGCTCATAAAAACAGGAATTTTCTGGATAATTCCATTCTGCCATCATTCTGCTTCCATATGCCCTTTCCCTTCTGTGAGCCACCCTCCTCATCTGTTGTTTCCTGACTGCCCATGAACACACCTTCATTTGACCACCACTCCTGCCTACTTGCAAAGCTGGCCTTGAATGCTGTGAAAGGCCTCTAAAAAGGTGGACCATAACTCAAGGCAATGCATGATATCTTCACTTGTTCTGGATGGAATATGCTCTACCTTGGTAAGCGTAAATATTCCCTTTTGTTTCAGTGTTTTTTATGCATTTCTGTAGGATGGAAATACCATCAGTGCTCATGGAAGTTCATTGTCTTCTCATTTCTCTCCTTTCCCTGAACGCTATGTTACTCACATATATGTATTTAGAAGAACATGAATATAACATGATCTGTAAATGTTCTTTTTTTTTTTTTTTTTTTTTTTTTGCTTCTTAACAAATGCAAGCACACTGCAAAACAACATAGTAGGGCATGAAAGATGAGGAAGGAAAAGATGTTTGCTGTGATCCAGCTGACAGTGGTGCAATTAAACTGCCATGAAAAATAATGCATGTTTTACGTGTCTAAAGAATGGTTTCAAGCTGAGCACATTTTGTACCACACATTCAAGGAAGTAATTAGCATATCTGGCATTATAATAGCTTAGGTGATGGGCAACAAGATATTAGTCACTGCAAATAGCTGCAGTATGGGATTAATGCGTGTTATATGAATGGCTTGTTGACACCATTTATCTGAGGAGAAAGAACATATACATACATCTAAGTAAATTAGAATGCAAAATCGTATTTTTTTTTCTTTACCTTTGAAAACAGCATGATATGTATTGAAATACTTCTTACATGCTTGCCTCGCCTCATCATACTTTTTTTTACAAAGAGGTTTTCATGTCATTGACCAAATCAAGATCAGATCAAACTTCCAATAGTCATAAATACAGTGTTGTTAGGTTATTCATTTACTGGGGAACTCTCTGTATCATCAGCCAGTATTCATTCTAGCACCCATAGCAGTTTCTTTTGTAGAGAAACACAGAACTGAAGACTTGCAGATGGAATTACAGTATGTATGTAAGTAGGTGGTACAGTCCCCATCTAATCCTCTTCATGGGAAAAATTCTCTTCAGAATGGATTGCATTCTCTTTTATTTCTGAAGAACTTCTCTTCTCCTGCTGTTTTTATTTTGATTCCTTTTTGCTCTCTGCTGCAGTCTATGTTTTATAAATCGGCAGTGGGAGTTGTACATGTTTCCAAATTCTTACTGCTGCAAATGTTCTCATTGTTCATTCAAGAATTAATCCTGTATCTGGAATACAGCTACACTTCTATTCCTATTATGGGTAGCTAGCGTGATCTGAACTATTCCACTTTTCACTTCTGAGTGAAATCATTGGGCTCTGCCCATATTTGAACTTTTGAGCTGCTTTTCCCCCTGTTCTGTCCCAGGCTCTCTTGATAACAGGGCACTTGGGGATGGGACAGAGATATTCCAATTGTACTCAGGTATGAAAAAAGCAGGGCCAAAGAACTTTTTTTTTAAAAAAACTTTTTCTACACCATCTCTTTTACACAGTGTCTTTTTTCGACACCGTCTCCCATGACATCCTCATACGGAAGCTCTGGGAGAGTGGTCTGGATGAGTGCACGGTGCGGTGGATCGAGGGCTGGCTGGATGGCAGAGCTCAGAGGGTGGTGATAAATGGGGCTGAGTCCAGTTGGAGGCCTGTGGCCATTGGTGTCCCCCAAGGGTCAGTACTGGGCCCGGTGCTGTTCAATTTGTTCATCAACGACCTGGACGACGGCACGGAGTGCACCCTGAGCAAGTTTGCGGACGACACCAAGCTGGATGGAGTGGCCGACACTCCGGAGGGCTGTGCGGCCATCCAGAGGGAACTGGACAGGCTGCAGAGGTGGGCAGAGAGGAATCTCATGAGGTTCAACAAGAACAAGTGAATGGTCCTGCACCTGGGAAGGAGTAATCCCAGGCACCAGTACAGAATAGGGGTTGACCTGCTGGAAAGCAGCTCCATAGAGAGGGACCTGGGAGTCCTGGTTGACACCAAGTTAACCATGAGGCAGCAGTGCCCTCATGGCCAAGAAGGCCAATGGGATCCTGGCCTGCATCAGGAGGAGTGTTGCCAGCAGGTCAAGGGAGGCGATTCTGCCCCTCTGCTCAGCTTTGGTGAGGCTGCACCTGGAATATGGGGTGCAATTCCCCAGTATAAGAGGGACGTGGAGCTCCTAGAGAGGGTCCAGCAGAGAGCTACAAAGATCACCAAGGGACTGGGACATCTCTTGTATGAGGACAGACTGAGTGAGTTGGGCCTGTTTAGCCTGGAGAGGAGAAGACTGAGAGCGTATATGATTAACATGTGTAAGTTCCTGAAGGGAGAATGTAGGGAGGAAGGGGCCGAGCTCTTCTCAGTGGTGACCAGTGACAGGACAAGAGCAAATGGGTATAAGTTGAAACACAGGAAGTTCCACCTCCATATAAGGAAGAACTTCTTCACTGTGGGGGTGACAGAGCAGAGGAACAGGCTGCTCAGGGACAATGTGGAGTCTCCTTCTCTGGAGGTCTTCAAAACTGGCCTCGATACTGCCCTGTGCCCCGTGTTCTGGGTGTCCCTGCTTGAGCAGGAAGGTTGGACTAGATGATCTCTAGAGGTCCTTTCCAACCTTAAACATTCTGTGATTCTGTGACAGGCTGCAGAGTTGGGCAGAGAGGAACCTCATGAGGTTCAGTAAGGACAAGTGCAGGGTCCTGCACCTGGGGACGAGTAACCCCAGGCGTCAGTACAGAATCGGGGCTGACCTCCTAGAGAGCAACTCCGCAGAGAGGGACCTGGGAGTCCTGGTTGACACCAAGTTAACCATGAGGCAGCAGTGTGCCCTTGTGACCAAGGCCAATGGGATCCTGGCCTGCATCAGGAGGAGTGTTGCCAGCAGGTTGAGGGAGGTGATCCTGCCCATCTAGTCAGCTCAGGTAAGGCCGCACCTGCAATATTGGGTGCAGTTCTGGGCTCTCCAGTATAAGAGGGACACGGAGGTTCACGAGAGGGTCCAGCGGAGAGCAATAAAGATCATTAAGTGACTGGAACATCTCTCATATGAGGAGAGACTGAGTGAGTTGGGCCTGTTTAGCTTGGAGAAGAGAAGGCTGAGAGCGGATATGACTAACGTGTAACTTAGTGAAGGGAGAATGTAGCGAGGAAGGGGCTGAGCTCTTCTCAGTGGTGACCAGTGACAGGACAAGGGGGATGGGTGCAAAGTGCAACACAGGGAGTATCATTTCCACGTGAGGAGGAACTTCTTCACTGTGAGGGTGACAGAGTCCTGGCACAGGCTGCCCAGGGAAGTGTCTCCTTTCCTGGAGGTCTTCAAAACTGGCCTGGATGCCACCCTGTGCCCCATGCTCTAGGTGTGCCTGCTTGAGCAGAAGAGTTGGACTAGATGATTTCTAGAGGTCCCTTCCAACCTTGAACATTCTGTGCCTCTGTGATTCTATCAATACATGGGAAATCACATGCTCCTATGGTGGTGCCTAATGTGGCAACATTGCCCAAATTATGTTATTTGTGGATAGTATTAAATAATGTTGGTTTATGATTTTCCTTCTTCTATCTTCTTTCCTGCTTATATTTATTTATTTAGATTTAGCTGTCTACAATGAGCATCTCCTAATTTGTAATGTACTGCACTTTTGCGGACAGTTGTTTTGGAGCAACCAAAACAGTAGATGAAATTAGTTATAACTTGAGAATATAGCTTGAGTTAGTGGAGATTCAGTTAGTGGCACACCACCAGGTATGCCAGCTGGCAATTAGTTCCATATTACATATTGTTCACAGGAGCTAATTTTTAACCTAAATTTGAATTTGCTATTTTTGCAGGATATTTTACCATAACAAATGTAGTTAAAAAAATGTAAAAAGAAAAGCAATAATAAAAATATTCAAAATGTGTTGATGACTATACCATGCACATGGATTAGCAGTTAGCATAAGTCAGGTCGAATCAACAATAGTGTTATCAGAAGTAGTTGAACTTTTATTAGCCCTATAGCATAAAGGTGTAGCTTTGTTTTATGACTAAAGGAGTAATTTTAGTGCAAACAGGTTAGTCATTATGAAAACTGTGAAGGTGTAGACACTCTTCAAGACAAGCAGATCATGAGTGCGAGTGATGGTGGCAGCTTGTTGTTATGTGCCAAATGTGAGAACAAGCCATTTAATAATTAGAAGTTCTCTACTCATTCCTGTGTCTTAGTGTCTGGATCTATTTGTGCATGCAGATGGGTATGATGGGTAAGCAATGATTTAAGGGTAGACTTGCTCATACTCTATAGACAAAGCAACTCAGTTCTGCCTCTTAAAGGAAGTTATCCTGCAAGCTCTTGCACATCGTCCTACTGTTAGTCAGCCTAGCAAATCCTTGTCTTCAGTTGCTATATCACTTCAAAAGTGAGAGTAAATGCAAAATGTCTATTATTTGAAGAGTTCGAGATTCATAGATATTTCAAAATGTGTGTGTGTAGATGCATGTGGGGAACATCAATAACTGTAAATGTCCAAATGCATGGACATGTCCAAATGTAAATGTCCAAATGCAAATGTCCAAACTTCAGGTGTACTTCAGTTATGTTTTCAAATGCAGAGGAATTTGAGCAATTATCACCTAATATGTAATTTAATAAAAGCTTGGATATAGCACCTGCTCGTAGGACCAGAGGTTTGGGTTAGAAAACCAAACAAAATAAAATCACTCAGAGCAATTGCTGAAAGATATTTAACTTGAGACATCTGGCAACTGCCAGCTTAAGAGGAAATGTTCTGTGCACTCTTTTGTGCCTTGTCCAGACAAAAACCCAATACCAAGGATAAAAGAAAGCCTGTAGTAATGTTGATAGGGAGTATTTACTGTGTTTACTGTTTGAAAAACAGATACAGCTTGCATACAGCAGCAAGTGATGTAGTATACTAGTGCTTTGCAGAAGCAAGAGTTGAATGATGCCATCTTGACGATAAAAGAAGGACTGTATCAAAAACAATAATGACTGTGGATAATAAATGCACTTGCATGTTCAGAAACTTTCCTTTAGATGTGAGGAACAAGAATGCTCCTCTTCCAGGACAAAAATATGTAAAGAGATGTTATTTCTTTGTGTTTATCTCATTTGTTTCTCTGAAAAGCTAAATACTTTTGAGTCAAGATGCTTGCTGTTTGAATGTATGCTCAAAAATCAGAAGGAGAAACAGCCTCCTTGGTTTATTAAATCACAATAATACAAAGTGACACTAAACACTGAAAGTAATTTATCTGACTGCTGTCACCAAGCATTGCTTCTGAAGATGGATGATAAAACTCATTGAGTTTTTCTGTTCCCTAGGTAAACAGCTGAAGGAAATGTATCTGTGTTCCTCTATTCTTGCCCTAGGGCATTTTGATTAATATCGACACCATCAAGCCTGGTGCTAGTGGACCCAATGAAGAATAACACATTCTGGTGACTAAGCCAATACTGACAGCAGCAGGGACCCTGAATTCAACATAGAAAAATATTTTTAGTGGATTTCTCCAGTGCCCAGAACTGAAGCCAGCACTTGGCAAGAGTTATACCCACTGGGCAATATGCTGTCACTCTGAAAGCTTGTGAAGATATGAAACAATATATTCTTATCCTCTTTAACATCCTACCTTGCTTAATCTGTTTTTAAAATAGCTATTTTTTTAAAAAAAACTTCTTTGTACAAACTAGTTCTTTATAAACAGATGCTAGCCTGTAGTGTTGAGTACATGAGATTGTATAAACAAGTGAGGCAACAACAGCTGTGATGCCTTTAGAGAACCAAAATTGCTTGATTTTCTCTAGAATTGAAATCTTCCATTTCCACGCCCTTCTCTTCCCTCTTTTTGACAACTCTTCTTAATTCTAATTTGGACTGTAAGTGTTGTTTCACGGAAGCAGATGCTGATGACAAAGCAAATAGCTACCTTTGTAGCTGAAAATCATGTTGGTGGGAAACTGCATTTCTCTGGACTGTGAAGGTTGGAGTCCACCTGGAACAGAGGAGCTGGAAGTGGCCAGTTGCTCTGAGGACAAGCCATGGTTTTCTTTACATAGCGAAGAAAGAGAGACCAACATCCCACACTTTGTCCGACAACTTCTGTATGTGAGGGCTGCAATCATATACAGAGGAGATTCATGCCATGTTCTTCCTCTTCATGCAGATAGGAATGCAGAGAAGACAAGAAGAGGGCTACTGAGCTACTGATCTTCCCAAATTACCATTTCAAAAGCAAATAAATCTGGTTGAAGAGAGAATGTCTTGTTAGGAGGAGAATGTCTTCCTGTTCCTACATGCTTGGTTCCTGAAGTAAAAAAGAAGCAAGGAAGAAAGTGAAATATCACAGATTGCTCCAGGCTGATTTAGGTTTTGTCAGTTTAGTCCATGGGGAGAGAGTTGAGGCACAATCTAGGCACCTAAATAGTAACCATGAAGGGTGAAGGAATGGCGCTGACCAAATGGTGCAAAGAGAGTCATTTGAGGGAATGAGTGGCCTGCCTGAAAGGAAATGGTACAACAGTTCCTTTCAGTACAATCCCATAATCTTCTGTAGTAGGATCTCTATCTGAAACAAAATAGAATTATGCTCACTAGTAATAAAAACGAATCAATATGTGGGGTTCTCAGCCACACGTAACAGAAAAAATTTGAGTCACTAAAAGAATTTAATTTCATACTAAGCTTTCATATTCACTCAATCAGTATACATTTCTAAAACCTCCCTGCTTTTCAATTATATTTTTGAAAGCTATGCTTGATATCATTTTACTTGATTATGCAGCTTGTATTTGTCTACATAATATTACCCAGATATCCAAACTCAGGGCTCAATGTAAATATTTAAATCCAGTTACTACTATCAGGGAAGCATACAGATAAGTATTACAAGACAACCATATCAGTCAAAATTATGCCTAATTCACTTCACTTGGAAGAAAATTGCAGTTTACATCAGTGCATGAGTTCTTTAGCAATAAAACAAACACCAAAATTAGCATGCATTTCAACACTGTAGAAAGGTTATTATGATCAGGTAGCTAAGACCCTGTGTGGCACTATGGATGGATAATGCCAGACAGCTTTCATTCTTTCATTTGGGAGAATTCTAAAGCAGGTGTTACTAGTAGTAGTTCTGTCTGCCTGACTGACATTTGTTTTATTACCACAATTATTTATGTAAAGTCCCTTTAAAATCAGGGAACTTCAGGGAGTCATTTGAGAGTAACCAAACACTGATTTCACAATGATATTTTTTTCTTTTTCTTACTTGTGCTGAATTTCTTCCTTCTATTTCAACTCAGTCATTACATCCCTGAAACATCCTGAATAGAGGTTGGATTAACAATTATGCTGATTTTAAAGAGTATGATGAGAATATGTTAACCAAGTGTCACTACCAATGTAAAAGTGAGACAATGAGAACCATTTCCCCTATTTTCCAGGGGATGATCATTGGTAATATGCAGGTGACTTTCTGGGGCTAGGAAAGTAGGTCATCCGCTTCCCAAACTTCAGCCCTTCTGGGAAGCCTCCCCTTAATTTTATCAGGCTTAGGAAAAAGGAATAGTATCTACAAGCAGGGAAACATTTGCAATCCATTCACGTCCAACCTATGGACAGCATTTAAAAAAGGGAACTGCCAAACCAGTCTCACTGCAGCTCCCTATTGTGAAGCATTTATTTTCTTCTGCATGCAGATGCTGGAAAAAATATGTAATCTGCAAATTCCCACCTGCTAGTGCATTGCACAGCTGCTGCACTCTACTTCCAAAGTGAGTCTATCCAGACAGATACATTCAATGCTCCGTTTTCATGCAGTATCAGGAAAGCCTGAAACTATAGATATGAATCCTGATGCATTTGAGTCATAAACCACAAATGAAAATCAGGCAGTAATTACTCTACTGGCTCTCTCAGTCTACAAGGACTGAGAAAGAGGCTACAGTGCAAGGAGGGATGGATTTTATTAGCCTCCGAGGTGACAGATTTGCATATGCCAAGACACTGGTCAGCATTTTTGTTCCCCTGTGTGCAGTGAGTGCCTAAAAAGAGCAAAGGGAAGATCCCAACAAACCTTGCCTCATTCTAATCGTGTTGCGCTGTTAAGCTCAGCCTGGTGAGTAAATGACGGGATGAAAGAGAGGAGCAGGATCTCTGCCATTCCTAGGAAGGCCCAGGTGGAATTCAATGGCGTGCTCCCATCTCTTGAGTCCCATCTAAGCGAGAACACAGATAAAGAGCATGTGCTTTCGTCTGCTTCGATCATCCTCTCTTTCCACTGCACACATGGAGGGGCATGGGTGGCTTCAAATAATACGCAGTCCCCCTTTTCTTTCCAGTGCATTTCGTACCTAGGGCATTTTGAACTAGATGGATGCTAGATTGGTTTGATATGGAATAGTTTTCAGAACAAGAAAAATGGAAGCATGGAAGCTAAAGGTGAAAGGAGCCCTTAGATGTAGTCAGGCAAATACTTCAGTCCTGCAGCACGGATAGGAACAGGGGTTTTTGAACCACAACGCAGCAGAGAGCTGTTGTTGGAGAATTGACAGAGGTGTCTTTGGTGGCAAAGCACTTGCTAGGGCTGGGAGCAAGCTCCATCCTGCTGGAGAGGCCATTGCTCAGGGATGGCACRTGGCAAAGCCACCACACCGAGGGCTCTGTGTTTGTGACACGGAAGGGTCAAAGGGCTGCTTGGCCYCRCAGCCGGTTGCCCGCGGCTCTGGCGGAATGTTTGCTCTGGAACCTGCAGTCTCCCTGGACGACGCTAGTGGTTTGAAACCGCTTCCTCCCCAAGTGGAGCAGTGCTACTTTGCCCTCCTGTTTTCAAGGATAACTACTCCTTTGGCTTCGCATTTCAAGTCAGCAAGCCCGTCCAAGGGACAGGCAGGTTGATGGACGCGAGGGCTGCCCAAAGGCAGCAGAGAGGCCGAGGTGCGGCAGGCAGCAGCATGCGTGACGGCACATGGCCTAATGACACCAATGCCAATCCAGCAGACCAGGCCTCTGAGAAYATCCTCTTCTRCTKCWTTSAGGATTTGGAAGATAYCTCTGAGGATGAATTAGAGGAGCCCTGGGATCTGTCAYCTACATCTTTTTCTGAATCAGAGRGATCAYCCAAGCAGACAGATGGCATATGGGCTCCTGACACAGATCCTGAACCAAGAGCCAATGCCTCTGAGAACATCCCCTTGTACTACATTGAAGATCGGGAAGAAATCTCAGAGGATGAACTGGAAGAGCCCACGGATCTGACACCCACATCATTTTCCAAATCATCGACATCTCCGAAGGATATAGATATCACATCATTCCATGAGACACATCCCCATCCAACAGGGGATTCCCCTGGGAACATTCCCTTCTTCTACCTTGAGGATTTGGAGGATGTCTCTGAGGAAGAGTTAGATGAGCCCTTGGAATATGAAGAGTTTGTGACAGACAAGGCCTCTGAGAATATCCTATTCCGGTACATTGAGGACTTGGAAGAAATCTCCGAGGACGAATTAGAAGAGTACTGGGATCTGTCACCTACATGGTTTTCTGAATCAGAGGGATCACCAAAGCAGACAGAGGGCACATTGGCTCGTGAAACAGAGCCTGAACCAACAGGCAAGACTTCTCAGGACATCCCCTTTTATTACGTTGAAGACTTGGAAGAAATCTTGGAGGATGAATTACATGAGCCCTGGGATCTGTCTTCTCCATACTTTTCTGAATCAGAAGGATCACCCCAGCAGACAGAGGGCACATTGGCTGATGACACAGAGCGCAAACCAAGAGGCAAGGCGTCTGAGAACATCCCCCTTTATTACATTGAGGAGTTGGAGGAAAACTCGGAGGATGAATTGGAAGAGCCCACGGATCTGACACCCACATCTTTTTCCACACCACAGGCATCTCCCAAGGATGTAGATATCACATCGTGTCATGGGGCACATCCCCATGTAACAGGGGATTCCCCGCGAAAAATTGCCTTCTACTGCCGTGAGGATTTGGAGGATATCTCTGAGGAGGAGTTAGATGAGCCCATGGAAAATGAAGATTTTGTGAAAATCTGCATGACTGATTTGCTGCTTTCAATGTCCATGAGGAAAAGACCAAGACTCTTACCACCAAGCACCAAGATGTATATCGAGGTGCCTCGAGAAAAGGCAATATGCCAAGATGTGCAGAAGAGCAGTCCACTATCACCAGAGGACTGCCGTCCTGTTGAGGCCATGTATGTGAAGGAAGCCACTGGCACCTCTACGGGAGAAGCCTGTGACAGGACAATTTCTTCATCACCATGCTCACCCGAGAGCGGCTGCAGCTCCACCACTGCTTCTGCTCGAACAGACCACGTGCTGGTGGCCGTGGCCGACAACGACACCGAGCGCTCCCAGCCTCAGCTCGTGGGACCGTCAGGCAGTGCCTCGAAGCAAAATCAGAAAGGGAATCGCAAGAGGAGCCTCCCTGCCACCTCCTCCCCTCCCACACCTGTGGAGCAGGCTCCACATGGAAGAGGTCTCCAGCACCTGCCCCCAAAGAAGCGCTATCGCTTCTGCTGCCATTAGGGAAACAAGGGTTTCCCTGGGCTACGGCAAGCTGCCGCTCTGCTGCAAGGGGCCAGCCTCTGGACATGTGTGTGCCAGCCTGCCCTTTCCGAGCACTGCTGCCTCAGAGACCTCCAGCAACCCCCGTCCTCTTTCCCCTCCCTTTCTAGGTAGTCACTTAATGTTCTCTAAATAAAATTACTCATGTTGTTCTTAAGTTACACTCTGGTGTGTGTTCATTATCGGCAAGCGGATAAGTAAAATCTGCTCGTAGGCAAGCTCTTGGGGGAAGGAGGAGGAGGTTACGGGGACCTTCTACCGCACCTAGAGGAATGGCAGACAAATGCATAATTAAGCCATTCTTTACACTCCGGTTGAATGACTGTGAGGTTTAGAGTGAATAATATTAAAGCATGAATGAGAAGAGGATGCCATGAAAAGGATTTACACAAAATACTACTTACTAGTGGAGCTGCTTCAGTTAATGGATCTTCCATCAAAAATAGTCCACCTCTAAACTGGCCAAGCACAGAAATGTATTGTCCGTAGAAGGAGTAGAATTTTAAAATTATTATTGATTTCTAAAGGAGAGAATTTTATTTCTTTATATATATATTTTTAATTAAGGTTAGAATATTAAAACAATAGGTTTGTTAGACACCATAAACACTGTGCAATAATGCAGGATTTGTGCAGCTGATATTGCACGAGGTTTATAAGAAGAGGAACGATTCACAGCCTGTTTATGATCTGCAGAGTCCTTGAGACTACTATGAAGCTGAGAACTAAGCCATTATCTGGTCGTAGGGAGTTTGAAGGCAGCTCTAGAGCTGCGAAAACAGGGGCCTTATGTGGAGGTGAGGGGCAACTGAGGAATTTGGAGGCAGCCGTGCCAGAAGGCATGGCGGCAACCAAAACACAGCCGACCTCTAAGCCAGTTTGGAGGTCAAACCTGAGGCGAGGGAGAGGAAGATGATGAAGGCAGGACCCTCATAATGAGACCAGAGACCCCCAATGGTGGGAGTGCATGTACACACCGGGGAAAGCTGCATAACGGCACAAGCGGTACCCCGGATGGGACAGCGCTTTATGCACAGACTTGAAGGTGGTGCCGGTGTACAGCAGAAGTACGGGAAAAGAAAAAGGAATAAGGGTACCAGAGCAGCTCTTAGATGGGAAAGGCAGGGAATTTTGATCCACGCTGCTGTGAACTATGGGGAATAATCCTACCAAGGAGCAGGAAAGGGTCCTTGCAGCTTCCCAACACCTTATGGATAAAACTGATAAAAGAGGGGACATCACTGAAGAACACTTGAAGGATCTTTTTGAATGGGGGGTGGAAAAATGCAATGCTTTGAGTGCTGCCACAGTCTCTGATTGCGGAGTCTGGGACGGACTGGGAGCAGTGTTGTGGGATTGGGCCACCCGAGATGAGCAGMCAGCCAAACGCCTGCTGGGACCCTGGTGCCCGGCTTGTGAGGCGTTACGGGAGTACACGGGAAAAGGAGATGGGCCGGGGCCTTCGCCTCCTGCCACGGCCTCTGTCCCGCCGCCGCATGCCGGTGGGATGGCTGAGTTGTTACCGTACCCGAGGAGACGGGACGGATTCACGCCCGATCCACAGTGGGACAACATAGGGAAAGGGAGTTTAAAGGATCCCAAGGGGATATTTGTGTACTCCCCAGATGAGGGAGAGGAGCGAAAGGCACGAGACTGTGTTGTGGATTTAGGCAGGGAGGCGGAGAAGGCGGGAGACAAGGAAGTGCTTAAGGCGTTGTCAGGATAGCCAGCAATGCAGGACGCAGAAGGACCCCCCAGACATGTGCCGACAGAATAGGCATTCCTGAAAGACCTAAAAAAGGCAGTCGTGGATTATGGCTTATGGTCGCCTTATGTGCAACAATTATTGAGAGGGACGGCCACAGATAACTGGTGGGTGCCCAGTGATTCCTGGTTGGCTTTTCGTCTAATCCTATCCCCAATGCAAATGTCTGTAGTAATGCAAGAGGCCAAAGAGCTTGCAAATATAAAGGCGCTGGGAAACCTGCATGACCCAGAATTGCATGGAGTTAATGCTACCACGTTGCTCGAAGAGGATGCATCTCGAGTGGAAATTGGGCTTTGTTTTGAATCTCATCAAAATCTTCTAGGCTAGTTTTGGAGGACCAACTCTGTATGAAAATCCCTACTGCCAGTCCCCAAATATGCATTGGAGATTGATAAGATTCTCAGTGGCTGCTAAATTTAGAGAGAAACAGCAAGGGCAGGAAGCACAAAAGATGAAGAAAAATGAAACTAAGATGCTTGTTAAAGATGACTTCACCAAAACTGTCTTTGAGACTCCAGCTGAAGGAAAGCCCGTGGAAATACAGCTTGTGAAACCAGAACGAAAGGCAACGGTAAAAGATAAAAGGAAGCCACAGAAAACTCAAAGGAGGAAGCGACATACCAAGCTTTGCATACAGCATAAATAAGGTTGTACTTGCAATAAAACAAAAAAGGGGGAGATGTCGGGGAACTGAGAAGCAGTCAGGGGGAAAAACGAGGCATTGAGAGAGCGAGGAATAGGAAGGCGGAGGAGCCAGAGAGGCGGGCAAGATGGAGGAGCCATAAAGCCACGAGGTGGGCACAAGGAAGACCCGTGGAGGACAATAAATGGCAAGAGGCAACACGGCGCCTTGTGGTGATCGGACTATGGCGAGTGCGGGGCACGATCCGGTCGGCTGTTACAGGATAAAAGGGAAGAGTTACAGCATTAAAGCGGCCATTTGTTCCCCCTCAAAAACAGTCCCCTGCGATTCCTTGGGACAACCAACACCGCATTAGTATACAACAGCAATGCTGTTCCTGCTGTAACTCATGTTGCTTCATAGGGACCCAAGACATCTACTCAGGAGATGCTGCTGAGCCGCCTGAGAGGGAAGATCCCAACAAACGTTGCCTCAACTCTAATCTTGCTGCACGGCTAAGCACAGCCGTAACGCGAATGAGTAACTGACGGGAGGAAGGAGAGCAGCGGGAACTCTGCCATTCCTAGAAAGGCTCAGGTAGAATTCAATGACCTCTTGCTGACTCTTGCTTCCCTGTAAGTGAGAGCACAGCTAAAGAGCATGTGCTTTCTTGTGCTTCAACCCTCCTTTCTTTCGCCTGGACACAAGGATTGGTGTGGCTGGCTTCAAAGAAGACACAGTCCCCGTTTCCTTCGAGCGCGTTTCATACCAAGGGCTAGTTTTTGAACTAGCTAGATGCTAGATTGGTTTGATATAAAACTATTGCAAGTATTCTGTCTCCTCCTGTATTTGGTCTCAAGCGCCTCCATATCAGCACCTCTAACCTGAATTCTCTGTACAGACTAAGCACTGCCTTCCTTTGGCTTTGCAAGGGCTCCTAGAAAACGAGGACACTTTGTCCCAATCTTCTGAAAGGAAGCAGCAGCCAAGACAGGGACGTTTCCAAATTCCACCTGCAGACCCTGGAGGAAATTGGAGCATGGAGACTATGGCTGGAGACTTGTGTTCAGTGCCCATCTTATCCCCTCTTTTAGCAGAGCGCTTTGCATATGACATTGCATCAAAGACAAGACACATTCCCTTCAAACCGTAGGGATGAGAAGCAATGCAGCTTGCTCTCTTGCAGAAACTCCTTCCAGTTTGACAGATGCCCTGAGAATCAAGGGATCTTGTGAACTGTGAGCTTGCTTGTACTTCCCCTCTTCCATTCTGTCATTGGAGAGATGACACTGCGCATAGATGCACAACACTCCTGTTTGGGAGAAGTAGGGGGTGATGGGATTCAGTGCGGCTCTGTTCTTTTTTTTTTATTGTCTAATACTGTTGTTTTATTTTTTGTTTTGGTTTTGTGTTGCTTTGATTATCACAGTATTAGATGTTCCTGATGTAACCCATGCTGCCTCATAGGGACAAAAAACATCCTCCCATGAGATATTCCTGAGGCTCCTGAGAGCAGATTGCAGTCATCTCTCTGCTCCAGTATGATAAAGTTTCTGCCCACTTCCTCCGAGCATTATAAGAAGAGCTAGAAGGTCTCCAAGGGTCTTTTCCCCAACACTAAGCCAAGGACGTCAAATAAATTAGTCATAGCTTCAAGAAAAAAAAAAAAAAAAAAGACAAGATTATGTTGCACAGGTCTGAAAACTACATCCCTGAGTGTTTCAGGAGTGCTTTTTGCCCACTTCTTGGCCATTGAAGTAGGCTGAAGGACCCTCTTGCCGCTGAGCCAATGAAGTCCTAAGCAGAAGGACACACTGACACGCTGCACACGTGGCATTACACCAAACTGGAGGGATGGATTTTATTATGTTTGTCTCATGACTCTGAGCTGACAGACTTGCATATGCCAACGACCCTGGTCAGCCTTCGTCCTTTTGCTCCCCTGTGTGCAGTGAGTGCCTAAAAAGAGCAAAGGGAAGATCCCACAAACCTTGCCTCAATCTAATCTTGCTGCACCGCTGAGCACAGCCATAACCCGAGTGAGTAACTGATGGAAGGAAGGAGAGCAGCGGGATCTCTGCCGTTCCTAGAAAGTCCCAGGTGGAATTCAATGGCATGCTCCCGTCTCTTGATTACGGCCTGAGCAAAAGCTCAGATAGAGAGCATGTGTTTCATGTGTTTCAATCCCCCTCTCTTTCCACTGGCCACATGGAGGGGTGTGGGTGGTTTCAAAGAGGACACACTCCTCCTTTCCCTTCCATTGTCTTTCATACCTAGGGCATTTTTGAACTTGCTGGATGGGTTTGATATGGAATAGTTTTCAACTAAAGGGAAATGGAAGCGAAAGCTCAAAGTAGCCTTAGAAAAGTCCCTTAGACATTGTCAGGCAAATCTTTCAGTCCTGCAGCAGGGAGAGGGACAGGGCTTTTGAACCAAGACACAGCAGAGAGCTGTTGTTGGAGAACTGACAGAGGTGCCTTTGGTGGCAAAGCACTTGCTAGGGCTGGGAGCAAGCTCCATCCTGCTGGAGAGGCCATTGCTCAGGGATGGCACGTGGCAAAGCCACCACACC
>NW_020455094.1:106621-113591 GCF_003342845.1 Nothoprocta perdicaria
CTTGCTGCGCTTTGCCAAAGCGGCTCTGCCAAAAGAGGTCCCTGTGGGCTGCAGGCTCCTCAAGGCTCTGTCCCCAAGGCACAGCTGGAGCCCTCCGTGTCTCTTGCATTCCTTTGATTTCTCCAAAAAGGAGAGAGGCTACAAGGATTGCCTGCAGGTATTCCCTCTCCTCCTTTATTCGGTCTCAAGCACCTCCATCTCAGCACCTCTAACCTGAATTCTCTGCACAGATTAAGCACTCCCTTCCTTTGGCATTGCAAAGGCTCCTAGGAAACGTGGACACTTTGTCCCTGTCTTCTGACAGGAAGGGAAGTTAAGCACCAGCCAAGACAGGGACATTTCCAGATTTCACGTACAGACCCTGGAGGAAACTGGAGCATGGAGCCCATGGCTGCAGACTTGTGTTCAGTGCCCATCTCAGCCCGTCTTTTAGCAGAGCGCTTTGCATACGCCCTTGCATCAAATACAAGACACATTCCCTTCACACCGAGGGCATGAGCAGCGTTGCAGCTTGCTCTCATGCAGAAGCCCCTGCAAATTTGATACATGTCCTGACAATCAAGGGATGTTTGGAACTGTGAGCTTGCTTGTACTTCCCCACTTCCATGCTCTCTGAGGAGAGATGACAGTGTGCATAGATGCGCAAGACTTCTGTTTGGTTGTAGTATGGGGGTGATGGAAGCCAGTTTTGTTCTCGTATTTATTTAATGATTTATTGTGTAATACAGTTTTCTGCTGTTTTCTTTTTGTTTTCTTGTGCTTTGATTATCTCAGAATTCTGAGAATTATTCTGAGATTATCTCAGAATATCTAGCCGGACAGATGAGGGCAGAGCAGTGGGTGTCATCTATCTGGACTTCAGCAGGGCTTTTGACACCGTCCCTCACAGCATCCTCCTGAGCAAGGTTCGGAAGTTTGGGATGGATGAGTGGATGGGGAGGTGGATTAGGAATTGGCTCAGGGGAAGGGTGCAGAGAGTGGTGGTCAGTGGCGCGGAGCCTAGCTGCAGACCTGTAGTTAGCGGTGTCCCCCAGGGGTAGGTCCTTGGTCCGGTCCTGTTCAACTTAGTCATTAACAACCTGGATGAAGGGCTGGAGTGCTCCCTCAGCAAATTTGCCGACAATACCAAACTGGGAGGAGTAGCTGATAGCCCTGAGGGCTGTGCTGCCATCCAGAGGGACCTGGACAGACTGGACAACTGGGCGGTGAGAAATCTGTTTATATGTATTATATAATATGTATAATTAATATGTATAAGTTCAGGAAGGGAGAATTAATATGTATAAGAGGGAATTAATATGTATAAGTTCAGGAAGGGAGAATGCAGGGAGGAAGGGGACAAGCTGTTCTCACTGGTGGCCAGCGATAGGACGAGGGGTAATGACCACAAGCTGAAGCATAAGAAGTTCTGTCTCCAGGTGAGGAGGAACTTCTTTACTGTTAGGGTGACAGAGTAGTGGAACAGGCTGTCCAGGGAGGTTGTGGAGGCTCCTACTGTGGAGGTCTTCAAAACCCACCTGGATGCCACCCTGTGCCACATGCTGTAGGTGTGCCTGCTTGAGCAGGAAGGTTGGACTAGATGATCTCTAGAGGTCCCTTCCAACCTTAAATATTCTGTGATGCTGTGATTCTCTGAAATCTCATGAAGTTCAACAAGGGCAAGTGCAGGGTCCTGCACTTGGGGAGGAATAACCCCAGACACCAGTACGGATTAGGGGTTGATCTGCTGGAGAGCAGCCCCGCAGAGAGGGACCTGGGTGTCATGGTGGACAACAAGTTGACCATGAGGCAGCAGTGTGCCCTGGTGGCCAAGAAGGCCAACGGGATCCTGGGGTGCATTAAGAAGAGAGTCTCCAGCAGGTTGAAGGAGGTGATCGTCCCCCTCTACACAGCCCTGGTAAGGCCTCATCTGGAGACTGTGTCCAGTTCTGGGCTCCCCAGTACAAGAGGGATGTGGAGCTGCTGGAGGGAGTCCAGCGCAGGGCTACGAGGATGATCAGGGACCTGGAACATCTGCCCTGTGAGCAAAGGGTGAGGGAGCTGGGCCTGTTCAGCCTGGAGAAGAGAAGGCTGAGGGGGGACCTGATCAGTGTCTATAACTACCTCATTCTTACCTTTCTCATGAAAGGCTCCTCTTGCGATTCACTTTTTGCTTCTGCTTGGAGGCGCTTTACCTGTCTCATGAAAGTGTCATTCTTACACTTTCAATAAAACAAAAGAGGGGGAGATTTCGGGGAAAGGATTAAACTGAAAGGCAGTTGGGGAAAAAGGAGGCATTGAGAGAACAAGGAACAGGAAGGTGGAGGAGCCAGAGCGACGGGCAATATGGAGGAGCCATAACGCCACCAGGCCGGCACGAGGAAGACCCATGGAGGACTACAAATGGCAAGAGGCAACATGGCGCCTTCTGGTGCTTGGACTACTGTGAGTGTGGGGCGTGGTCTGGTCGGGTGTTACGGGATAAAAGGGAAGAGCTACAGCATTAAAGCGGCCATTTGTTCACCCCCATGAATAGTCCCCTGTGATTCCTTGGAAAAACCAAGGCCACACAGGATAGAGGCTGACCGGCTGGAGAGCCACTCTGCAGAGAGGGACCTGGGAGTCCTGGTTGACACCAAGTTAATCATGAGGCAGCAGTGCTCTTGTGGCCAAGAAGGCCAATGGGATCCTGGCTGCATCAGGAGGAGTGTTGCCAGCAGGTGGAGGGATCCTGCCCCTCTACTCATCTCTGGTGAGGCCGCACTTGGAGTATTGGGTGCAGTTCTGGGCTCCCCAGTGTAAGAGGAACATGGAGGTTCTACAGAGAGTCCAGTGGAAAAAGACAAAGATCAGTATGGGACTGGAACATCTCTAATATGAAGAGAGACTGAGTGAGTTGAGCCTGTTCAGCCCGAAGAAGAGAAGGCTGAGAGCGGATATGATTAACATGTATAACTTAGTGAAGGGAGAATGTGGGGAGGAAGGGGCCGAGCTCTCCTCAGGGGGGACCAGTGACAGGCCAAGGGGTAATGGGTGCAAAGTGCAACACAGGGAGTTCCATCTCCATGTGAGGAGGAACCTCTTCACTGTGAGGGTGACAGAGCCCTGGAACAGGCTGTCAAGGGAGCTTGTGCAGTCTCCTTCTCTGGAGGTCTTCAAATCTCACCTAGATGCCACCCTGTGCCCCATGCTCTAGGTGTTCCTGCTTGAGCAGGAAGGTTGGACTAGATGATCTCTAGAGGTCCCTTCCAACCTTTAACATTCTGTGATTCTGCGATTCTGTAATTCTAGAAAGGCCCAGGTGGAATTCCAGAGCCTCCTCCCACCTCTTGAGTTCCGTCTAAGCGAGCTCACAGCTAAAGAATATGTATTTCTTGTGATTCAATCCTCCTTTCTTCCACTGGCCACATGGAGGGGCTGTGGGTGGCTTCACAGAAGACACAGTCCCCCTTTCCCTTCCAGCACATTTCATACCTAGGGCATTTCTGAACTAGCTGCACGCTAGATCGGTTTGCCCTAAGCCCTACATTCCCTTGGCTTTGCAAGGGCTCCTAGAAAACGTGGACACTTTGTTCCTGTCTTCTGAAAGGAAGGGAAGGGAAGCACCAGCCAAGATGATACGGTTCCAGATTTTACCTACAACCCTGGAGGAAACTGAACATGGAGCCCACGGCTGCAGACCTGTGTTCAGTGCCCTTGTCAGCCCCTCTTTTAGCAGAGCGCTTTGCATACGGCATTGCATCAAAGACAAGAAGAAATTCCCTTCACACCCTGAGTAGTAGCAGGGTGTGTCTGCCCACTTCCTCCAAGCATTTTAAGAACAGCTAGAAGGTCTCAAAGGGTCTTTTCCCCTGCACGAACTCAAGGAAGACAAAGAAATTAGTCGTGGCTGCAAGAAGGAAAGAAAAAAAAAAGTCTCACAAGTCTGAAAACTCCCTGCCTGAATATTTCAGGAGCGCTTTGTTGCCCACTTGTTGGCCATTCAAGAAGGCTGGAGGACCCTGTTACCTGGTGAGCCAATAAAGTCCCAAGCAGAAGGACAAACTGACACACTGCACACGTGGCATTACACCAAACTTGGAGGAAAGGATTTTATTATGTCAGTCTCATGGCACTGAGCTGACAGAGTTGCATATGCCAACGATCTCCTCCCAACTGTTGAGTCGCATGTAAGCGAGCTCACAGCTAAAGAGCACGTGCTTTCTTGTGCTTCAATCCTCTTTTCTTCCACTGGCCACGTGGATGGGTGTGGGCTTCAAAGAAGACACAATCACTGTTTTCCTTCCAGCACATTTCATACCTAGGGCATTTCTGAACAAGCAGGATGCTAGATGACTTTCATATGCTATAATTTTAAGCCAAGGAGAAATGGAAGCATGGAAACTAAAGGTGAATTTAGTCTTTAGAAAAGTCCCTCAGACTTTGTCAGGCAAATCTTTCAGTCCTGCAGTACGGATGGGGACAGGGCTTTTGAACCAAGACACAGCAGAGAGCTGTTGTTGGAGAATTGCCTTTGGTGGCAAAGCACTTGCTAGGGCTGGGAGCAAGCTCCATCGTGCTGGAGAGGCCATTGCTCAGGGATGGCACGTGGCAAAGCCACCACACCGAGGGCTCTGTGTTTGTGACACGGAAGGGTCAAAGGGCTGCTTGGCCCCGCAGCCGGTTGCCCGCRGCTCTGGCGGAATGTTTGCTCTGGAACCTGCAGTCTCCCTGGACAGCGCTAGTGGTTCGAAACCGCTTCCTCCCCAAGTGGAGCAGCGCTACTTTGCCTTCCCTTGTTCAAGGATAACTACCCCTTTGGCTTCGCATTTCAAATCAGCAAGCCGGTCCAAAGGACAGGCAGGTTGATGGACGCGAGGGCTGCCCAAAGGCAGCAGAGAGGCCGAGGTGCGGCAGGCAGCAGCATGCGTGACGGCACATGGCCTAATGACACCAATGCCAATCCAGCAGACCAGGCCTCTGAGAACATCCTCTTCTACTGCWTTSAGGATTTGGAAGATATCTCTGAGGATGAATTAGAGGAGCCCTGGGATCTGTCATCTACATCTTTTTCTGAATCAGAGGGATCATCCAAGCAGACAGATGGCATATGGGCTCCTGACACAGATCCTGAACCAAGAGCCAATGCCTCTGAGAACATCCCCTTGTACTACATTGAAGATTGGGAAGAAATCTCAGAGGATGAACTGGAAGAGCTCAGGGATCTGACACCCACATCTTTTTCCAAATCATCGGCATCTCCGAAGGATATAGATATCACATCATCCCAAGAGACACATCCCCATCCAACAGGGGATTCCCTGGGAAACATTCCCTTCTCCTACCTTGAGGATTTGGAGGATGTCTCTGAGGAAGAGTTAGATGAGCCCTTGGAATATGAAGAGTTTGTGACAGACAAGGCCTCTGAGAATATCCTATTCCGGTACATTGAGGACTTGGAAGAAATCTCCGAGGACGAATTAGAAGACCCCTGGGATCTGTCACCTACATGGTTTTCTGAATCAGAGGGATCACCAAAGCAGACAGAGGGCACATTGGCTCGTGAAACAGAGCCTGAACCAACAGGCAAGACTTCTCAGGACATCCCCTTTTATTACGTTGAGGATTTGGAAGAAATCTTGGAGGATGAATTAGATGAGCCCTGGGATCTGTCTTCTCCATACTTTTCTGAATCAGAAGGATCACCCCAGCAGACAGAGGGCACATTGGCTGATGACACAGAGCGCGAACCAAGAGGCAAGGCTTCTGAGAACATCCCCCTTTATTACATTGAGGAGTTGGAGGAAAACTCGGAGGATGAATTGGATGAGCCCACGGATCTGACACCCACATCTTTTTCCACAGCACAGGCATCTCCCAAGGATGTAGATATCACATCGTGTCATGAGACACATCCCCATGTAACAGGGGATTCCCTGGGAAAAATTCCCTTCTCCTGCCATGAGGATTTGGAGGATGTCTCTGAGGAGGAGTTAGATGAGCCCATGGAAAATGAAGATTTTGTGAAAATCTGCATGACTGATTTACTGCTTTCAATGTCCATGAGGAAAAGACCAAGACTCTTGCCACCAAGCACCAAGATGTATATCGAGATGCCTCGAGAAAAGGCAATATGCCAAGATGTGCAGAAGAGCAGTCCACTATCACCAGAGGACTGCCGTCCTGTTGGGGACACCTATGTGCAGGAAGCCACTGGCATCTCTACGGGAGAAGCCTGTGACAGGAGAATTTCTTCCTCACCACACTCAGCCAAGAGCAGCTGCAGCTCCACCACAACCTCTGCTCAGTCAGGCCACGTGCTGGTGGCCGTGGCCGACAACGACACCGAGCGCTCCCAGCCTCAGCTCGCGGGACCGTCAGGCAGCGCCTCCAAGGAAAATCAGAAAGGGAATTGCAAGAGGAGCCTCCCTGCCACCTCCTCCCCTCCCACACCTGCGGAGCAGGCTCCACATGGAAGGGGTCTCCAACACCTGCCCCCAAAGAAGCGCTATCGCTCCTGCTGCCATTAGGGAAACAAGGGTTTCCCTGGGCTATGGCAAGCTGCCGCTCTGCTGCAAGGGGCCAGCCTCTGGACATGTGTGTGCCAGCCTGCCCTTTCCCAGCACTGCTGCCTCAGAGACCTCCAGCAACCCCCCTCCTCTTTCCCCTCCCTTTCTAGGTAGTCACTTAATGTTCTCTAAATAAAATTACTCATGTTGTTCTTAAGTTACACTCTGGTGTGTGTTCATTATCAACAAGCGGATAAGTAAAATCTGCTCGTAGGCAAGCTCTTGGGGGAAGGAGGAGGAGGTTATGGGCACCTTCTACTGCACCTAGAGGAATGGCAGACAAATGCATAATTAAGCCATTCTTTACACTCCGGTTGAATGACTGTGAAGTTTAGAGTGAATAATATTAAAGCATGAATGAGAAGAGAATGCCATGTTACACAAAATGATAGTTACTAGTGGAGCTACTTCAATTAATGAATCTTCCATCAAAATTAGTCCAC
>NW_020455094.1:114516-116862 GCF_003342845.1 Nothoprocta perdicaria
TGGTCTCAAGCACCTCCATCTCAGCACCTCTGACCTGAATTCTGTGCACAGACTAAGCACTGCCTTCCTTTGGCTYTGCAAGGGCTCCTAGAAAACGTGGACACTTTGTTCCTGTCTTGTGAAAGGAAGGCAAGGGAAGCACCAGCCAAGACAGGGACATTTCCAGATTTCACCTACACACCCTGGATGAAACTGAACATGGAGGCCGTGGCTGGAGACTTGTGTTCAGTGCCCATCTCAGCCCGTCTTTTGGCAGAGCGCTTTGCATATGCCCTTGCATCAAATACAAGACACATTCCCTTCACACCGAGGGCGTGAGCAGCGTTGCAGCTTGCTCTCATGCAGAAGCCCCTGCAAATTTGATACATGTCGTGAGAATCAAGGGATGTTTGGAACTGTGAGCTTGCTTGTACTTCCCCATGTCCATCCTCTCCGAGGAGAGATGACAGTGTGCATAGATGTGCAACACTCCTATTTGGTGGTAGTAGGGCTTGATGGGAGTCAGTGCTGCTCTGTTATTTCTTTGTTTGTATAGTTTATAATATGGTTCTCTTTTGTTTTTTTTTTTTTTTGTTTGTTTGTTTGTTTTTGGTTTTTTTGCTTTGCTTTGATTATCACAGTATTAGGATACAATATCAATGGTGTTCCTGCTGTAAATCAAGCAGCCACATAGGGACAAAAAATATCCTCCCAGGAGATGCACTTGAGGCTCCTGAGAGCAGATTCCAGTTTTCTCTTTGTTCCAGTAAGAATAATCTTCTTTGCACTTCATCCAATCATTCTAAGAGGAATTAGGAAGTCTCCAGGAGTCTTTTCCCCAGAACTAACCCAAGGAAGGCAAATATATTACACCTGGCTGCAAGAAGAAAGCAAATACTTAATTTGCACAGGTCTGAAAACTCCCTCCCTGAATATTTCAGGAGTGCTTTATTGCCGAGTTGTTGGCACGTCAAGAAGGCTGGAGGACCCTGTTTCCTGGTGAGCCAATGTAGCCCCAGTCAGAAGGACACACTGGCAAACTGCACACATGGCATTACACCAAACTGGAGGGATGGATTTTATTAGCATCTGAGCTGACAGACTTGCGTATGCCAAGACCCTGGTCAGCCTTTCTCCTTTTGCTCCCCTGTCTGCAAGGAGTGCCTAATAAGGGCAAAGGGAAGATCCCACCGAACTTTGCCTCACTCTGATCTTGCTGCACCACTAAGCACAGCCATAATCCTGTTGAGTAACTGATGGGAGGAAGGAATGGAGCGGGAATTCCGCCTTTTCTACCTGCAGAACCAATGCTCTTCTGTTCATCAGTGACTTGGACGATGGCACTGAGTGCACCCTGAGCAAGTTTGCACATGATACCAACCTGGGTGGAGTGGCCGACACTGCAAGGGTTTTGCTGCCGTTCAGAGGGATCTGGACAGGCTGGAGAGTTGGGCAGAGAGGAACCTCATGAGGTTCAATAAGGACAAGTGCGGGGTCCTGCACCTGGGGAGGATTAACCCCAGGCATCAGTACAGATTAGGGGCTGACCTGCTGCAGAGCAGCTCCACGGAGAGGGACCTGGGAGTCCTGGTTGACACCAAGTTAACCATGAGGCAGCAGTGCTCTCGTGGCCAAGAAGGCCAATGGGATCCTGGCCTGCATCAGGAGGAGTGTTGTGAGCAGGTCAAGGGAGGGCATCCTGCCCCTCTATTCAGCCCAGGTAAGGCCGCACTTGGAATATGGGGTGCAGTTCTGGGCCCCCCAGTGTAAGAGGAACGTGGAGGTTCTCAAGAGGGTCCAGCAGATAGTGACAAAGATCATTAAGGGACTGGAACATCTCCTGTATGAGGAAAGACTGAGTGTGTAGGGCCTGTTTAGCTTGGAGAAGAGAAGGCTGAGAGSAGATATGATTAACATGTGTAAGTTCTTGAAGGGAGAATGTTGGGAGGAAGGAGCCGAGCTCTTCTCAGTGGTGTCCAGTGGTGTCCAGTGGTGCAAAGTGCAACACAGGGAGTTCCATCTCCATGTGAGGAGGAACCTTTTCACTGTGAGGGTGACAGAGCCCTAGCATAGGCTGTCCAGGGAGGTTGTGGAGTCTCCTTCTCTGGAGGTCTTCAGAATTTGCCTGGATGCCACTCTGTGCCCCATGCTCTAGGTGTGCCTGCTTGAGCAGGAAGATTGGACTACATGATCTCTAGATGTCCCTGGTAACCTTTAACATTCTGTGATTCTGTGATGCTAGATCGGTTTTATCTAAGCACTGCATTCCTTTGACTTTGCAAGGGCTCCTAGAAAACGTGGGCTTTCTTCCTATCTAGGGAAGGGAAGGGAAGGGAAGGGAAGGGAAGGGAAGGGAAGGGAAGGGAA
>NW_020455094.1:117342-163450 GCF_003342845.1 Nothoprocta perdicaria
GGAAGGGAAGGGAAGGGAAGGGAAGGGAAGGGAAGGGAAGGGAAGGGAAGGGAAGGGAAGGGAAGGGAAGGGAATCACCAGCCAAGACAGCACAGTTCCATATTTGACCTACAGACCCTGGAGGAAACTGAACCTGGAGGCCGTGGCTGGAGACTTGTGTCCAGTGCCCCTCTCAGCCTCTCTTTTAGCGGAGCGCTTTGCATACGCCCTTGCATCAAAGACAAGACACATTCCCTTCACACCGAGGGCATGAGCAACGATGCAGCTTGCTCTCATGCAGAACCCCCTTCAAGTTGGATACATGTCCTGAGAATCCAGTGATCTTTGGAAGTGCGAGCTCGCTTGTACTTCTCCACTTCCATCCTCTCCTTGGAGAGATGACACTGTGCAAAGATGCAACAGACTCCTGTTTCGTGGTAGTAGGGGGTGATGGGAGCTTTTTCTTTGTTTGTTTATTTTCTAAAATGTTTTTTTCCTGTTTTCTTTTTTTTGAGGGGGGGGGGGTCGTTTTGTTTTTTTTTTTTTTTGGTCTTGTTTTGCTTATCACAGTATTAGGATACAATATCAATGCTGTTCCTGCTGTAACTCATGCTGCCTCATAGGGACAAATGACATCTTCCCAGGAGAGGTACCCGAGGCTCCTGAGAGCACATTCCAGTTCTCTCTTTGCTTCAATAAGAATAATGTTCTGCCCACTTCCTCCAAAAATTTTAAGAGGAGCTAGAAGGTCTCCAAGGATCTTTACCCCTGAACTAACCCAAGGAAGGCACATAAATTACTCCTGGCTGCAAGAAGAAAGCAAATACTTAATTTGCACAGGTCTGAAAACTCCCTCCCTGAATATTTCAGGAGTGCTTTGCTGCCCAGTGGCTGGCCAGTGAAGAAAGCTGGAGGACGCTCTTGCCTGGTGAGCCAATGAAGTCCCAAGCAGAAGGACACACTGACACACTGCACACGTGGCATTACACCAAACTGGAGGGATCGATTTTATTATGTCTCTCTCATGGCGCGGAGCTGACAGACTTGTGTATGCCAAGACCCCAGTCAGCCTTCCTCCTTTTGCTCCTCCTTTAGGCAGGGAGTGCCTAAAAAGAGCAAAGGGAAGATCCCAACAAACCTTGCCTCACTCTAATCTTGCTGCGTGGCTAAGCACAGCCATAACCTGAATGAGTAACTGATGGGAGGAAGGAGAGCAGTGGGAAGTCTGCCATTCCTAGAAAGGTCCACGTGAAATTCAGCAGACTCTTCCCACCTCTTGAGTCCTTTCTAAGCGAACTCACAGCTAAAGAGCATGTGCTTCTTGTGCTTCAATGCTCCTCTCTTTCTGCTGGACACACGGAGGGGCGTGGGTGGCTTCAAAGAAGACACAGTCCCCCTTTTCCTTCCAGCATGTTTCATACCTACGGCCTTTCTGAACTAGCTGGATGTGAGATGGGCTTGATATGGAATAGTTTTCAGACAAACAGAAATGGAAGCATTGAAGCTAAAGGTGAATTTAACCTTAGAAAATCTCTCAGACATTGTCAGGCAAATCTTTCAGTCCTGCAGTAGGGCGGGTGACAGGCCTTTTGAACCACAACACAGCAAAGAGCTGTTGTTGGAGAACTGACAGAGATGCCTTTGGTGGCAAGGCACTTGCTAGGGCTGGGAGCAAGCTCCATCCTGCTGGAGAKGCCATTGCTCAGGGATGGCACGTGGCAAAGCCACCACACCGAGGGCTCTGTGTTTGTGACACGGAAGGGTCAAAGGGCTGCTTGGCCYCRCAGCCSRTTGCCCGCRGCTCTGGCGGAATGTTTGCTCTGGAACCTGCAGTCTCCCTGGACGACGCTAGTGGTTTGAAACCGCTTCCTCCCCAAGTGGAGCAGCGCTACTTTGCCCTCCCTTGTTCACGGATAACTACTCCTTTGGCTTCGCATTTCAAGTCAGCAAGCCGGTCCAAGGGACAGGCAGGTTGATGGACGCGAGGGCTGCCCAAAGGCAGCAGAGAGGCCGAGGTGCGGCACGCGGCAGCATGCGTGACGGCACATGGCCTAATGACACCAATGCCAATCCAGCAGACCAGGCCTCTGAGAACATCCTCTTCTACTACATTCAGGATTTGGAAGATATTTCTGAGGATGAATTAGAGGAGCCATGGGATCTGTCACCTACATATTTTTCTGAATTAGAGGGATCACCCAAGGAGACAGATGGCATATGGGCTCCTGACATAGATCCTGAACCAAGAGCCAATGCCTCTGAGAACATCCCCTTGTACTACATTGAAGATCTGGAGGAAATCTCGGAGGATGAGTTGGAAGAGCCCGCGAATCTGACACCCACATCTTTTTCCGAAGCACAGGCATTTTCCAAAGATATAGGTATCATATCATCTTATGAGACAAATCCCCATCCAGCAGGTGATTCCCCTGGGAATATGCCCTTCTCCTGCCTTGAGGATTTGGAGGATATATCTGAGGAAGAGTTAGATGAGCCCATGGAAAATGAAGAGTTTGTGAAAATCTGCACAACTGATTTACTGCTTGCAGTGTCCACCAAGAAAAGACCAAGGCTCTTACCAGCAACCACAAAGATGTATATTGAGGTGCGCCGAGAAAAGGCAATAGGCCGAGAGGAGCTGAAGAGCAGCCCGCTCCCACTGGAGGACTGCCGATCCGTTGGGAACACGTATGAGAAGGAAGCCGCTGGCATGTCCAAGGCAGTTGCCTGTGACAGGACAATTTCTCCCTCACCATGCTCACCCCAGAGCGGCTGCAGCTCCACCACAACCTCTGCTCAGTCAGGCCATGTGCTAGCAGCCGTGGCCGACAACGACACCGAGCGCTCCCAGCCTCAGCTCGCGGGACCGTCAGGCAGCGCCTCCAACCAAATTCAGAAAGGAAATCGCAAGAGGAGCCTCCCTGCCACCTCCTCCCCTCCCACACCTGTGGAGCAGGCTCCACATGGAAGGGGTCTCCAGCACCTGCCCCCAAAGAAGCGCTATCGCTTCTGCTGCCATTAGGGAAACAAGGGTTTCCCTGGGCTACGGCAAGCTGCCGCTCTGCTGCAAGGGGCCAGCCTCTGGACATGTGTGTGCCAGCCTGCCCTTTCCCCAGCACTGCTGCCTCAGAGACCTCCAGCAACCCCCCTCCTCTTTCCCCTCCCTTTCTAGGTAGTCACTTAATGTTCTCTAAATAAAATTACTCATGTTGTTCTTAAGTTACACTCTGGTGTGTGTTCATTATCGGCAAGCGGATAAGTAAAATCTGCTCGTAGGCAAGCTCTTGGGGGAAGGAGGAGGAGGTTACGGGGACCTTCTACCGCACCTAGAGGAATGGCAGCCAATAGCATAATTAAGCCATTCTGTGCACTCTGGTCGAATGACTATGAGTAGCACTATGAATGCTCTTCCACCAGAGCACTTTGCATATGTCATTGCATCAAAGAGGACACATTTCCTTCACACTGTGGGTACGAATAGCAATGCAGGTTGCTGTAATGAGCACCCCCTTCAAGTTTGATAAATGCACTGAGAATCAAGGGATGTTTGGAAACATCAGCTTACTTGTACTTCCCCACTTCCACTTCCCTCATCAGAGAGATGACACTGTGCATAGATGTCCAACACTCGTTGTTTGGTTGTAGTTGGGGTTTTTGGGATCCAGTGGTGCTCTGTTATTCCAGTTCTCATGGGAAATATATACTTATTTTTGTCTAAAATTTTATTTTAATAGTTTTTTTTTTTTGAAGATACTGTGTAATAATGCTTCGATATTGCTAGATTTTCTCAATTTGGTTTCAAATTGTTAAGGTTGTTTTTCTTTTCACCATGATGGAAATGACTTTTGCATTTTTAGTGCTTTTCTTAGGGTATCAGGTCAGTGATATATACTATAGTTACGCAAAGAATTCTGGAATAGAGAGAAAAAAATGGAAAAGACAATGCATACATTAATTAGATTTTGAAATGCAGAATTGATAGCAGTCTTTTTCAGTACTTATCATCTTCTTGTGAAATAGGATGCAAAAAGCAATCACAACCTTTTCGTCTCCAATTACTTTTGAAACAATTATAATTATAGTTTGTAAAAATGACATCAAAGTGAATAATTTTAAACACTTTATTTCTTGTTCAAAATACATATGAAACAATTAGAATAAAATTATTTCAAATGTGTTTCCTTTTTGTTTTAATATAAAATTATCACAAACTGTACACTTCATAACATATCTTTTGAGGTTTCATTGTTACATATTTTTTCAGACAATTAGATTCACACTTTCTAGAGGATACATTGTAAAAATACTGAAATGTGTTACAGCTCCTAGAAGCTAGTGCAAAAAAACATTTACTATCAGTAGTACAATTAGATGCTCTCAAGTTTCACAAATGGCCATTTAGCGCATACAAAAAGCCAGTAACACGAGTTCAAAAAGTTTTGTTTTCTTGTCTCTATAACGCAGAAGCCAAGGATATTGACTTGAACAATGGCTAGTTATCAAATCACAGACTTCATTAAAAAGTCACATCATGAACACTGAATAAAGGGTACTAAAACAGTCAGGTAATTAGTATTATTATGACTAGTCCTGGTCAGCCAACACCACATAGCAAGAGACAAAAATCTTAGAACTCTGCAATTCTTTGTAAGCTACATAGACTTGGCAACATTTGTGATCTAATCATTAAGATTATTTTAAAGGTAGGGAGTTCTGTTAGAGTTGAGCCAGCTGGGGCCTCATCCACTACCCCACACTGTCACAGCAAAGATGCCTATTCAAATGGGCATTGTATCAGCTGCTTTCCTTTAGTATTTTAAAAATATTAAGTATTTTTTAGATGTCCACATATGGCCAAGAACTCCAATTTAACTGCCTACTCTTTAAAGCATACACTCTAGAGAGTGCCTTCCCCACAGATAAGCATCTACCAGTAAAACAAAGTGTTCTTTGCTGAAGAAAAAGATGTGGCTAATTTCTATATTCTACTCTATCTCATGAGGAGCCTCCTTAAGTCAATCATCTTGAATGTAATTTGGATGATATGCTCATGAGAAGAAATGAGAAGCCGTTAAGGACTTCTCTTTCAGTGGCTATAGGGATTTTTGGCTCATGTGCAAGGAGCAAGGCAATGCCAAGCCCACTTTGCAAGGTTGGGAGCAGTGGGCTGAGCGCTCCAGTGAGTAAATGGAAATTGCTTTGCCTAGTCCTTCCTGGCTAGTATGGCTAAGCTGGTGTGGAGGATGCTGGAATGGGCTTTTAGCATAGACTAGCATTAAGACCTACTGCATCAGTCCATTCTTCAGCAAAGCACCTGAGCAGGTACTTCATTCCAGCTGTATGCTCAAGTCAAAGAGACTTCAACGGGATTCAACCAGTAACTCATATTAAAAATATTTCAAATGATTTACTAAAAAAAGGCCCTTATTATGAGCCCCACAAGAAAGGGAAGAAAGCAAGAGTGGGACGTGCATCTCCAAATCAGGACACCAACGGTGGCCACTTGCAGGCTAGAGAACTAATCGTATCTCCTCTTTAGACGAGTGCATTTAAGTCTGACATATTCTATTGAAACTACTCATGTAAACACAGGGGGAGGAGCTTAGACTCACATTTCAAAGAAGAGGAAATACGATATTAAATATATATATATTTCATTACACTGAGATTTTTTTTTTGTTTATTTAACAAAAGTAAATTTTGTTTACTCTTTCTCCATAGAAATATAAAGTGAAAAGAAGTGCTTGTCATCTGATGTGCAACAGGATTATCTAGATTATCTAAATGTTGCACATTAAAGATTTAATCTATACAGATACCCTCTGAGCTTCAGTAGCAAGATGGCATCATGTGGAAAACTGTAGGCCACTATTAAATAGGAAAACCCAAGAAAAAGAACTCTGACCTCTATGCCTGACTACAGAGATCAGACTTTTTTACTGACCAAATCAGGCAGCTGAGGCTCATATTTCTTACCAGTATTAGTAAAATCAGCATATGTAGTAACAGTTCATGCCCTAGAGATGCACTGAAGACTTTGAAGATTGAATCTGAACTGTTAGCAAGCCACAAACATCAATGGTGGATATGAGAGAATTCATTCCGCCTGCCTTAGGACTCCTTCCTAGATGTTTTTCATAAGATGCTCCTTCCTAGATGTTTTTCATAAGATGCTAGCATACATCATGACATGCAACCTGATGCAAAGCCAAGAAATCAACAGGATTATTTCTGCTTGATTTCAATGGTGCGCTGGCCAAGTACATAATGCTGTGTTTCAGAATGAAATGACACATTAAAAATACCAATAGAGTCATTTTGCTGGATGCATTTAATGGTCTATTGCCATGATATTAAAAAATATTTTGACTGTAATTAACAGCAATGAATAGACTTAAAAGAAAACTTGTTTTGAAAGAACATCACATTTCTTGTATCTTAAACATGGCAATGAATCATTTTCAGTAAGCTTTGTTTATTAATGCAAAATATAAAAATATGTATTATAAAGTACACCTTAAAAAGGTTCAATTAAATGACTTTTTGTGCTATATTATTTTAATAAATATTAAAGCTACAGTAGTTACTTTTAGATTTTGTGGTTTTCTTGGGAGAGACAAAAAGGGGATGAAGTGCTTTAACAGTAATTAGAAAAGGAAAAAAATCACAGGAAAAGCTAAATGTGTTCTTATCAGCGTATTTATATTCTGCTGTCATAAATATTTTTGCTGATAGGCTTGATTTTCCTTTTTGCGTTATTATTATCTTCAGTGCATGTATAGATTGGTACTCGAGTACCACTTTTTGCCCTGCTTAGAGATTAAATTATAAACTTTTGTCTTTAAAAAAAGTACATTTTAACAATAGTACAGAAAAATGGGCAAAAAAAATCTAAAAGATGCCTTGAAATGTCCTGAATGAAATCTCTTGTAAGTATGGATTGCTCATTATCAAGCCCATTTTAGATAGGACTGCTATTTGACCTCATGGGTTGCCCTGTGTCTTGAGGGCTTGCTGAATCAGACCCAGTATGTAAGAAATTAATCCTCAGAGCTTCCTAGGTATGACCTACAATTGTCTATCTGCTACTGGCAAGTAGCTAAAGTGCAATAGTGCCAGGCTCTCTTTCAGAATAACACATAAAATGTCTAGCTGTGTAGATTCAGTTGCTGGCTGAGATAAAGCTGTACTATTCAGTTACTGATTTTGATTCTCTGTCTCACATTTACTTAGTAATAGATAAAGAATGATTTGGTGGACTATGAACTGAGAATGTTAAAGAGCTAAATAAATTAATCAAGTTCTCGTATACCAATGCCATAAGGATAATTAAGAACATTAAACACTAAGCCTGCATAAAGTGTGCAAGGAATAAATGTAATACTATGTAAAGAGCTCTTTGGAGAGTCTGTTGAATCTCCTCTTTTTTTTTTTTTTTTTTTTGATTTTCTGGGGTAATCCAGTTTCTCTTTACATAAGACACACACCCCTCATACATACCTATTGGCCAAAAATAAGTATATTTGGCACTTCTATGACTTGTTATACAGTCATATACATAGACAGATGTACAGTCATTTCCCTCACAACCATTATTATGCAATTAAACCTCAGAAAACTGTGGTGAGGGAAGTAATGGTCATGAATCTACTATTCTATTTTTTAGTAAAATGAAGCCACTTCCAGGGTGAAACAATCATGGCACATCCAGTACTATGTGACATTTAGGGCAGAGGAATTTGCTATGCAGCTGAACCTGCCTGAATAGGAAGAACAGGAGGAGACAGGATTTGTCTGGAACATCAGTTTCAGGCCCTACTCATGCTAAAAGAGCTGTGGGATATTAAATGAGAGATACACTATAATTATGACCTCACTTTTGTGAGTCATTTGAGAACTGCCACCTGCAGCAGCCTAGTGACTCTTAAGCCATTGTGTGACATTAGCCTGACCACGAGTTGAAAACAAAACTGGTACCTTGTGCATCACAGCAGCATTTTCAAAAGGTTTCCTAATGGTTTCTGATTCAAAAACTGATTGTCTGAAGCTTTAAAAAATGCGAGAAGTAACATTAAATAGCAATTATTTTTCACCTTTCAGAGACTCTCAAATCTATATCAGGTGCCAATAAACTAAGAGGCCACTAGGGCAATTAGGGAGGAATGTGCCTGAGCACAGTCGGGCTTTGTCTTTGACCCTAAACATACTACAGATAGACCAGCAGGGTAGGACTTACTGTGAGCAACTGACTGTGCTCTATGCTCTCAGACTGGGATCTCTGGGCCTGAGAACTATTTTTATTTTGAGACCCATGGTCTGCAACACCAGCTCCCCATTACCCTTGCAAGCCTGCAAATAGCTGTACAAAACATGAAGCGGGGGAATTGCCTGCAAAACTTGTGTTTGCTACATGCCCATTTTCTGATCATCGCAAACACTCGTAATTAACCCTTTTCTTATATTTTTCAATTTCACTTTTAATTATTTTTTTGGTAGAGAGCTCTTACTAGGCTCAGTGGGCTGTGGGCTTTCTTTGCCTCCTGTCTACTCTTGCGTACCTGACCCAGATGCTACAGAAACTATTTTCTTGCTTGTTCAGTCCTCTTCACTTGTGATACAAATATCTATCTCAACTCAGTGCTTATTGAACAAATTAACGTGTTCCCTTTCTCCAACTGCAAACTGTAAGTGTATTCATAGAAATGAATAGATTTTATAATCTATTTTTCTAAAAACAGCTGACAGCCTACAACTCCTCCTCCCCAGAAACTTACCTGCAATTTGTCCCCTCTAAAAAAAAAAAATAATTAAAAAAAATCAACAAAAATAAACAAAGAAAAACACAGATTGCTTTCTGATAATGGTAATGTCAGTGCCTACAATGCCACGCTCTTACATTTGCAATCACTTTTTTATATCACCTCTGATAACAGGAATCATGTATGGGTAAAACAAGGCAGGAAAATATAGTTGAACAGTAGGTTTTCTTAGCACTGTTTTGCTGTGCTCTGTATGATACTCCACTGGCAAAGATTTTAGTGAGCTTTCATGAAATAGTTATACCCCTCCACTCCTTCCGCAGTCTGTCTTCTCTTCTCTTTTCATGTCAAGCATCCTGATCTCACTTCTCCAGGGGGGTGGTAGAACTGCATGTTTTTCCTACAGTTAGGCTAGGCTCTGCGACACTGTCTCTGTAATAACTGTGCCGACCCAGAAAATGTGAATTTATTTGTAACTTTTTTTTTCAGGGAGCCTGTAAATGCTCTCTTGAAAACATAATGTTTAATGGTAAGCTTAAACATTTAAAATAAAATGCTTTGGAAATAACAGACTGCATGTACATCTATCTTAGCTAAAGGCTTTCTACCTGTTAATGGGAGTTCAATTTCTCTGTGAACTTGAACAACAGCTTGCATCCTAGTCTACTCAGACACAAATCTTCCCTTTTCTGAAATATCTCTTGATCTTTGCTCTTCTGTTTTTCCCTTCCACGCTTGAGTTTTCCCCATTTTGGATTACTTGAATTTTTGAGACTGGCTGTGGATCTGCCAGTTGCTGTGAAGAATTGCTAGGGTCACCAGAAGGAAAACTGACTTTTAGAAAACCTCTGTTTTCACTAAGAAGCACCTTGATGTCAGACATGCTCTGCCCATTGCCCCCCTCCTACCCTTTTCTAAGCTTACTTATTCAACTCCTTTAATTTTAGACCAAAAGCCAATTCAACATACTGTATTCATAAATTATTATAGAGAAGTTTCACTTTCTTCCCAGCAGTTATCTGACTTCCTGCAGATTCAACTTTCAGAGCACATTGTCATGAATTATATATCAGAGTCCTACTGTCTTCCCTACTGGATAATGTTTTTGTACTCTGAGAACTTATTTAACTTGTATTTATATTTATTAGTTATAATTTACCAATGTTGACATTGAGAGTCTTCAGTAGGGCTTAACATATTTAATCAACAGTTTACTAACTTGGGCTTAGCACTATAGAGCACTCTAGGAAATGCTCTGTGGGTTCACGAAGGCACCAAAGCTTGTCCTTAATATCAACAAGATGAATAGTCCTTGTGATGGTACAGGGTAGTGCTTTAATTGATTTTTCCTGTTTTAAAAATTGTACATGCTTTATTTCCTTTCAGAGGACCAAGTCCCATGTAACGTAAGACTGATGGTCTATGCTCGAGTGGAAACATTTTACATAGCAGTACCAGTGGCATTCTCTTTTTTAAGTCAGTAAAGTAGAGGTTTCCCAGCAACAGCAACATTGTAGAGGTGCTATCAGATAAAATATAAAATCACAGCCTTGAGCACTTGCTATCACCAAGCATCCCCTAGCACTTAGCACAAGATTGAAGGTGTTAGTTCTGTTTTCCTGGCCAGATTCCCCTGTGATATTTAAATCCCACATGTAGCTTCACTTTCTCTTAGAGTTCCAGTTCTTGGTTTTCCTGCATACTATTAAAGAATTGCCAATTTCCAGCCAGAGCTAAGGAAAAGAGGAATTTTGTATAAGATATTTATTTGGAATAGTGATTCTGAGGGAAATATAAGTTTAAAAAGTAAGCTGTCATTTATCCTGGACATGGAAAATGACTATGATCAGCACCTCAGTAATTCCTGAACCTAATCCCACTTTCATCCTGCTTTACAGTACATGAAGAATGAACAAGTGATATGAATATTATAATAATTATCAGTTTTGACAGGAGCTTTTAATTTCAGAGTTTTGCAGTTGCAATGAGGAGCTGTGTGTTTACTACCATATCTTCTTGATTATTTTCCTTTGTCCTTCTTAGCTCTGTGGTCTGTTATGAGGCACAATTTATCTATTCGCTGATAATAAACAGCACGGAGTTTAAAATTAGAAGCCTCAGAAGTCAAACAAAAGTGAATCTGCAAAGTATTAAACTGAATCTCAGCTGTGCTGTGAGTGATAAAGAAGATTTTCCATCAAACATGGCTAATATTCTCATCATACACTATAGTTTATCTATATTTTAGATTGTCTGTGTTAAGAAGTTAATTAACACCATTTAATTAACAGTGCACATGTAGGTCATACTTTATACCTACAGAATTCAAAGTCTTATGAACTCTTCAGGACCGGAAACTCTCTTGATATGGATTTGTCCAATATTCACCACAAACTGAAGCCTATTTCTCATTAGGCCTTAGTTGTCATAGAAGTGCCAAATAATAGTGACTATACATTTTGCAAGTGCAAATACTTTTGTGTGCAAATCAAAGTTTTTGCATGCTCAAATACGAAAAAAATGAAATTTTGTAGGCACATTCATGACTTTCTGAAAAAATTGGCATATTCATCAATTCAATGATCAATTCATTGGCAATTTCATCAATTCAGAAAGTTCAAAAGAACTCTATTACTGAATTCAAAAATAGTTCTCTGCCCACTTTTTCAGCCTTTTGCACAGTCAAATGAAAATACATCCATAGAAAGAAGTAGTTAGAAAGTGAATGCTTTTTCCCTTGGAAGAAAATAACCCAAAGACCCCTTTTCAAGATTTCATGATTGCTCAAAATTTTCTTCAAGTCTAAACCCTTTTCTTAAACAATCATAAACATATTCAATATTTTTGGACTTGATATTTAAAGGTAAGATGTCAAAACATTTCCATGTATCGAAGAAACAATTTAGAAGGGGAACTTTTGACCTGATATACTAGGCTTTGTTTTATCTTTGTGAGTCCTGACTACTTTCTCTCTTCTTGGCCAACTACTAAGGAATATATATTTTGTATTAGCAGTGCTTTCTAGAAGCCAAGAAGCCAATGCTATCATTGCTCCCTGAAACTCTGATGATTATAAGGGACTTTGGAGACCTTCTTGTTTTCCTATAGAATGAGAATAAAGACATAACTATCCTACACCTATTGGTCCAAATCCCATAGATTTCAATGTGTAGGTCAGCAGTTGTCTTTCAGCAGTGCAGGCAGAAGTACAGGTCAAATCTCTACTAATTGAAAAGAAGCCCAGTACAGACAAGAGATAGAGGGGAAGAGACAGATACTTGCTGGGACATCAAAGGGAACGGCCGTATCAGCTGAAGTGTACAATACAGAGGTTTAAAGCTTAAATAAAGGAGTGCAATATATGACCTGCATCTTATTAAGCAGTAGCTATTGTGCATTTGCACTGGAATCCTAAATCTACCTGTGGTTTAGGGTCCTACTTTACATTTTGCATAGATCTAATAACAATTTTATGGTTGCTTAGAGCAAATCTAATGGTCCCTGAAAACTTATTTAATGTGGGGAGGGGAAACAATTGTTTGAATATAGTATTTACCCAGAAGACTAGAATGGCTCATTAGATACATTTATATGTGGGCTTTTTCACTTTCCAGTGCATTATTGAAAATAAATATAAAAATTTAGCAGCTCCCCTGGAACTACTTAATCCATCTTGTACTTTGTCTGTACAGTTCTGTGGTTTACTGTTTTGAAAGTACAAAAAGCTCTGCAGTGCAAAATACAATTCTTATTAAATACAGTTAATGTTTCCAGTAAATCATTTCAATAAAAAATAACTCAAGCTTTTGGAAGTGCTAGTTTTTCAAACTATTGTAAAATTACTGCAATATACTTTACACCAATCATTTGCCATTTTTTTTTTCTCAAATTAGGTCAATGTTTCTGACACAGCAGAGAAGCAACATAGAAACATTCAGGATGGGGCCAGGGAGTTTAAACTCTGCTACAAATTAAATCATTTTACATCTCTTACTGAGAAACGACATAAAACAAATTTTCATTGCCTCAATAAGTGCTGTTTTTGCTCAGAGAGTATTTTTGTGAGTATGCTCAGAAAGTAATTTGTGAACCAGACTAAAGCCAATGGATAGGTTACATTAAGTATATATTCCCTGTTTTGTGAGATATCTAAAATGCCAGTGAAAAAAATGTAAAATGATCATCTTTTACATTAATTCCATTAATCACTGATAAGAGACTAAAGAAAATTAATGAGGGGAGATTTTTTGAAATTATCTGTCTTGACAATATTGCAGACTGATTTTCATAGTGCAAAGCACCCATAATTCAAGTTTAGATACAGAAGTTATTCACTGTTGTTATTAACAATACAAAAAATCAACAATGGGAACAAAATGAGCTATTACTCCTTTGGTGTTTGATAATAATTTATACTTAAGAAAGTGAAAATTGAAATATCTCACTCTTTAGAATGAAACATACATGATATTAACAGAACAATGAAATAGTTAAAAAAAATGTTGCTCATTGCTGAACATTTATGCTACATTTGATTGTGAAAATGTTAGCTTTTTGGAGATTAGGTGCAAAAAAGTGCAAAGAATATTTAGTCAACTGTTACAGTACCACATTACAAAAATTATCTTCTAAGCCACAAAGGCCACTTCTATTATAGTTTATATTAAGATAAATGTATACACAAAATAGCTTTTTAAACTCCACATGTATATCTCTAACAATCTTGCAAAATCACTCTGAAAATGATTGAGGCCACAAAATTTCATGATGACGACAATGATGGGAGAAAAAGTCCCCAAAATGAAGAGTTTGTTCTCCTATTTAAAAATTTACTCACCCAGAGCAAATGGAGGAATGAAATTCTGCAAGGCTGCTCTGTATTTATGGTGATTAAACTACAATCACAGAGGATCAGTGGACAGTATTACCAACCCTCTCTGGGAAAAGCTATTTCTATGCAGAGGCCATAAAAAAACAACCTGAAATGGACATTCGAGACATTCAAAAACTTGGGCTGAGGCCTCTTTTTTTCGATAGGTAAAGAATGACTGAAAGCTTTATTTTTTTTAATTCACTTTCCATATGTATATGAAATTATTTTATACATTTTTTTTCCCCTCAGAAACGCATGGAATATTAACATCAGCCTTCCCAGCTTTCCTGAAGCAGTTAAGACACTTGAATGCATATTTGACAGTCCCAGGGATCAGTTAAAAGGAATGGAAGACCATTCTTTATCAACATATTCTACGTTAACCAGGCAAAATCATCAATAATGGTTCTTTAGATATCTGCCTAAAACCGTTTTCCCTTCGTAATCAGACTAATGCTCACAAATTCTTTCATTATGGAACACATATATTGGCAATTTTATGTGTATGACATTTTTCTTCTGTGAACATGCTACTTCTTTGAAAAATTGCATCTTCACAGCATTCTTTATGCATTACAACGAGTAATGTAACACAACTTATACAAAAGACCTTCCACCTCATTTTTTTTTTCTAGTTGCAGTTCATCTTTCAAAACTCCCAGTCAAATCATGCAGTCTTTTCTGTGCTTTCACAGGGTCCTTTATAGGAAAATATAAAGAAGGTAGCTATGTGACTGAGATGAACTTTAACACTATGAAGAACCAAGTTCATTAAACAATCTGAAGTTCTCTTCTGGTTTTTAAACCAGCTCACTTCAGCTAACATTTTTTTTTATTTGCTGTTTCCATTCAATAAATGAGCTTACTAGTTTATAAAATTGTTACATTTTGATTTCTCTCTCCACATGTTGATACAAACCACATTTTAGTATTTATAAATATTGGACTCCGAATTCTCAACACGTCCAGAAAGGGGCCACAAACAATCTTATGTGAGCTGTCCACTAAGTCAGAATAGCTTCAAAAAATCTAATAATGCCACACAAAATCAAGAATCACATGTATGTTTGTGTGTAATTCCAGATGCTGGTCATTTTTTGAACAACAGAAATTCATTACATAAATTCTTTTACTTCAAAATATTCAATAAGCTACACTTTGGCCTGAAAAAGGACTGAATAAAGACTGCATGATGATCACAGCAAATGGGCTGGATCCACCTTGTCAGAAGACACTTGTATCTCTGCAGTGCTGCACCAGTCTCAGCAGGACTTGTCAGGGACACATTTGTTGTCCCTGTGGTATCCGCTCTAGCGTTGCTCACTGCAAATGCAGAGACACCAGTGCTGGCTTCGAATCAGCTGTTGGGGAGCTGAAGCGAAAGCCCGGCCCTCTGACACTTATGCGGGGCAGGAAAAACAGTTCCCATGTGTGCAACTGGTCTCCTAACTGCTGGAAGAATTGGACTGTGAAATATGGTCCTCAAAGGCTGAAATGAACCCACTAAAGCCACTAGGATCTGCCCTAACAGCTTCAGTGAGCTTTTGATCCTTTCTCCTTATTCATGAATAAACTAATTTTCCAAAAAGTGGCAATTGCTGTCTTTCATGAGGCGTCCACTTTGTAGTGTTATCTTAAGAAGTCACACTGGATTTAGTGCAATTTAGAGGAAATGACTACTTGGTCTACCTCAGAAGAAGTACACATTACAAGCTGCTGTTGTTTTGAATTGCTTAAGAGATTTTTCTTCTGACTACTTTGTCTATACAAAGGTATAGCTCATATCAAAATACTGCTTTGATATGACATTGAATATATGCCAGAGAGAAAACAAGTGAATGAATTTGCATGAAGAAAGACTATATTTGGCTCAAGTAAACTTCATTTATAAGTTAAGAAATTATTATAAACTGTAATATAAGACTTAGAATAGGAAAAAAAATGTATTTTAATACAAAAAATATGGATAGAGTTCATCTTCGGCAGCCAAACCTTCATTGATGTAGATGTGAGCTACATAGGAGCTTTGGACACTAAACATGATGAATCCATTCTTGTGCCTAGGGTGTAAGTGGTGGTTTTGGTGATGAACAAGATCCCTGGCTATCAAAACTCGTTGCTCGGCCAGGTAACTGAAAGAAAAGTGTTAGCTTTATGAATATCACCATATCTGACCATGCATTTCAATTGTTTCTAAGGATAAAAGAACCCCCACAGAAAAATGTGAATCACAATTATGTCTTGTTTCTTGGTTTTCTTTAGGCTGATAATCCAAACAAAGTTTTTAATCAGTTCTTTCTCAATTCAAGTATCCAATACAGCTAGCAAAAGAAAACTCCTAAAGTGACCTTTGAAACTCCTCTTTGACTCATTCCACAGGAGTAGGCTTATTTCACCATTCAGAAGTGGTACCTCTGTCTACAAAACCACATAATTGAGAGAAAGACAGGAATTTCTGAGAAGAGTCTTTTATCCTGCTCTCAGAAGAAGAACTCTTGGCTCAGTTTCCCTGCCCTTATATTTCTCTTCTGGAGTTTTACTGGTGTTGTAATATTGGGCTTTTCCTACCTGACCCTGGATATTCTGTGAAGCCAGAGGTGCTACACAGTGGGGAAACCAAACAGCCAGTGCCACCTCAAATGGCAACTAATTTTCCTAAACAGATTGGCCCTGAAGAGGCTGAACAGTGAGCCCTCTGGGTTGCAAAGCAGGGCCTGACCCTTTTCAAGGCTTCACTGACCCTTTTCAAGTCCAAAGCCAGTGAACATTCTGTATACAGAAATCAAGTAAGATGTGGCCACAGTAGTCTTCTCTCTATGCCCAGGTAGTTGTTAGTAAAATCACCCATGCATTTGAATAAGCTTAATTATTCTAGAAGTAGCTGCTTGTATGTTGTCTCAACTTAGCCTTATTAGCAGATCAGTTTCAGATTAATATTTTAGCAACATAACTCTTAATGCTAAATATTTTTGAATTGAAAAGGATTTATTCTGAAATGCTTCCAGATGATCTCTTGTAACTGGAAGTTTTAAAGTTTTCAACGTTATAATGCTGCCAGTGGCTCATGGAAGTTTTTGAAATAGCATATCTAAAGGAACATTAAATCCCCAAATTTGTATCTAAGTACATATAGATAGAAGTCTCTTACATGGGAAGATTCACCTGGGAGACTTAAGGGCATGCATCTGTTACTGAAGTGTGATGCAAATGCATTACAACACTTGTCCCATCAATAGGCAGTGACACTCATGCTGTAGTGAATTTCATAAGCAAGTGAAAGAGAATTAATTTAACACACTAAGAAAGAAAGATTTTACCTACTTCTTACCTCTACTAGTGGATGCCAGTGTGTTATTGGTTTACGTGGGTAAGCCAACATTTCATTCCAATGATCTCTTCCAAGCCCTTCAGCATCAATTCCTGTCCGGCAGACCCCAATGACCTCATTGTGCCCTACTCTGAGAAATGTAAGAAAGCAGAATTTCTTTTTAACAAAAATTGTTTCAATATCTGACTCACATAATTCAGTTGACTGATTCAATGCAGCAAGGAATAAAAGATGCCCAAGTTTTCATTTTATTTATTTTATTTATTAAAGGCATTACTTTTAGTGGTAGTATACTAGTAACAAGTTCTATAATGGTAGTATCCAAGAATTCTAGTCATTACCAGCATGCTGCTAGGAGTGACAAAAACAGTGAGGAAACTTAACACCTACCATCAAAAAGATTACAAACTGTGCTTACCGGTCATAATCCATCACTGCAATGGAGAGGCTGACTTGGTCCACATTCTCTGGAGGGATATCAAAGATGATGGCCTCATTATAAACCGGATTGAGCGTGTTCTTCTTCGTAGTTGTTTTCCGCTTTTTCAGTCTTCGACCCTCACACATCAGTGATACTTTGACATATGGATCTGAGTAGTAGATAGTCAGTTGTGTGCATTTGGACTTTATATCATTCAAACATCAACCAAAAAAACAATATTTTTGCGTGACTGTCATGTAGATAAGACACAAGATCACATAGGTCTTTGGAATGCTAGACAACACTGGGTTCAATATGCATGCAAAAGAAAGGCATAGACATACCTACTGCCTGACCAAGGAAAGGGTCTGAATAGGGCCTACACCAATTCTCTTGATATTTCTGTTTGGCAGCCGTTAAACATACAGACACAACAAGCTGCTAATTGCCACCTTTCTGAAGAGACTCTGTCTTGTTATTAAAAAAGGAAGTAGATTCACCTGATGCGCCAGTTATATCCATTGCTTTGAGATTCCTACATTTGATGACTGTTAATGTCATTCTCCCAGCAGTAGGCAAATAACAAAGGGAAAACATGATCTCACCCAAATCTATACTCTCCTGAAAAAGAAAAGCAATGGTTAAAAGTCTGACCATCCTGACAACAAATCAGCTCAAATCAGGCAAAATTTTAGAGATTCTTCTTAATAAGGAGAACCTTTTTTGAAGCATCAAATGTTTTTGAAGAGAATGCACACAGGAATTTTGAGAAAACTTTTTTTTTTAAATATGGGAAGAGTACTAGTAGCATAATGTCTCAGTGACAATATCTAAAATCATTAGACTGAGCAATTTAAACTAAAATCAGAACTGAAACTTAGAGGATAGCTGAAGAGGCAGGAGTACATCTGTACTGAATTCACAGTTATAAAGGATGCTAAATGTAAAAGGCTAAGTTCTGATCTTAAAAAGACTCTGCCTCCATCTTACCCAGTAAAAATAAAAATTTTGGGATATTTATCAAACACATTTCCATGAATTTTAGCCATTGAAACAAATATATGAAAGATTTATTTATCTTTTTCAAATATGCATGCAGGTAAAAAAATATTCTTACTATCCAAGTGGTTTGAAAAGCTGAATTATAAAAATTGCCAGCTTCTACTGTTTTTGAGAGGTGTCTTTATAAGAAAAGCTAAGCACCTCTAATTCTTTCAGGCCTAAAGACATATTTTAAGAGGACGATACACTGGAAATGAAAAACAAGGTCCATGTGGATCCTAATAATCCTCACAGGCTGTTTTTACGTTCAGACTAGGCACTAGCAAATCATGAAATATGAGGGTAGTATACAATCCAGATTTGAGAAACATCTACAGAACAGAGACTCTGTAAATTCTTATTTTTTATTTCCATATAGAAAAAATAATTGTCCAAATGCTATCCACATTTTAGTGCTGAAATGCTATCTTTGTTCCAAATTGTTTTCTGTCCTTTTAATACTTTAACGCCCAATTTAATTACTTACTTAATAAATGTAATTAATACACTCTCTCCCCCCAAAAGCTACATATTAAAAGCAGCCCAGCATTCTTCAATGTGAGCTTATCAGGAGATTACAAGCTGATCATTCTACAAGGCATCAAATTCCCAAACATGTCTATGTGATCTTAAAAGACTTTAACATCTATCAGAAGACTTATTTTTAACATCCCAGCTTCAACACTTTATCGGACAAACCTGCAACTACTCTGACATTAAGATTTTTAGAGAACTGATGGATTTATGGCTTAACTTTTTGAGCATCAGAAAGCAAGTATGATTTTTTAAAATAAAATATAATAAAATGATTATTTTTATGTAGAAGAGAAATATATTGTTCTTAGTCATGAGATAGAGTGGGGATTCTTGTTCACATTTTTTCAGCTGCTTATTCAAACAGTTGTATTGACTTTCATGGGAGATAATGCTCTGTATAAACTGAAAAAGGCACTTCACATCCCTCTTGAGTAAAGATGGACTTAATGACACGCCTCAGGTTCTTTTCCTGCATTGCAGACTCTGCACTGAAGAATGTGGGTTTTAGAATAGCTCTAAATTCTCTGCTGCACTGTTAATAAAATACTAACATTTGAGGAGGTCAGTCAATTTTGTTATAGTTCTGTTCTGAAAATTAATAGATTGATAGGCATGTGAGCATGCGCATTGGGCAACACATAGGACAATTACATCTATCTGACATATTCCCCTGGTTCCTTTCTTTGTCACACAAAAGGCAGAATTTTGTGTCTGAGAATACATTAACAAATTCACTTTTCTAAGTTTCTAAACAGAACTTGAACAAATGAATGCCTGTGAAATATTCTAAAATGAGAAAACTAGTGTTTTCAAGCGACCATTTCAAAGCACTTGTGCTGTCTCATGTTGCAAGGTTCTGTGACTACTTTTCATTCATTTGTTAAACTGGCAAGTGTTCTCTGTTACAGTTTTTATCATATTTGAAATCTGTTTTATACACAGCTTCTGTTATTCGTACTGCTTCCTGAATTCAGAGTCTGATTGTGTTGCTCATATCCATATGTAAAAGAGATCTATTTCATTTGAAATATAGTTCCTCCATATTTAATTCTTCAAAACCTGTTGAGGGAGATGGCGAAGATGGATCATGGACCATAGTAGATACATCACGAAAAGTAATGAGAGGACAGAAATCCTTCCTTCTAGATGTGCTACAAAAAAAATAAACTGTCCTTCAAATTATTTTTATTTTTCCTAAATCATCTTTATTCCCATCACTGCTCCACCAGTCCAAATAGCAAGTACACATAAAAGGACAATGAGTTAAAATTTTAAATAGGATCAATTTTGTCTCTGAATTACATTTTCAAACAGTAATAATAAATCTAATAATTAAACAATTATCTGATAAGTAACATCACCTGATGGCAAAACAATGGCATTACCAGTCCTTATTTTTTGTTGTTATTTGTTTTTTAATCATTAAGAAGTAACAATGTGCACAGCTCAGTATCAAATAAATAGACATAACATGTTCTTAAGGATCTTCATTTTTCCTCAGAACCTATTTTTAATAAACTTTTCGTAAATTCCATGCTCTTCTACTTCTTGTGCATTATTGCATCACCTATCTCTCTGCTGACATCCTAAACTTTTAAAAGACATTGTTCCAATAAGAATAGCCCTACTGTTACAGTGCCTAACAGTTCACAGATTATCTATGAAAGATACCCTTACCCTAAATGCTAGCAACAATAATGTACAGAAATATAAATATATCCATAAAACTAAGGCGAAAAACTCTTGCAGTTCAAATTATACTATGCTAGAGATGTGGACCCTGTTATTCCCTATGACTTGCAGCTGTCTTGGGAGCCAGAAGATGGGGTTGCATGGGCAGAACTGGCTTTTTAAGCTGTAGACTCAGAAGTTAATCAGAAAGTTACAAATCCTTCCTTACAAATTCTGCCTTGTGTAGTTAAATTGAGAAAAACTCATTTTGGTAAGAATGGAAAGTCCTAATATTTTTACTGACTTTCTACTCTGATGATCTACTGAGATGGGTGGTCTTTCTTCATACCCAGGTGAACAATGTGCATTTTGTTAGGACCTCTAGAAATAATTTGTCAGCCAGGATTAAAGTATTATAATTCATCATTAAAAATATATTCTTTGTAACTGTTTCTGGAAGAGTGGAATTGTAGGCTAGTCTAAAATTTATGAACACTTTAAATGTTCCTAAGAAAGAAGATAATAATTCTCTCTATATAGATGATATCTAAACTTGTCTATTGGGTAAAATGACTGGGATATCTTTTTTTTTTTTTTTTTTTTTTTTTTTTTTTTAAATTGATGTATAGTAGGTTTAGTTTTTTGGAGCTAGAAGAACAGGTTCAGACTAAGATAACGAATAAAGTAAGGCTCAGCTTTTAAACACATCATAACAGTCTTTGTCTAAAATTGATCATCATTAGCAACAATTTTAAATGTCCCAGAAGCCTAAGTATTATTGATTTTATTTGAGATTTAAAAATAGGATTTCAATTACTACACAATCCCAGAATTCTAGCTCTTGCTTTATAGTCCACTAGATAATTAAGCTCACACAAACCATCTTGATTGGAACACTTCAGTACAGGCAAACCTGTGGACGCCAAGCAATAAACTGTCCTCAATAACTACAATTGCTTCGCAGTACACTTCAAACAAACTGTAACTTAGAAGAAATCAGCATGAAGCCAGTGGTTGCCACACAAGCATGTTTTTAACTATGTTATAAATGGCTTAGTATCAGAAGTATACATTCACCCAGAACTTTTGTTAGACTAGTTGTACATTTCTTATGCAATACTCATGAAGTTTTATCGCCTTCTTTGGTGTATTTTGAGTTTTTATTTTTCTTCTTTTATTAAGCTTAGATTTCAATTAACAACTAGCTTTACAGATGCTCATAATGATTCCCTCCCACAGACTTCCAATAACTGGTACAGAAAAAAAACAGCATTGAGCACAGCTGCCCTACTGCAAAAAGAAGCATTTAATACTACATGTCTCCTCTTCATTTATTTCCCTTTTGTGCACACAAGCCATCATACACAACTAAGGAACTGGAACAGTGGTAACCACTATACCAGCTTTAGTTTATTTTTATGGCTCCCAGCTCCCCTCACTAGCCAATACATTTTCTGGTACAGTGATGCTAGAACAAAATAAAACAAAGACACAGACCTCACATGAAGGCATCTGCAATTTGGATGAAATTTCTTTTTTACAGTTACAGAAAACAGATTTTTTGGGTAGCATAGTTTTCATCCCACATACATGACCTTAATGGACATATTCATCATGTTCCCATCAGGTTCACAAGGATTTGTACATATTTGTTGTTTCACATCTGACAGTTGGGCAACCAATTTAAACATTTTTTTCTCTTTATTTTTAATGCATTTTGAGTAAACATCTGTACTAAGTATTAGTAATTTTCTAGATGTCAAGTTTTTCAGGCATTTACATACCTGGTCTCTAAGTTGCTTCATTTAGTCATGCTGAAACTGTACTAATTAACTGGATTGGATGGAAAATAAAAGAGAGGAAACTGGTTCCTGAGTCAGCTAAAAATGCATTAAGACATTTCCACTTTTAAGGTATAGATCAAAAATGGGGAGTATAGGATTCTAAAAATCAGTTTGTGTTCCCATCTACGTATTTCAAATATGATTATATTTATGCTATCTCAGAATTTTCAAAAGCAACTTTATTTTGGAAATTTTGTCCCCACAGCTAATACTTCTCTTTTTCTCTTTCCTGTAATTCTTTGAGTACTGGTTTCAGCGCTTTTCCTTCTTACCAGCACTGCTTATTGATTCAACTGTTCTCCTGGGAAATGAATCGAGAGTGGTGTTCATTCTTGTCTCTGTAGAAAACAGTTTGGAAACAGTGAGGGGGCCTGTTGCTTTACTGTCTTCTGTTTCTGGAGACCTAATGTTTGCTGTAGCCTGGCATCCTGGCTGCTCTTGTACACCCAGCTGCTGACTGAGGTCCTGACTATACAGAAAAGACTCCTTGAGACTGGGCAGGGTCCAGCAGGCTGAATGCTCTTAATAAAAGGCCCAGAAGACTTCTGGATGCTTCTTTGGTCACTCCCATTGTAAATAAACATCTGACCTGTGCACGTTCTACACTACCAAAAGTATAGTTTCATCTTGCCAATCAGCAAGGAAGCCCATTTCTGCTTCAGAATTGCTTGGAACAAAGCTACATAAGTCACCTGAACATGGCACTTACAGGTACATGAGGAAAAAAAAAAAAAAAAAAAAAAAGAAAGAGGTTACTGGATCCCTTAGCAAAGATGTACCTCTGAGGCGGCAATGCATTTTCTTACGAAGAGGACATTTGCAGTGAGAAACTCAGAAGGCACAGATCAGTCAAGGTGTGTGTTAATAGCATAACTACTCCAGTATCAGCCAGGCAGAGCAATGCCAACTTCCCTTGAGGAAACTGTATTCTCCATTCACCTAATTCTACTTCTAACGTAGATGAAGAAATAGCAGTTTGCCTCCAACAAAACAGAATATTCAAATGATTTTCTTTTCGTTTCAAATGAAAAGAAACATTCAATAATAAAAACAGAAATCTCCCTGCTTTCCATAACTGCAAAGCAACCCACACTGTCTCTTATCTTTCCTAGCTATCTCTCAGCTCTAAAGCAACCCCAAACCTAGCTGAAAAACCTCAACATTTTTCCTGTGAAGACCGACCCAGTGTATTGTCTCATCCATTCAGCAATAGGCTATGACCTGAATCTTTTATATCATTGACCATGATTGGAAATGACAAGTGTCAGGGATTCTTGGCTTTAAAGACACTGCTCTCATTACAGAAATGTCAAGTGTTTCTGTGCTTGCAAGCTGTTACACTCCCACATGTGTTTAACCTTGTGTCAGAGCTTTTATGGACATTTCCAGGCACACTAATGGACTAAGTCTGTTCAAATGAGGATGGCTAATCATGGGGGACAGTCCCCTACATTGCAGTGATAAAACACTTCCTGATAGGGAGGTTCTTTTAATGCCAAGAAATAAGCTAATCATTACAATGTTGTCCCAAAGTCTGACCACCATAAGACAAATCTTCGTCTGCTCTGTATCACTATTGCCTTACTAAAAGTAAGGTCTAATAAACTAAGTTTTATCCAGTCAGGAAACAGCAAACCATGAGGAGAACTATGCAAAGACTACGCCTGCAATTTCTATGGGTCAACCACATGGTGAGCTTGACTGTTGTTTGCTTTCAAAGGAACAAGCATCTTTTTCCATGACTGAGGTCAACAGCTAATAGGTTTAACAGTGTGACATGCTGCTCTATTAAGTGTTTAAGATGGATCTATTAAAAGACAATGCTACTGTGTATATATATATGTAAATACATATATAAGATATAAGATTTTCCATCTTTTTCAGTATCGTAATTCACTTATGTTCCAAGTGCTCCAGAAAGAACAAGCAAACATCACTTGCATCATATGAAGTCTGTGTCCTTACAATACCTTCTTTCACATTCGACTTCACAAAACTGCAGGAGAGAGATGACAGGTGCTGTAAGACTAAATAATAATCAAATTCCATCAACTTACATGAGATAATCCCAAAGGCTACAAATATATGACAGCTCCAGGACTAACATCCCCAAGAAAACATCTTTATTCTGTAAATGGCTTTCACCTAAATTCTGAGCACTGGCTACACTTACAGGGTTCACCTTCAGAAAAAAATTTTTTGAAAGTCACTTTCCACTAATATTTTGAGCAATGATGCTAAAAGAAAAATAAGTTAATAAACATTTACATTCAGAAAGTATATTATATGCGTTACATTAACTCAGACTACAGCAAGTGGTGTTTTTGCCTAAACATTTTTATAAAATTGAGCATTTGCACTTAAATTTTGTCAGCAATTTAAAAAGAAGAGTTTTTCTTATTTTAAAGTATGCAACATATATTTTGGGAGTAAAAAAAATCAGATCTGTATGTAATGCTCAGAAGCACTTTGCAATAACAGAAACTAGATATTTTGGCTATTGCTATTAAATAAAGCAATCGATTTGATAGTATTTGCTTGCCTCTGTTGCCATGATTTAATTAAAGTGTATTATATGTTACAATAGTCCAATACACTGAGAAGGCTTCAGCAGTGCTCCAAAGCTGCCGCTGAGTTTGTATTGTTTTTAATTAATCAAACAAACAGAAGTAAATGATGGATCATTTATTGAAAATTTGATCACCATGTAAAAGCAAAATTTGGGGATATTAATATCATCAGATATCTAGGATACTTCTTTTCCATAACAGATTGTACACAAAATTTATCTTGATCAATTCAACAAAATGCTTTAGCGCTTACAACAGGTACATGCTATATATTACACAACAGCTGCAAGTTTTTAACTGAACAGATAACAGAGAAACATGAATGACATAAATGAAAAATTAAAAGAACAAAATACAAACTGCAGAAGATGAACACAGTTGAAAATTATAAGAATAAAAATGAGCAAGTGGGAAGCCAATTCTGCACTTGTATAAATAAGTTCCAAATGACCACTACAAGCAAGAAAAAATGTTTCAAAACGTGATCTTTCACAGAGTCATAGGTGATAAGACCAAAAGGACTCAGTGTGACTAACCTGATTTTCCCAAGATTACGTAGTTCTTTCTGTACCAAATAAAAACTTCATTTATGAACTGCAAGAATATCTTTTTAAAAATCCATTACCTTTTAACTATTAACTAAGCAAACAGAGTCTTTGACTAGTGACCCATCTTTTTTTAACTAGTGATGGCTGCCCTCACTGGTAGAATTTTGCAGTCCATTTCCAAAGCAAATAAGGTACACCTTGAATTCCTTGCCTGCAAAGCCTTGCATCACAAATATAAGTTCTCTCCAAGTAGGTAATAGGATGATTTTTACCCTCATTACCACTTTTGAATAGAAAATGCTTGACCATAGAATAGATGTGAGGGACATAGAGCTGTGGAGATGCCAATGCTGCGTATTTTAAGTTTGATCACTTCTTTGATGTCATGTCCAGCCTTCTATACCATTTATCATTAGGAACAGTATAAACAAACTACTGGGTGTTGGAAGCATATACATACATACATAGCGCGATCAGCTTGGTAAGTACCTTCTCACTGAAGCAGTTGTTTGTTTTTTAAAGATTCTTTAGAAACACCAAAATATACTTGCCTGGAATACAGCTATTTCTCACTAATTGCAAACCAATTGGATCATTTTTTTCGAGGCTTGATCCAAATCTTATTGACTCAGGCAAGCACTAGACAAGTACATAATTGCTAGTTAGTGACTTTGGTAGACTTTAAATTTGGTATTTAAAGCATAAGTCCTCCTTGATTAACAATATATACACTATTTAGCTCTGTGCAGGATTGGCCCTCACTTTGCAATTTCTTAAATGTCAGAACTAGAAATCTTTGCTACTAAACCAATTTTAATCTATATAAAGCAGCTAAAGTAAAGCACGAGGCAAGAAACTGCATGTATAGTAAAAGAACATATTTTAGAATGGTTTCATTTTGACAGTAAAAATCAATTCAGTGAATTTGTAACAAAACTTGGTGACAATAATGCAAGGCTTGTGAAAACTGATACGGTTACCCAATACTAGAATATATTTCATTTTCATGTGTTTATTCATAGTTGTTTAGATGGAGGCAGCTTGTTTACACACTTGTAATACTAAAAACCATTCCCATTAAAGACTGAAATTCAAAATCTGGGTGCTCTTTCCTAAGTGTCATAGATAGCAGAACATCAACAGAGTGAACTAAGCCCATAACTGCACATACTGTCTCCTAGTGAAGAAGAAACTTGAATTGGGATTCAGCAGCCAAGATCAGTAATTGTTTTCATCCAGATGTGTATTGGTGTCTCTCCCAACAGCATCACTGAATATGGCCCTGCTATTTCAATCTGGACAAAAACTGATAAATAGTCCAGGACTTCTAGTATACTGAAATCAGTCTAGTTATCAGCTAAAGATCTTACTTGTATGCCTGTTGGAAAGGACCAGGAAACATTTAAATCATTGTTAAAGTATTAAAGATTTTATCAAAGCTAGAATAACTATGCAAAAAAAGTTATTAGATTATTATTTCAAGACCTTAAACATAGATTTAATTTTAAGGTTGAGAGCACAGCTACCTGAAGGCTGAGCATGCTAAAACTAAGCATATACAGATGCAATGTACTGGAGATGTGCCAGAGACTATTCAGATCAGTCTGGTAGACCTACTAGTAAAAATAAATACCTGTTTTCCTGAACTCACAGTTAGAAACTGTGTCCAATTGCTCCGCTCCCTTGTACTGCTTCTCCTCTCTCAGGAAACACATTGCTTATGCTCAAGTTGGTGAGAAACTTCAACTCCTCTTTGTCTTCCTAGTCATTCAGACCTAGACTTCCCTGCTCAACAAATATGAACAGTATGAAAAAAATTTGGGAAAAGAGTCATGAGAGATATCTGGCTTCACTCAACAGACAGTGTTAACCTTCTGTCTCTAACAGAGGCGCCTAGCTTCTGTCTTGTCCTCTAGATGCCAATCATCCCCACTGGTCTACAGAGAGCAGTCCAGCCTATGATGAAAATCATGGAAAACTCAGAAGATTTTATGTATCCCAGCTGATCAAGGGATGGAAAAATTTCTACATGAATAGCATACAAACTAAAAAGACACACACATACACACACACACACAAAAAGACCTTGCATTTTTTTGTCATAAATGAGAAAGACGAGTTTGGTTTTCTAGGCTAACAAAGATGAAGTTTGGAGACTTATGGATTTCCTGATAGTAACCTGTCCTCTATTTTATGGGTAGATTGCACAGGCTTCCTTTTCTTGTCTGCAAGAAGAAACAAATAATTTCTATTTCGTAACTTTTCTTGTTTGTGTTTCTTGAAGCTTGCTAGCAATCAACAGCAAAAGACCCTAAGTGTGGGATATCCAGCAAAGGACATTTTAGCCTTTAAATTCTTTTAGCCTCTCACTTTTCTTTCACAAGATTTCTAATTGATGAAAATGTGCTAAGAAGAGCTGGAAGGATTCTGTTCCTTAATAGCTGGACACTTTGAAGGACAAAGTACTTTGCTAACAGGAAAATGTTAATTGTTCTTGTTAAGCAGTGACTCTTTGTGATGTACTATTTAATTAATAAACCTAATTTACATTCATATAGTGAGCCATGAGGGTGACAGGATGTTCCCAGAAGATTTTTTAGTAATTAAATTTTATAACTTCCTAAGTATCTTATTCACTATGTTTAATGGAAAATATTGACAACTTTCTTCTTCTCCCAGACGCGCTGATAAACAGGATGCTCTGCCACAAACTACAAAGGAGAAATGAAAATATTACATTAACACTTTTGGAACATATTACTTACTGTGGTGGCACAGTGGATGTCTTTCCATACATTGGCTTCCCTGGAGAGATCTGAGACTTCAAAAAGGTTATCAAGAATAACTTCCCCAATCATGTCATGTCTAGAAAATCTGTCAAAATCATAAACACTGAAATGCAATTTCCTGTTGCTGAGCTGATCATACGCTACAGGAAACTGAAAGGTTTCATCAAAGACAGGATTTAATGTCTTTCTGTGAACTCGTGTCTGAAACTTCTTTTTCCTATCTGGAAGCAGATAAATCTTAACGTAGGGGTCAGATGTTCCTGTGAAGTCTTTAGCAGGCAGATCTAAGGCTTTGACAATTGTGACAACAAGAAGTTCATTTTCATAATCGTACCGGAGAGTAAAATTAAGTTTTCCACAGGTTTTCAAATCTTCTTGTTGCCCATCAGAATCCACCGACTTCTGTTTGTAGAGTTCTGGCTTTATTCTCCCAATGCTGGTCGTTGTCTCTCTCCTTTGTAAAACTGGATCTATTCCCATGTTAAAATCAACACTGGACACTTGCATCTGCCTTGGTAAGTGCCTCCTGAAAGAATTGTGCCTATACAGACACATACACATACACAAACACATACACACAAAATGAGCCGTGGTTATCTCCAGGAAAATACCAGTGTGTTACTAATTAGAAAATACAGTAAGTCAAAATAAATACAGGTTCATCTTTTAAAAATAATTTTAAATCCCCTCAAATGCTTTTCAAGTGTTAAAACATCCTCGAGAGGAAATGCACATTCAGAAGTGACCTCCTTATTCTGAAACACACCAGTGTCCTGGCAATGTATTTATAATCTTGTTCTCAGGCTATGCTGCTAAAACTGAATTCAGGTTCTTTCCTGCAGCAAGTGACAGCTCCAACATCGCTTGCTCCCACAGAGATAGGTATGAATGAGTGTAGGAAAAAAAAAAAAGTCATCCATAACATTGCCATCAATACATCCATGTGGGACTGAAAAGGCCAAGAAAAGCTATGCCTGGAGATTTTCAGCATAGTGCTCTGCCAGTATAAGCCACCTTATCCTAGCACATTTCATAGATTTGTATAAGATCTTTGCTACACCAAGGTACAAGCTGCCTTCTCCAACAATATTGTCAAGCTTTCATTCTGGCTTTAATAAATTTCACAGTTTTGGTCAACATATTTCCACGATAGTTTTTTTCCTGTTTGTTCTTAAACTCTTCCGTGCAATGTATTAGAAAATTAAATCAAACACTCCTACCAAGATACATTACATTTAAATCCTTGTAATTCTGGATACCATGCAGCACGTTCAGAGTATTTATGGGCTTATCTTGACTCACGAACACCATTGCAATTTTTTTGTCCTATTAAGACTGAAATCAAACCAGCCTTACAAAAATAAAAAAGAAAGTTGGTCAAATTTTTTCACAGAATTAGTTATCAATATATGCCATTATGACCACATGGTCCAGTTCATTTTTGGGGTATATTCAAAATTGCATGGTGTGTTACTGCTTCTATAATCTGTTCTGGAAAAAACTCGATTTCTCTTACTGCAAGTACACTTAGTTGCCATTAAAAATGTTTTAATTGTCAGAATTTCTTCTGCTTTTTGCAATCAATTGCTTATTAATGACAAATGCAGCCTCGCCTTATTGCTTTGTTTCCCTGCGGTGCTGTGTTCTGAAAACAAGGGGTGACACAGCTGTGTTTCTTTCTTTAAAACACAAATGCAAATAGTCCATTAGAAAGCTACCAGGACTCATTTCATAGACAGTATTTGTATTTTTGCTGCAAGTGAAGTGGTTGCAGAAGACACAAAGAACACAAAGCACAAAACTACTGCAGTTTAGCTCAGCAGAGATACAAGAGGGTAATCTGCAGCCATCAATAATAGACAAGAACATTTCCTCTTTTGGCTCTTTCAGTGTTAGATGTTGGGAACAGTCCTCCTACAACAAAAAGAGGGGATGGAGGACTTCATAGTCTTGATTTGAAGTGGCTCCAGAAAATCCAGGTGTTTTGATCTGCAGCTTCAATTAATAACATACACCTCTCATAACACATTCAGCCTTTTCTTTCCTCTACAGATGGGCCACTTTAAAGATTTTTTTGCCCTGAAATGTTAAGAGTACTCAAATCCATAGCATTCAATGTCCACAATGAAATGGAGCAAGGAGTTAAAAGGCCCAAGCCAGTCAGGAAAAGGTAATTATAATAATATCAGCAGGGAATTTGAAGGCTGTTTGCTTCTGTTCTCTGAAAAAATCAGCCTAACAGGTGTTTTCAGAGGGCCACACTATGGAAGAAACTAAATTCCACTCAAAGTGTACTGGCAACAGGACTTCGGGCATTTGGGCATCTAACAATTCACGTGCTAGCTCCCTGGTGTCCCTGTCTCAAAATAAACTCCACAAAGTCCCATGTTACCAGTATTCTTTAATCTGTGCAAGCAGGCACAGATTAATTAATGAAAGATTACTTGCACTAACCTATACAGGTAGGCCTTCCTCAGTGCTCATTACTTGCAGCTGTAGTGCAGATATGCCCAGATAATCATGTTCAAACCTTGCCACAGAGAGGCAGTAGAAAAAAATGGTTATGCAGGGCAAACAGTGAAAGTGGCTGCATGACATTTTCCAGTGGTTGAATTAAGATGGATATTAGAAAAATCTAATTTTGCTCATACTCTTGCATATGTGATGAACTGAGTTAATATCTGTAAAAATCATAGGTAAGTCCTCAAATCTGTGATTCCTAAGCTCCCAACCTCCTTTCAGAATTTCAGATCTCATAGATGCAGGTTCCTCCAGTGAGGCTAGCCATGGGTTGTGAGGTGCCACTGAACAGAACGATGCAGCTGTAAGATTATTCAAAGAGGGAACCAGCAGTGCTTTTGCTCTAGTGAGCCAATACCCTAATTACAGAGCGCCTGGAATCTGTTCTGAGTCACAGCATTTTACCAAGATAGCTAATTGGTCTGTTAATTATTAAGATGCTTCACTGTCGTCATGGCAACATATTTATCTTCTTTTGTTCTGCAATAACAAAGGAATTAATGACTATTATAATGAAGCACAAGCATGACGAGCAAACAGGTGGTGAAGATGAGGCAAAGCTACTAATGTGTGCAAGTTCAGGTACTTTGATCACTACTGACTCTCAGATAGCATATGTATAGCAGACAAGTCTTCCTTAACTCAGAACAAATACATTCTGAGGCACAGCAAATCAGTATGTAAATCCTCAGTACAAAACTGCACTTGCAGAGGAACACTGATGGATGAAGCTGACTCCTAACTCAGCACAATTGCCACAAGTAAGATATAAGAGGATAAGAGAAGAGGATAGGATGCTATTTATGCTCCATGTGAGGTTTATGAGGGTTGAATCTGTTCTAGTTCTCTTGCATAACATGAGACTGATTTTTATGACCACAGACAGGAATGGACATAGACACTTAAGGGGTATTTTAAAAGAACAGAGGCTATCATTTCTCCTGCTAGGTTAGTTAGGTGCTCACCTAAACTACACAGACCTGTTGGCTTTTTTAACCTTAACATTCCCAAGCATCTCACATTTGTCTGTGTACCTCTTCAGAGCTGACTTAGTTAAATAGCTCAGAACGTGTCTTTTGAAGTTACAGATGGACATTTGAATGACAGAATATCACAGAAACAACAATTTATAATACTGAATATAATATAGAATATATACAGATTCTATGTAATAGAGAATACACTCCTGAAGTATTGGAAAGAATGGCTCTCTAATACAGAACTAAAATGTAGTTTAACGTACAGAACTCGTGCAGGAATGTTCCACCTATTGTAGTTTACTGGCTAATTGGAATCAGGGATTGTCTGAAAAAAAATAAGCAGGAGTTTTTAAGAACCATGAAAATTATATAGTTCTAATTAAGCAAAAATACATCATGTCCCTTTAGCAACATGTCTCTGTTAAACGTGTAGTCTAGAAAAAGTCATCACATACATTTTATTATTACTGTAAATGTCTTTTTAAATTCTTTGTGCTTCAATTATAATGAGCTAATACGATTCCATTACTTTTATTAAGAGTTGGTGGCTGCATGAAGGCAAAAAAAAAATGGCATCCAACTTTCACATGGCAGTCTGGCAAGACAGGCAGAAGATATGAGCAGCTATCAGAGAAGTGGCTACAATTCTTCTTTTTTTCGCACAAGCTCAGATGAGACTAGTGTAGAGGAAATTTTAACACAGCTCAGACAGCAAACATTTTTATTAGATCTCTTGTCAGCTGGGAACAGTTTGGAGATGTATTTTAGTTTCTCTGAAGTACAATGAAGTAGTTTTGCGGTGAGGGTAGTAAAGGGGAAAGCTAAGCTACCTCTGTGCCTGCTAAAGGCTCCCCTTTCTTTAAAGGTTCCCAAGGAAGGATACTGCAGCAGTTCTTAATAATTCTGTGATCCAACATTCTGTGATACAACCAAAAAGTTGCCCCAAGTGTCTAGCCTCCATCTTATACATGACATTCATATATTAATGCATAATTAATACGGACTGTGGGGAGTATAGGTCTCAGCAGGTAAGCATCTTTGTGAAACAAGCAGAAGTATAGAAAAGATGCATTTGTCAGCACAGGAAGGTGCCTTTCCGGGTTGTAAAAATGTTTTTTAACAAGGGTGTGAAGTTTTTCAGCAAACTTTAAAGGAAGATGATGTCTCCAAACACTCTGCTATTGACAGGCTACACTGGAACAGCTACTCAAGAGGAGGGAAATGTGTCTCTGAAGATTTTACAGTGATAATATAGAGAGGATGGAAAGAGAGAGCTCCCTTACAGAGTCACCAACCTGTGTAGAAAGAATAGGAATGATAGCAGGTTTTAATTTCATAAAACTGTCCTTTGAAGATAGCTCATGGGTTTAGGTCCCAGTCCAAACCAGTCTGAAGTTTTGTAGGAATATTTTCCAGACTGAAACAACTCTGGACCATGTTCCTGGAATGCCTCTCTTTCTCTGCAGTATCATAGAAAACATTTGAGTTCATTTGTCAACTAGCTAGTTATTCTGTCTATTCAGGTCATGACAATCTGACTGATTTACTTGGGCACAAAACAAATAAAATTCTTTCTATTAACATTCAGTTGGATAATATCCTATTAGGAAATATTTTAGTCATGCTAAGCTGTATTGGTTTTGGTATCTCTATTTCCAATATGACAATTAAAATCTCAGTTGTCTTTCTAGTATTTTGGAAAAAGTTTTTCAGAATGTCCTCTCTCTCCTAGCAGGTGGATACAGTAGTTGGAGGCTGGCATAGCCAGGACAATGTAGCTTAGCATACTCTACACAGACTCAAAATTCAGGAGATGGTTCAGCCACTCGAATTAGTTAGATTTCATTTGGCTGGACAGATCTAAATTTTGGTAGCCTCCTATGTTGGCTTGTGGGCTGTTCCACGTGTTGAAAAAGCTGAAAAAATGAGCACTTTAACACCTGCCATCTCAAAGAATATACTGTGCTGGCAAAATGCTATCTTAGCAGCTCACAAAATGTGTGTACACTGAATGTAAAGAATGTATTTTTTCCTATAGTGGGGCACTGAAACTTATTGTAATTCATTTTTTTGCTTTAGTAGCATGTGTTCACTTCATAGCCTTGTGAGTAAAAGCTACTTTCTATACTGGAATTGTATTCTTATTAAAATCATTATATAATATGTAGCATGTAACCCCCCTTTTCAACTTAATTTTCATATTTAGTTTTATAGAGCATTTTTTCTTCTGATGTAGGAGCTGAACTTTGTATTTCATTGTTTGCTTCTCATGCATGAAATCTGATGGAACTGTATGTGGAGAAAAAAAAAAATGTGATGCTATAGATCACTGCACATCTCTTTTCCATTGCATATCAAAATAATCCAGTACCTGAGAGAAAATAAATGTTTGTCTCCTCCATTTTAATACAGAAGAAATCACTTCAGCCTGCTTATAATTTATTTAAAAATCGCTATAAAATCTGTAGTGCTTTAACATGACTCCATAAGGATCTACATTTTTAGACTAGGATTTTAATTCCCTTGTAAGTGGCAAACTGTGTCTTAACGATATGTGCCATCAAAAACAAATCTGTCATTTATTTAATGATGAGGAAAACTTTCATCTACAAAAGCAACTGTTACAGCAATAAAAATATCTCCCTAAAAAGCTAGACTCTACAGACTTGCAATACTTTAAAAATAACACTGACATGGCTTTTCCTGTACACAAAACTTAAAATGAAAATGCCTGATGTAGTAACATATGTACTGGCAAAGTAGCTGAAAAAATATATTTCATGTTTATATGTTCAAAAATGACGGTGCACGTTATTTTTCAGAATACTCTGTTCAGAGAGCGAGGAAGCTTTGGCTTAACATGACCGCTGTTTTACTCACAGCTTATAAGAACTCAGCGAACAATCTAGGATCGAGGAAACTCTTGAGCTGAGCATTCTGGCATTTACCTCTTCCCAGGAAAGGTGCCATAAATTTGAGAGCCCCTTACCTTGACGACGATGTAGGCTCAGTGATCTGTCTCTGCATGCGTGCATGTTTGATTAGATGTTCTTTCAGTGCGTTCTGGACCTCTGCTGGTATATCAGGTGAAGTGTGGCTAATTTTCAGTGCAGCTTCAAGTACCTTTGTTGAAGGTTTCCCATTTTCTTTAACTTCCTTTTTCTCACAGGTCTCAAAAACCTCCGTAGGAGCACTGGAGTTGCTTTGAGGGATATTACTGACATTAGAAGTGAGAGGTTTGCTTCTCCAGCAGGGCCAACACAACTTCCAAAAGACAAAAAGTGAGACTACCAGCAAGGCGAGCCCGCAGAAGCTGACGACTACTGCTAACAGACTCACTGAGATGTCTGCAAGGAATTAGAAACAGGAGACCATCATGACAGACAAACATGGAGAGGAGAAAAAAAAAATGACACAGGTAAGGAGACTGGAGAATCTTAATCATTAGCCTGTGTAGAGTTTTAAAATTCCACTTAAAGCTTTTACTTTTTGCTGTCTGAGCTGACATTTTTAAAACGTGTCAGCTTCTCCTATCAACTTTACAAATATTCCATCCATTATTGTTCAGGCTTGAGATCAATCACCAGCCACACAATCAGATTTCTCAATAAGAGAGAGGCTACCCAAATGGTCCTAAATACGTCTAACCATTTTTAATTGCAGGATGTTGGCTCAGGAACACATCTTACTCAGAATCAAATCACAGACAACATTCTCTGCAAGCACACATAAAGAAAGATCACTTCTAAACATCCAGATTGAGGCATATTTTTCTTCAGGACTTTTCAAACTTTCAAATCTATGTACTAGCTACTTCAGAAACATGTTAAAAGTTGATGTTTAATAGGCATAAATAGTGACAGTGTGTAATGTGTCATAACTAAGAAACTGAGGTTAAATCTTAAATGACAGTACATCAAGACACCACGTATCTATCCCTCTGCTTTGAAACCGCAGCTAGCCTCAGAGCACGGTGTAAAGCACCAAGCCGTACAGGGAACATACCGTACACATTAGTTACCCTTGCTGCCCTGTATTTGACTTTTCCTGCCACGGCGGGTTAACATATCCGAAAGCACTGCCTAAGCAGGGACAACAGATTTCATATCAACTAGACTATGTGAACAGATTCATACTTTAGGAGATGGTGGATCATCAGAAGTGCCACTTAGAGCCCTAATTAGGAGTTTTATTACATGTGACATATTTCAGTTTGATTTTTCCAGTATCATGTAATATCCTAGAATATAAATTAAAAAAAAAATCTTTTCCTTTTGAAAAGAAAGCTTTTTGTATATTTTAAAAACATTCAGTAAACCCTGTTTAAATGTCCCTCAAGCGATGGCTGTTGCTGCTTGTTACAACAAGTCTTGACAGTTTTACAGCTAATATTTTGCATTCATAGCTCCAGACTAAAGGCTACTAAATTGAACCAGTGGAAAAGTGCACCCAGCAGTTTGAGCATTTTTTTTTCTAAAGGATCACAGAAAGAAAAATAGCCCTCTAGGCACGTATTGGCTCCATGATGTAGTGTGCAGCTCACAGGTCACTTGTGGGGATTATGTTTCCAATTGAAAATTTGGGAAGGGTTTTGTTATTGTTTTTTGTTGTTTGATAATGGTTAATTACCAGATTATGGGGACCAAATTTATTACCAGTAATAAATACTGAGCTCAGGCCCTCTTGACATAAAAAAGGCATGAAAGTAGCAAAAATAAAACCCAGAAAATTTAGTTAGTCTTGAAATTTGAAAGATTCAGTTCTGCTTAACTTTGCTTCATACGTGTTATGGTAGTCTCACAGAGGAAATGACAGGAAATACGCTTCTTAATTTGAAGAGTCTGGCACGAACTGCTGCACTGCCTTCATCAGAAGTTCGTCTTCTTCAAAGTTTCCTAACAGTCCTGACAAAGACATCACTTTGCCTGCCTGTAGATAAATGTCAAAATGTAGCACTTGGAATATGCACATTCTCTTAAGGGGAAACTTATATGGTAACTTGTGGTTTAAGATGTTTCTATAATATACAGTAATGCATAATTAGAGCTAATAATAATGTAACAAAAGAAGCAAACACTACTTTAGTGTATGTCTTTTCCAGAGAATTTATCCCCAGGAGAGTTTATTAGGTTATTTACTTTGATCTACTCTTTACTCTGATACCTTCACTGAGCTCAGTACTTTCAGTTTGGCTTATGCATATGCTGCAGCAATATCCTATCTTGACATCAAGACATGAAGAGATGCTGGGTTTACGGCTTGTTTCAATGGCAATTGCTTTGCTGCAAATTTGTACTGCTAATTTGCATTTTGTAGTTCTAATTTACAGTCACTGCTTCTTTATGTCTTTGTATGAAAGATTAAATAACCATTCAATACTCGTAACATATGTCTATGCAAAACACAAATAAACTAAATGAAGTAAGGAAAGAAATGCAGTCACTAAAACCCAGTTGCCTATAGCAGGTCATGGAACAGCTCTAAGGTGGCACAGTTCATGATCTCCCAAGCAGTCTCTGCAAATGATGCAAATCTAATTTATGAATACAGAGGTAAATAATATTTCTGCCCCATGGAAATTTTTTGATACCTGAACCAGATGAATTTTCAAGTATGTTGGAGAATAATAAATACAAGGAAAAAAAGGGTTTTTTTTTTCATTCTCAAAGCTTATACAAAGTCAAACTCTTCAAAATGTCCATTAACCTCTCATGTATGAAAAAAATATTTTGAGTCATTTGCAATATATTTATTATATAGATTTACAATATTTAAATATTATACTTGAGATGAAGATCTTTAGAAGAGAAAGGTATATTTTTTCATTTAGAGTATGCTGAAACATGATGTTTCAACAGCTTTGAATCAGTTGGAAACATTTCAAAATCAAAAATGTGAAAACTGACCCCTTGCAGCAGAGTTTCAATTTTGTTCTTCAGCTGAAGAACATTCTGTCATAGCACTTCTAACCACTCCTATTTTAAGTTTCTCACTGCAAGATATTTTTTCCAGCCTTCAAGTAACTTGGTATCTCTTTTAAACACCTACTCCATTTTTTCAACCTTCTCTTCTTTTTTTTCCCTCTATTTCCACTATTTCAAATTTTCAATCAATCTCCCAAATCTTTACAAAGAAATAATATTTTATAGCTCCAAAGAACTGCATTGAACAACTGAACTCTCAAGACTAAAAAATAAAGTCTAAGAGTTAATTTTATACTTAGAAGTTTTAAACTTATAAACTTATAGTTTTCGGAGTTGGTATTTCACCAATGAATTCAACAGACTCACATATTGTTCTATTCATACAAAATACTTGAAAAAACTATAACTGTCAGCAATATGACTAAAAGATTAGTTCATTACAGAAGAAAACTAAATTCATTATAGCAAGTGCAATAATTGTTATAAAGCACTCAGCATGTCACATAAATTGGCATAAAAACCAGAAAGTGCTGTTTTGTTTCTTCACTCCGATAGTTGTTCGATTCTAGTATTCAAAATGGAAATTTTACTAAGAATTTCTTCCTGTTGTGTGAAGACTAAAGAAGTCATCTGTAGAACAGCAGACAAATGGAGTTTCCATAACTCTTTACGCTTTAGGTTGGTAACCTCTCTTATACTTCATTTTTTATGAGGTGTTTTGTTTTAGAAGACAAAATATTAAAAGACAGTTCTAGAGACCAGGAATTTCTTCACATCCCTGGAGTTTCTTCAGATTCCCATCCAGAAAACTCAGTTAGGGAGGAAAATAGGTACTGAACAATGGATGTATTATCAGAAAGTTGTTGCATTCTATATATTTTAGGATTATTTAAAGATGTAAAACTGGTGGCAAATTCAAAGGCTGATTAAGTTTTTGCATGTAGATGGAGATGCTCTCATTCTGCTGGGACAGTTAGTTGCCAACAGTCTAAACAATGTTCTCAGTGGTTTTAATGAAGGGAGAGGAAAAACATTTTGAACTGCATCTTGTCTTCAGTTTTACACTTTCGCACAGAATAGGACATCTTTTCTGAACACTTATCTGGGAACATTATCCTTGCCATTCTTGTTTATAAGCTGGGAAAACTTATGAACACGGAGAAAATCCTGTCTTTCACACACCTCCTTCTGAGGAATATTCTCATGACTTCAACAGAGTTAACTTTGCTTATGGTGATATTTCATCACATAGCTCTATCCATAATGTCATCTTCATAATCTTGATAAGATTTCCTAGCTGAAATTGTCCTCTTTGCTCACAGTTTTCCATTTAAAATCACTCTTTCAAGATGCTGAGATTTCAGGCCATTTTATATTTCTTATTTGAGAAAGTGACATCTATTTTGCAAGTGCTTGAGCTATATTTCATTCAAAATCTCTATCTATTTTTTATAAATCTCCTGAGAAACATTTCCACCTTGACATCTACTGTTTCATTAAACAAGTAATGTGGAAACATGACCATATTTTTCTGGATAACTGGGAAGCTCTGAGCAATGGTTTCTACACTACAGCTTCCAACCACTGGTCTCAACCAAGTTCTGCATACAAATCCATTCACAGATAGGCATTCTGGCGGCCTTCCACTTTTCTATCAAATTACATCTAGTGAGTGCCCTGATGACATAGAAACCTTAATGCACAGCCTGGAAAAGATGCTCCATGAATACAGGAACTCACATGGAGAGAGACCAGAGAGCTGTGATGCTCATGGGTACCAGCAGCAGGCAGAACAAGGCAGGGGTGGTCGGTCCACTATAGCTGTGTCACACCCCATCTTTGGTGCCTCTCGCTAGTCAGACCACAGGCCATGGGTATGCAGATGTGCTTACGGTCACATAGCTCTTAAAGGGACGAGGATGAGTCTGCAGGACAGGACTGGACCCCAGGCTCATTATCCACGACTGCTGCACAACACAGTACTGCACTGGCTTGAGCTGCGCTTTTCCTTGTCTGGCAGGAGCCCAGCTGTGCCAGACAAGCCTGCAAAGCACCGCACTGAGAACGTGCTCTTGCCAGCAAAGTGACCGCAGGAGCAGGAACTCCTGGATTAAAAGGATTATAATCTCTTTTGGCCCGCTCCTGGCATGGAATGAATCTTGGTTAAAGAATGTTGTCTCTAACTTATTAAAAATCCATTCTTTTTTATTTTACTTCTTTTTTCTTCTCTTGCTAACCATTCATAAACTCCACTCTCCCATGGGGTCTGTTCTGAATGCAATAGACTTACGGAACACCAGGAATCAACTCATTTAAGTAAATTAATATGCTTGTGATTTTCCAGATTTTTTTTTTTTTTTGAGGGGGAGAGGGAAGGAGCGAGGGAGAAATCTTTATCCATGTCCGTATCTAATAGGTCTCCTTCTTTTTCATGCCCATGTGTATGAACTAGTTGGTACAACCCAGCATTTCAGTTTTCCCTGGGGAAATAAAAAAAGCATCAAAAAATGTTGGTGTTCATTTTTCACTTGGCATTAGCAGATCTTCCACAATTACCAGCATTTCATCCGAATCCCTACAGACTAGGAACATAATGCTCCAGCTTGCCTTGCCAGTGACAGACAGAGCATCTTGTGTTTTCTTCCTTAAGATGTACCTTGAAACACTGACTTACCTTTCAATTTGCAAAAACAGCTTTTCCTTTAATAGTCTAGATATGACCTCCTCTGCTGTCCTCATGACATGTCCTCATGTCCTGTTGTGAATGTGCTCCCTCCTATGCTGTTAATTCAGTCTGATTGATGTAGAAATTTGCTCAAAACAGCTATCACCATCTACTGGCTGGTTTATTGCTTCTTAAAGTTAACAGGGTTTTAAGGTCTCGTAGCTTTTTGTGACTGTAAAGGAAGTCAAAAGGAGTCATGTATCACTGATTTATTATGTCTTTACAGGATATAAAATTACTAATTGCTCATTAAAATTGTTTTACCTAAATTAATGTATTTTATTAATGCATCCAAGTATCTACACTTAACCAGACAAAGATGAATCACCCTTTTTCACATTTCAAACTCCACCTATGGGCTTTTAGCATATAGCCTTTGTCATACAGCATGTATCTCCAGATATTGAAATTCAGGTATTTCTTAAAAACTTACTAGTCTTCTCTTAGTCTGATTTTCCTTCTATTTTCCAGAGATCAGAAGCAACCTGCCACAACAGCTGTTTAATTATGAGCCTCAGTACATGATAAGCATGTTGTATGCAATTAGAAAAGATGGTTCTCACTTTGCCTGACTGGGTCATCATTTTTAGCCTGCCGTGTAGGGAGCAAAATTTGCTGCACTGAATGCTGGCTTCTCATCTCCATTGCATAAAATGTAGATTATTTGTCTTTCCTTCCAGGGCTTTTTCTGGCCTATATCCTTTCCTACTTGTTAACTCTCATTTAATCTCAATGGGAGATAAACTCCCATCTCTGCCTAGCCAATGCGTGCCCCCCTTCTTGCTTTCTATTACCCTCAAAAACTGCTTTGGGCTTGGTCCCATGCTGTTCTCACATTTATAAGGATGTCTCTGTAAACATCTTCAAGAATATCTCATTATCCTCTTCCAGACAAGAGAACGAAATGAAAACACCTCTGAGGCCCATAGGACAGTCATTAATTGCGAACATGCCATAGCTGTAACAAGGTTCACACAGCTCAAGTGTCATTTCCGAACTGTCCTGCTTACATTTATTCAAGCCCAGCATCATGTAACAATAACCTCACACATATGATGAGACCCAGCAAAACACAGTGTTTTCAAATCACAAATTTGACCTCCAGCTGCGTAACCATTTGGGCATTTTTCATTTGTATTTCTTTGAAAAAACATTTAAGGAAGATTCTTTTGCTTAATTTCAGCTTTTACTGTATATTGCTGTTCTCTGTGTTGAGTATTTCTCTGTTGTTTTGACTGTCTTCACATTTACTGTAAATAAATCTGGTCTCTGTGGTATGTTTAGCCCTCTGTTCTACCTTCCCGCTGCTGAATTAGAGGTATTTTTTTTTCCACAGCTTGCTAACATTGATTTTGGGAAGCATAGATTTCAACATCCCTACACTTACCATGCAAACCTGGTTATAACTTTGTTCTGACCAGGATATGAGTTATAGCATAAATAATTTGATCTGTTATCGGGTCAAATGTTTATTATTTAACTTTATCATATTTGTTTGTAACACAATGCTTAATTGTTATACAGAGCAGTTACTTTCTTACAAAGAAAACTGTGCTTTCTTGTGCAGCATTCCACCACTGACCACAGTATGCTTCATATCCATTCAAGCTGTTGGCAGCCCACCTCATGCTTGCTTCGGCACAACGAGAAGAACTTGATAACTGGGTAAATCTGCTTCTCTTCTCCAAAGGATCCACGCAGAGAACTCAACTGTTATCCAGCTAAGCCAGGAGAAGGCTGGCTTTAAGTACACTTACAGCCTATATTAAATATAAATATATGTATATGCACATTTAAAGGAAATAAGAGGCTGAATGACAATCATCAGCTGCCATCAGCAAGTTGACAGCTGAAGGGAAGAGTGAGACTATGTGACAAGTTGGCTATGCCCAGGGTGCTCCAGTGAGTTCTTGTTACTTTTATGCCTCCATAGTAAACTTACAATCAGGGAGAGGGCTAGCAACTTGGTTGGTTAAGCTTTTGTGGTAATAAAATGTTTGAAAGTGAAATATTTAAGTGAATAATGAATAAATCTGTAGAAGCAGAGGCTCTCTGCATGCTCAACTTAAAAATTTACTGTGTGACAAGCAATAATCAACATCCTTCTTCAGGCCACTGGCTAAAACATGCCCTCCTGAAATGAGACATCATGGGTTCCCAGCTCGGTTCTAAAGACTGGTAGCCCATGAGAGCTGATAACGGGACTCTGAAGCTCTGCCGGATAGGCAGGCTGAAAAATAAAGGCAACGACAGCAGCAGATGACCCATTTTGCAGGTGACATGCAATAGCGACATATTTTAAACACTTTTCTATAAAGGAGGAGCCATCTCTTCTCACCAAACTTTATGCAACTGGTTTAACTTTCAGAAATGCTCCCACATAAGACTTGGATACATTCAGCCTCTTTGAAAATCAGGATGGATACCTACCTGACAAAACTGGAGTTCTTTATTATTAACCAGGTAACCAAATTAAAAATACAGATACAGCCAAACTGCACACATGAAGTTTGGACATGTCTAGCAAATACTTCTTTTGGATTAGACACTGATTTTGCAGGAGCAATCCTGCACCTCTAGCTTCCAGTTCTCTTCCAGCTGAATTCTTCCCATTATTTGACAAATACTTTAGTCTTTTTGCTTAAAACTCTTGGAAGTGAAGGTGCTGTCTACAAGAAAAGCAGTGGTCCATCATATTCTGCATTTTGCTGAAAGCATTATACTCTATGGAGGAAAGTTCATGGTGCCATCTAAACAAAATAAAGGCACAATAAATGTAAGTAGCTTCCTTGAACATTCCACTGAGACATGAGAATTAATAGCCCTTGTAATTGCCAGAGCAGAAAATATAACAGCAGATGTTGCATCTTCACTAATTGTCTAATGCTCTTAGAAATTTGGAAAATTATTTCTCTCAATAAGATTCTTTGATATGAGTTCCATAGATTAATCATCCATTACATTAAATACAGTTACCCATTCTTGACCCAAGTGGTGAGCAGCAAATGAGGGTTCTAAGGTTTCATTGCTGCTACTGGGAGGGTAAAAATAAACACAAACAAATGAAAGGAAAAACCAAACTATTGAAGAATAAGAGATTTCACTGATTCAATCTTGTTTTTCCATGAAGAATGCCCAAATTCTTATTTCTCCAAGAATAAGATGAATTTAAAAGGGTGAGGTTATTTCCTTATTCATTATCCCAAGCCTCATTTTGGTTACCAGTGTACCTGATTAGCTCTCTTTGCTAATTCCTTCCTGTTGTTCTATTTTATTGTGCTCTACTTCCTCAAACCCATACCTCCCTCTGTGTCTCCATCTTTCTGTTCATTGTATATGTTAAATTCTATTATGCTATTTCTCATACCTGGATATCTATATAATCACAAAAGTCAGTGCTCAGCCCCTGCACTTGCCAGTGAAGTGCCTGGGAAAAGGCACCCCGCATGTGACTGTGTGTAAACAGAGCAAAATTGACAGGAGTACTTAACCATTGCTCCTTTCTTCCTCCCAAAGAGTAGGAAGAATTGCAGCTGCACGACCCCAAACGCATGCATTATTTACTCAGCCATGGAGGCATCTGGCTTTGTGGTGTGGACTTTCACACCAAATGCTACTATCCTTATGCAAAGATGTTTCAGAAAAACAAACAAACAACAAACATTCCTGTATCTTCATTTTGTGACTGAAGTTGTAACATCTAACATTTCCACCTTTAATGAACTGGATGCTCATGCTCAACACTGTGGACAACACTAACTTTATTCACAGGCATGAACAGGAACTCTCCATGCATTTGAGGAGTAGAAGAGAGACATCTACAGTTATCTGTTCACCTTTCAATAATTTCTCCTGGCCTAAACACTGTAATTGCAGCCTACACTTCATAAAAATCATGTGAGCATACACACAAGTGTTGTAAATATCCTCTCTATCCAAGATTACCTATTAAAATACTGTCAAGTATCAACGACTGTGCCTTCTCTGGAGTCAGAGAGTACTTAAATATGCTTACTAGAAGCATTATTAATTAATGAGACAATGTTTAATTTAATGTGAGCATAACTACAGTAGACACCCATTATCTAACAATGGTTTCCGCTAGAGGAGGACAGAGCGAGTGAGGTTAGGGACTCAGCCGAGATGTGAGACCACTGGTTCAAGCCCCTGGTCTTGAACCAACTGGTCATTACCAACTTCTACCAACAATTTTCCAATCAGGTATTTCACATGTAAAGCTCCAACAGCACGGCTGACTTCAAATAAATGCACACAAAGTAGCTGTTGTTCCCATATGCAATGGAATAACAAGGCAAGCACCGAAGTCTCAGTGTTTTCCAAACAGCAAACCTTGCTTTACCTTACGGGACGTCTTGCACCCTTCACGTCCCACCTGTTCACACTGAAAGCATCGGCTCAAACGCCTGACACTGACCCCCTGCGCAGCAATCTCTAAAAGCCACACAGAGAAATTAACGTTTTCAGAGACCCGTTCTACCTATTCATTTCCCCTCCGTGCAGTGACTTCACTCTAAGGCAGGTCCCAGGATGAGCGCCAGGGCGGCTGCGGGATGCGGTGCCGCTCCGGCTCCCGCTCCCCCGCGGTCCCCGCGGTGCCGCCGCGGCCGCGCAGGGGCCCGGGCTGCGCAGGGGGCGGCCCCGCTCCCCAGGGGCGGGCGGCACCGCTGCCAGGGCACTGCGGTGAGCACCGGAATAGAGAGAGGGGAAAAACAGTCAGTCAGCAGCGGCCGTGGCCGCAAACCCGCTGCTGAGAAACATACTCAGCACCAGTTGCTTCCAACGACTTGTCACTAGTATTTTTTTTTTTTCCGTAGGTGTGCTCTTGGTTGGCTGTGGCACAAGCTGCCTAATTCCCTTGATACACCAACAAAACGGGTTACCGGGCACTTCAGGCAGAAATTAAGCATGAGAACTTGGGATAATTTTCAAATCCCGTCTTAAGCATGAAGAAATAAGTGAGGTGATGCCCTGGCTCCAGACAGTACCGTGCAAATGAAAGGAGCCAGGGCTGAGACCCAGAGAGGAATCTCTGGGGAGCAAAGGCACCGGGACCGCTGGGAGTCAGAAATTCCCGCTGCGACTCTGCGCACATTCCCGCTGTCGGGACGTTTGAAGTTAACCCCCGTCCCAGCTCTCCCGCAGCGGTCCCGGCTCGGCTCGCAGCGCGGGGACACGGGGGACACTGAGCGCCCCAAAGCCCCTCGCTCCCCGAGGGGTCTCCTCGCCGACCTCCGCGGGCCGCGCCGGGCTCCGTCCCCGCGGCCCCGGGGGCGGCAGCAGCGGCTGCCCCGGCGCCGGCTCCTACCTGTGCCGCCGAGGCCCTGGCGGGCGCTCTCGAGAGGGAAGATGCCGGCGCACTTGTCGCGCTCCACCTGCCCGCCGAGGCACAGCTCGGAGATGATCTGCAGCGCCTTGTGGCACAGGCTGCCCACGCCGTCCTCCGCCGAGAAGCTCATGTTGGCCTCCCGCGGCCGCCTCGCCTCGCCACGGCCACGGTCGCGGTGACGGTCACGGCCAGGGCTGCGCCATGGCCGGGCGCGGGGCGGCGGGGCCGCGGAGCGCTGCCCGCCTCAGCCGC
>NW_020455094.1:163810-201366 GCF_003342845.1 Nothoprocta perdicaria
CCGCCCTGCCCCGCCCCGCCGCTCCGCGGGGCCGAGGTGAGGGCGCGCGGCGGCCGCTAACGGCTCCCAACGGCTCCCAACGGCTCCCAACGGCCGCCGTGGGAGGGCGGGCGGCCGCGCGAGGTGGCGGCAGCGGCGGCCCCCTGGATTTTCGCCCTCTGGTTTCCATAATAGAGATAAAAGTTGCGTATGCTTCAACATACCTAAAAAAAAAAAAAATCATATGGATCATATGGCATATGTTGCTAACAGTCCATCATCTGCACAGCAGAGGAAGACCTTATGCTGTTAATTTGGTGATTATACTTACTGATATCCCGATACATATTTTTTTTATATTTGTAGAATAAAATGCTCTTTGGCAGCTTGTGTTTGTCTCTCAGTGCTTAACACAGCTAATTAGAGTTTTTTTAAAAAACTCTGCTAGCAGCTTGCTTAAAACCACTGCCACTGGTATGCTGCTAGGATGCCTTGGTATTATAAACATCAGAAGTTGATTTGTGAACTACCGTGCTTTTTTTTTTTTTTCCATTTTTTTATCTGCTGCTTGAAAATTAGTAATTGACATATAACAAAATGCAAAGCTCAGTGTTTGAACCCACTTTATAACTTTATAACCATCAACGAACAACTTAACAAATAGGAAAATATTACAGAAATGTGCGTATGTCAATTGTAGCTCTGAAAGTTCTGAAACTTACAGAGAAAAAAGGCTTGCAAAAATCAGTTATTTGGCAGTTGAAGTCATGCATTTTTGCATATGATTTCATACACTTGTATTTTTCAAAATCTTAGGAAATGAGTGGACTCTGTAGTACATAAACTGTAATATCTAGAGAAGCTCTGATCCTTAAAGCCTTGTCATAGTTATAGCAGGTATTTTGGAAATACCTGTTGCTGCTAAAAGGTCCTTCCCTGTTCAGTGCATTTCCTGTGACTGGTGCTGTCAAAACTCTGTGTAATTCTGCAGAGTGTTCTGACAATTCCTAGAATGTTTAGGCTCTTATTTTAATTAGTTGGGGCACAGAATCGTGGAGACCTATTTGAAGACTCATTTAACCTTCATAGGGATCTAAATCAGGATAATTATCTCATGAAAATAGGCCTGCTGGCAGTAAAAGAATTAATATACATATTTTCATTACAGTGGAGAAACCTGGTGCTTAATTCAAAACCTCAAAACAAAAGCATATCTACTGATCATGTAGGATTCGCAACCCTGGTCGCAAAATTGTCATACATCACCATTGATTAATCAGTTTGTTTATTTCTGACACTATCAGGAAATGCTTACGAAGACTGATGAAGGAAGGGACTTGACTTTCACAGAATGACTTAATCTAAAGTCTGAACTACTGCTATTTCTGTTCTCCTCTGTAGACTCTCTTTGTGCCCATGGATGTATTACATAGTCCACGAGAGTCTGTCTCTGAAATTACTGGTGATTTTGCAGTTGACTACAACAAGGTCAAAATTCCACATGTAGATCAATTTACTACACTGTAAAATGGTCTGTCTCTTTTCTTCCACCCTTTTTCTTCCTTGGTTACTTGTAAAGTAAGTCTTTGATATATCCTTATGCTGTTCACCTTCTCACACAGTGAGACCTTCATTTCACTGGAGTTCTTACCATCCTGTGTCTTAGTAGAGGCCGAGTTGATTAGCATATGTATTTGGAAAAACACAGTGAGGTATGTTCTACATTGCTGCATTTGAAAGAATAATGAAAACTTCATTTTTTTTTAGATGTTGGGAGACTGGCCCCTGTGGTCTGTGATGGGTACCTAACTGATACTGGTATTTAGATGTCCTAAGCATTTCTGAAAACGCTTTTAGGCATACAAAAATTTCCAGCCACAGTTAGTAGTGCCACTACATCCTTACCAAAGGTACCACAGTTTCAGTAAGATATAGTAGTAGCGTAGATATAAACTTGAATTCATTGATATAATTGTTTTTCTCAGCCTTAGTGCTATGAGATGAATTACTCCAGGAGGTAAATGATTCTATTGGTGAGATATGCCAGCTCTCTGTCCTAAACCAGATCTACATGTATCATTTCTTGTCGGGAACACGTTATTGCAGAAGGAAATTCTTCTTATGTGTACTGAGAACTTAGTCGGAAATGTGGATTCCAGTTAGGAATCATGTCCTTTCTCTTGAATGTGTTCTTTCAATGGAAAAGTACTTTGGTATACAAAAGAACATAGAACCTTGTCTCCTAGCTTTGGTTTCTACTGTTCAGATCTTCATTGATCTGGCAGTTTTTAAATGACTTTGCAGCTCCATCATGTGTCTTTGTGTCTACTAAGTGCAGTTATTTTAGTTCCCCTTCGGAGGTGCTTTGAGGCCACCTCCCCACATGTTGTTTGTGGATGTGTTTGTAGAACACAGTGGATCCATGACTCATGGGTTCCTGCTGCCCACTCGTACTATGTGGACTGTCAATCATTGCTGAGTTCCTGTTGGCTTGACTCCTTTTTTAGTGCTTGGCATGGACTAAGGCTGAAAATGCCCTTTTTTCTTCCTTTATCATTAATTGCATGTACAAGATCCATCCAGCTACGGTACTAAGCTTTGGACTGGGAAACATGGTAAGCTCAGTTTTATAAGAGGAATCCTTCAGCACTGAGTTAGGATTTTTGAAGTTTAGTCGATAGCATGTGGACAGCCTAAAGAGAGATACAGTTCAGATGTCTTGCAGTCACACTGCACTACTAAGTGCAAGGCTCCAATTTATCTGGTGCACATGAGGAAAAATGGGCTAGTCTGGAGGCAAATAGAGACATTAGGCAATAGAGACATGTCCAATTTAGGCTTTTAAGAAGATATGAGTTCAAAAGAAAAGTGAAAACACAGATGAAGTCACAGATGCAGGTTTTTTTTTTCCTTCTGGCATCTCTTTAACTTTTAAATCCCTTTTAAATAGCAAAATAAACTCTAAAATATTAAGGATTGCTTTAGTCTGGCTGATTATTTTTAACCCTCTAATTTTGAATAAGAAGTGCCTTTCACTGCTAATGTAAAATAAGATAGCTGTCTGACAGGTCTTATTACAGTTATGCAGCAATCCAGGAGACAGTCAAAGCAGAACGTTCCTAACCTGCAAATTAGAGAGAGGGTGCCATGAGCAAAGTAAAGTTGCCTGTAATAACAGATTGAAACATCAGGTCAGCAGGATGTGGAAATGCTGCTGCCCTCTCTTTCTTTCTTATCATAATTGAATAAAGATGAGATCATTTTGGCCAGGATTTGACCTCCACTTATGAAGTAGAAGGATAGCGCATCAATCCAATGCATGAAGTCATTATGCCTTTCTTTACTGTGATATGAAAGGTAACTACTTAGCATTCTTTTGTCATCAGAGCAAATACTGCATAGGTTGGGAGACAGCTTCCATTTTTTTTTTTTCCAACATCCAGAACAGCCTCCTTAGAAGAGGACTGTGGCCTCGTGACTAGAGCAATGAAGGATTACAGTTTTGAGTTGCAGTTTTCAGGCTGTCTCTGTCCTCTTAATTTTGTAACTCAGCCTCAGATGCAAACTGTAAAATGAGGATAGTAACTCTATCTGTTATCTTTTATTTTTTCTTGACTACTTAAGTTTTAAGCACTTAGGAACAGGAATCTTTTCTTACTTTTAGAGGTCATGCAAATGGGTTAAATTTCCTTTTTTTTTTCCATCTTTCTCATTTTGCTCTTCTCACTCCCATATTTCCATAGTACCTGATACATTGGAAACCTCTTCAGGTTGCTTTTGCAAAATTCCACTTTACTACCTGATAAAAAACATAATATTAAAGAGCCCCAACTCAGTCCTGATTTGGTCCAAACAGATAATGCCTCAGGTTCCAGAAATGTTGAGCAACTACTTTATTTTTTCTACATTGTTTGGTATTGTTGAAAGACTGAGCAATGAGTGTTGCACGGGCTCTTTTTTACAGACAGCTGAAGTAACTTCTGAGAGTTACTAGCAAATAGTGCTTGCAGTTTTGTGGTAATGATTCTTAAAAATGTATGGCATGGAATAATTTTGGAGATGTAAGACGTTATAATTCCTTGAGAATATTTGATTAATTCCTTCTGAATGCTAGAGACAGAGGGCAAGGTGATTACTGTTCTATTTTTATTTGTAGTCATGCTTTGTAAATGATAAATTAGGCTAGTGAAGTTTTTTGGTGTCTCAGCATCCTGCATCCACTGTGAATTGTAGTTTCCTTTTCAACTATTAACTGGTAATTAAATAAGACACACTTTTCTGCTAGGCCATAAGGCTGTGATATAATCTTTTCTGTGGCCATTTGAGTAGAGAGAATAAGCCAAGCAATAGATCTGGTTGGCAGAGGATCCTGCAAAATCATTCCGGCCATTTCAGAGAATGACTGTATAGCCTGGTGTCACATTTGTCCCGAATAAGCATATTGAGAGCTTCACACCCAGTTATATACAAAGGAGTTATGGAAAATCATTGACTAATGCTTACAAAATGAGTGGTTCTGTTGATGATTCCCTTACTGCCTAAGGGATGGGGAGTCAAGGGTGATAATGTAGGTGGCAGGACAAGGCCTTGCCAGCCAGGGCCTCATCCTGCAGTATTTCAAGGAAGAAGTGAGGCAAGCTGTGAGGAGAGCCACACTGAGATCATAGTCCAGACCAGCTGGCAAGTCTGTGGTGATGAGACAAGTCCCAAGCCAAGTGCAAGTCAGGATCAGGAGCAGCGTTGACTGGGCAGGTCCATGGTAATGAGGTCCTGAGGTCCTGAGATCAAGCTGGGAAGACAACCTGTGGATCAGGGTCGGGTTCGGTTATGCCTGGACCATGGCAAGGCTGGGGACTCACATGACTGTAGCATCACAGGGCAGAAACTAATGGTCTTGGGCTGGGCTGAAATGGAAACCTGAGTTTGGGCATGGTTGGAGAGGCCTTTAGCAGTGGGCAGGGACAGAAGACCTGTTGGTGCCCTCAGCACCTTGACAGTTGATGTATAAAAGGTCAGAATTATTGCTAGTTGGAACTACATAGTAGTTTGAAAGTGTCATCCGGCTAATATTTATTCATAAATAGGTTGAGATAATGGTTGAAGGCATGGCGCGCTATGATGAGGTAGCTACAGGCCTGTGATAGGCAATGAGGCAGCACTGATTTCTGCCCTATGAAGGCTAATTGCATGTTGGAAAGGGTGAGAAGAATAATCAGGAGACGGCGCCTTTCCCTCATAGCCTTCTTTCACCAGATAAAGCATTTTTGACACTAATGACATTTCTCAGGTGATGGGCTTCCTTGTCTCTGCTCTCTAACAGATGGGTGGATCACCTGCATCACACAGAATTTTTCACCAACTTTTTAAAACAGAAAAAAAGGAAGTTCCAGAGAAAGTACATTTTTGAGCATGCTTATGCCTGTCCTTAAAAGGACACTTTCTATCAATAGGTGGCATGTTAACAATTTTCATTGTTTTTTTCCTTCCAGTTAGCTACCTTCTCTTCTTTCTCTTACTTTCTACTTTCTGTTATTGAGAGACGAGTTCATGAGGTGGGGAGGTTTTTTCTGCTGCGGGTAAGAAGTCATGCTGGCATAATACTACAATTTGTGAAAAAAAAAGTAGATTTGAAAAATTCATTTTTTTCCCAGTGTTTTCAAAGTTTTTACTCAAGCCCAGTTTCAGCTTCATTAAGATAACTATCTGTGATGATACAAACAAGCCATAAGCCTTGGTGAAATAAAGTATGTATTGCTACTAGAGTAGTTCAATACAGTCAGACTTTACTGATGAATTTGGGTCATTCATCTGCATCTAATGAATTTATGTCCATGTATGCCTTCTAGTGAGATAGCTAAGAGCATGCTCCTTATTGATTTCCAAAAGCTATTATCAACCTGAATCCAGCCAAAAGCAGCTTATTTGGTGATTATCCGTCCTTTTTTTTTTTTTTTTTCCCCTATGTTTACTTGTTCCTGATTGTTTCATGTTAGAATGTCTGCTTTAGCAGCTCCAAATTTGTCTTCCTAAATATTTCTTTAAGCAGCTGATAAATTAAAAATTTTGTGACCTGTTATTTTGTATCCCCTTCTCATTATAGCGAACACAAAATTTGGTGGAGGTACAGGGAACATAGTGCAAAATTCACTGAAATAATGCATGGCAGTGGTTTTTTTTTTAATTAAATTTCTTTTGAAGGACTATGCTCTTTTGTTGCAGTACATTAAGGCATCTTCTGTCTAGGCTAATTAGAATAAAATAGGCCAAGTATTTGTGAAATGAAAATCTGTTCATCTACAATATTAGTAGCCACTGAACAAAATATTACATCTACATCAGTCATTTAGTTCTACATAATAAAAATAAATGATTACTACTGAGTATTGTCCAACGAATAAAGCTTCATACTTTAAAAAGACACCAGCACTGCCTCGACATTCATTCATGATAGATGAGCCTCATTTTAGCATTTGTTGAGCGGCAGGAGACCTTTATCCTGTGGCATTGTTCAATTCCACTGTCATTATTTCTTAATTATCTCTATCATCGCTAGTTTGGAGCATGGTGTATGGCCAAATTCAGCTTTAACATAAGTGGGTACAATGCCTTTTACGCTCATCACAAAATAGGTCTGTGCTGAGGCTGAACTTATTTCTCTGGTCTTATCCAGTGATTCATGATTCATTTTTCCTTGTTCACAACATAGTCTGAAAAAAAAATGAGCTAAGAAAAGTAATTTTTGCAATGCAGAATGCCATTAAAAGTGCATATGTGAATCAGTCTCACCCTGCTATCTTTCCCCTCTCCTCCTGCTTTTATTCTGCTCAACTTAAAGAAAGGGGTGTCTGAAAAGTCCTGCAAGACAGTTTAGCCTTTTTCACTATGAGATAATATTGTTTTTAGGGCTAGGTGACAGCTGTAATGTAGTGTTCCCTGGTCATTCTCAACCAATGCTGTCCTCTTAAGTAACTGAAAATTAACTGAATTCCCTTTGTTGTGCTCAAGTCTTTTGTGCTTCAAAATGCACTACATGATCCTTTGGCTTGACCATGGGACCTTAGTAATGTGATGTATCATTTTTGCCTATGAAAGAGCCTGGAAACCTGCGTTGAGTTTCCAGCAGTTAATTAATTCTGTTAGGCTTAGAAGAATGTTGTCACTTGACTAATATTTTGTAATTTAATTTTTCATTGAGAGAAAGGAACTAATCTCTGGTAATTCTAATTGACACAACTTCAATTTTGCATAATTGGTCATTTCAGGGATTTGTTCCTAGCCCATAATCAGAGTTCTCCCTTTAGTTGATAGGCAGAGAAATAAACCAGAAACAAAGCGCAAGTACAATGTGTGAGCACCAAGCAGAGGTCTGTCTTTGGACTCTTTCATACATATTTCCATTAACAACCAGAGTGCCGTTGCTGCTCACAGAATTTGGAAGGGATATTAACTGGCCCCATATGTACCCCTGCAGAAGGGATAGAAGGGAGCAGACAGGGCCATGGCTTTAGTTTTTCCTTCAGCAGAGGAATTCCTTCAGAATCCAGAATTCCTTCTGGACTCCCTCTGATGCAAGAGTTGTGGTTTTGCAAATGGCATGAATAAACACAACTTCCTCCCCTCAAACCTTCCACAAACTCTCGTTGTCCGTCATGAATTAATTAACACGTGCAAAAGTACAGCATTTATTGCAATGCTATGTGTGCACTGGGTAAATTGACAGCAAGCAGCAGAATACGCATAGAGGCCATAGCTATTAGTGACTGCCGAGGCTGTATCAGGGCTGTTGTATTTTGTAAAAAAGCAAAAAAATTTTTTTTTTTTTTTTTTTTTTTTTTTTTTTTTTTTATTATTCGGCTTCTTTAAATATGCTATCACATTGGCCCAACACATTGATAGGAGTCCTCTGGTGTATCTATAGATGTACGAATAGGTCAGGAAATATGATCCTATACCCTATTAGGTATTCAAGCATGTAAACCAATGTATTTCAAATGTGTCTGAATCACGCGTACTTCTTGTATCAGGATTTCTAAACTTGTCACCCACATTTCTCATATAATAATTGAGAAAATTTTTACATAAATACATTATAAATATTTGTATAAATAAAGTCTGGTGAGGCATGTGTAAAGTTACAGGGGTTGGGGCAGAGCCAAACCTTCTTACTATTACATCAAAGTTCATGCTATGCTGAACTATGTGGTTCACTAATTTTCAGTTTTTCTTGATATCTAATCTCTGTGTTCTAATAAGAAGGTGTTCTATTATCCATTTAATTCACAGAATGCTTACCTGAGCAGGAAAATGACAGAGCTGTATAAGATTACATTGTCTCAAAGTCCCAAACTTTCCAAGAAAATCTATGCCTGCAAAATGACACTCCTACCTTTATTCAGAACTAGTTGTCACATGTGTTAGGTATTTATTCTTTCAAAGCTGGGAGTGTTCCCAATTAGTTACAGCTGGAACACTCGAAGAGAAAGAGGAGCCAATAAACATGATGATAAAATAATATGATTATAATTTTAATCACTTGTATATTAACTGACTGTAAATAAACCTCTGGAGAAGTCTAATTATACCACCTTCCTCTAAGTATTTCAAGATTCAGAAAGTGGGCCACAGTTTTGAGGTAGAATTGCTGCCAAATAACTGTACATTGAGTTTTTAGTGATTCTCTCTTAATAGTGAATGGTACCCTTGGGGAGAAATCACTGAAATGATGAACTTTAAAGTAGTAGCTTTTAAAGGAAAAAGAGAAAAAGTTTTTTTTTTTTTTTTTTTTGTAACACTTAAAAGCTATTATAGTACTTCGGAGTGTTGCACTGTAAATATCTATTACCCCTTCCTGTAAATATGACTAACCTCATCTCTCTATTCAGTCATCACAGGACGTGATAGAAAGAAGGCTGCAAAGAATCTACCTATGGATCTGATTATGAGGCTGGTCTTATACTCAAGTTTTGATGTACTTCAGGACACTTTAAAAGCTTTTGTTAAATGCATTAACAGCTAATAACTCCTGTCCAATCAGTTAGAAAACAGGAAAGCTTAGGCACACTTATATATACATATACATTACATATGTACATGTGTCAATATATATAAGACCTGTAACACTGTAGAAGTTTTTATGGATTTATCACATATATTTAATATCTGCAGTATAGACGTATGTTTCTGAACTAGTTATCTGTTTGTAGCTTATGAGTAGACAGAAGTGGATACTGTACTGAGATTTATCTGAGCCTTTTTACATATTTGCCGTAGGATGATATAAATTGCTCCTTTGACATATCTGTTCTTCTCTGTTAGCTCTAAAGGGTTGTCCTGCCTTGACGGGCTTGTGAATCCCACTGCAGGGCACTATGTCCAAGTTGGTGATTCGGAAATCTCCATCTTTTAAGACAATAGCCATAAAAGCATCCTGATTTTGAAGCATACCAGAATAACTGTGAAATTAGGAGGTTATGGGGGGAAAGCAATTCCATTCTCACTAACCTTCCACTTCCCCACATAGTCTGATTTGATGTGGGTGCTTGGATTTGTCACCTGAAGGTCGTCATGCATACTAGAAGGCAAAAGCTAAAGTTGTGCTCAAATCTCCTGGTACAACCTCCACCTCCATCTGCTTTTATTCTGAGATAGACTCATAGAGTCTGCTTTAGCAGTTTGCTGTGGAAAAACAAAATTAAAGCCATATGGTTAGTGGCTGGAATTGGGAGAGCAGATTAAAATTATTTGCATTATCCCTACCTAACTCTTCTACTTCTGGAGCAAAGATACCTCAGGTCTGGAGGGTGTGAATGGGATTTGAAGGAATATGCACAGCCTCCATTGCAGCTCATAAAACTGTTAGAACAACTAGATTATACTTAGCACCTTATCACTCTGATATAATTTAGTGCCACATATTTTCATAATTGCAATACTGGTATGGTGTTGGCATGCTGCCCACACCACCAGGAAATAGGCATTTTTCTTCCTAAGCTCCTTGAGTGACCCAGCATAGTTACCATGCTTTGATATATCCCATGTAGGTCCAGGATTTGATCTTGTGCAGAATCCAGTTGAGACCACTTTCTCTCTAAAATTTGAGGTTTGGAAGTCTGACTTTGCTACAGGTCAATGCGTTAGAACAGTTGGGAAGATCCAGAAATTCTTTAATCTACAAAACTCCCACTAAGAGCAGAATTTGGAAAGAGGATGGGAATCTGACCCAATTAAACGTACCCGTGGCTACAGCTGATATTGTTACATATTATGTGTAATTGCTTATAAGGTTATAGGTGTTTCCTTTAAGAAATCATTGGCGAGGGCAGTAAGATTGGGAGCAAATGAACTGATCATTTTCTATTGGTGCTCTCGGTGGAAAAGATGGTGAAAATCCTGAGCAGAAGGTGATTTTCATGGCAAATCAGCCTGCAGTCTTAATGGAGACTGACATCTGAGGAAGATATTATGTTGAACTTTTAGAAAAAAACTGCATTACACAATGACTACATGATGTTTTCCCAATAAATCTGATGAAGTTAAAGTGTAAAACAGAAGAAGACTGGCAGGAATGAGAGTTGTTGACAGCCAGCTGCTTAGGTGATAAGAATTTCCTGCCAGGAAAAGTTCTTCAGTAAAACTGAGGAAAAAAATGAAAAGAGAATCATAGAAAAGATAGGTACATTTTGTAAACAAAAGGTGATTGCAACAAGTTATGCCCATACTGGCCAGTGGGAAAAAAAAATTAGCAAACCTGAACAGAATAAGCAACAAACATTTAATAAAAGATAATGTCAAGACAGGAAATAAAGTAAAAAGGCAAGGGATACTGATGCTGACATCAATATATTAGCGAATAGTCTGTCAAGTAAATAGTGAATTAGTGAAGTTTGCTGATAAAGTTCAGAGACATCTTATTTTGATTCAAGAGCTGGTGAAATGGCATATTTGAAAGTGGTAGAAAGTTGCTGGTTGTGTTTGACTTGCCAGGAATTCTGACATTCTTTGTTTAATTGCCATTGCTTGGTATTAGCAAATAGTTTTCACTGTCACACACACTTCATAAACAGTATGCTGATGAAACATTGTAATTTGCTGTTTTTATCGCTTTCAATCAAAAATTGTTCCTTTCGTTGGGAGCAATGTTAGGTCACATCTGAGAAGCTTCCTTTGAACCTCAGACTGGGAATGCCTGTCTAGGGTATCCCAGTAAAAGGGTGTGCATGCTTAAAAATTTAAATCAGTCTTTCTTTTATCTTGATTAAAATACTATACACAATGTTGCATTTAGTACTTTTTAGATTATTACAGTAGTAAACATTGCTTACAAGGTTTCTTTAAGCTCAGTTGAATATAGAACCGTGATGGTTCATGGTCGATGGGAAGCTTGTTGAACAGCAGTAATTCAGTTAACAACCAAGATGGCCTTTTCATTTAAACTCTTGTAGAGAGCTATACATCTATGTTTAAATGACACATGTACATATAACAGGTATATATGTCTATAACATGCTTTCTCAGTGTGCAGATCTCAGCCCTTCACTGCTCTTGCTTTCTGTTATTTATTGACATGATATAGCAGCAAAACAGTCCTGAAGTTGTTTGTGTAGCTGGTTAGTGTTGTACAATACCTGTTTAGGACCTAAACTAAAGATACTTGAACTAATGAAAAGATTCTCGTTAACTTCTGGGGTTTTGGAGCAAACTCTTAAGAGAAGTTCAGGTGTTACTGAACAGGTGCACTGGATTTCTGTTATATAATCCTTGATCATTAAAAAAAAATATTTTGAGCAAAATGAAGCAGAAGGAACACATTTTTTTGTATATAAAAATATATGTGTACACATGAACATAACATAGTTACCTTTGAAATAGTAAATCTGCTTTAAGGCCTTTCATATATCAATGCGTATCTTTTAATAATGTACCATTGCCTAATGTATTTTGTTGGCATATATGTCTTTACATACTAAATAATTAATCACTTCATCTTACTTTTCAGTAGAGGGCACTCAGAACAAATCATAGATCAAAACAATATATAAAAGACACTAATCATAATGCAAGTTATTCATTAAAAACTCTCCTGTACCTTAAAAAAGACTACTATCTATGTACATCTTTTTAAAAAGGAAAGCAACTGTATTAAAGGATAAAACTTTGCAAAACCTGTCTGCTGTGCACATTCTTATGTATTTCGCAGCATGATGAAAGTAACCTATTAAACTTTGAGAAGAGCATGGTTTGTTCATTTTTATGGATTAACTAGCCAGGGTCTAATAAAAAATTTAGCAACTTTTTAATGAACTAAGCCTGTCTTCTCTTTCCAGGCATAATGAATAGTGTGTATAGGTCTTGGCAATAGAAATTATCCCTTCTTTGGTACAGATCATTTAAAATATGCAAAGTAGGAAACATTCAGGCTTTGTTTCCAGCAAAAACTGAACAGTTAATAAAAAGAATAGGATCTTGATTCCTCACTGTTTTGTCTAGCTCTTATTCCAGCATAACTCTGATGAATGCAACTATCATATGGTTATAAAACAAGAGTAATGCACTGTGGATCTGGATAAGCAATTTGATTATATTACATTTTCATAAAGAAATACTGAAGATTCAAATTAGCTTTTATAAAAATGCTAATATTTTAAATAATATTCAAGAAGAAAATCAACCTTTGTCACTTATAAGTCATTTCCAAATGGATGTGAAGCAAAACAGATTTAAGGAATGAAAACTTCTGATGTCTTTCATACAACTGTTACATAAAGCTCATTTTTGTTATATTAAAATAGAAAATGTAAGCTAAGACTTTTTCTTGTATTTTTTTTTTAACTTGCACATACACCTATTTAAAATATGTACCTAAATTTCCTAAAATGAGCGCTCATGATAATATTTAAGTGAATATAAATTTGGCCTGACTTAAGCCCATTACCTTTGTAAACAGAAAAAAATGTTCCATGAACACATGGTTTAGGGAGTTATTGTTTACGAGAGACTTCCTTGTTTATACAGAGAATGCTGTCTATCATCTGTTATGTTGGGATTAGATACAGAAAACTGTGTGTGTGTTGTATACCTCTGAAGACAAAAAATCATTCAAAGACTTTTAATTGTTTCAGGTGATTATTTTATACCTTTTAATGCTTTTTCTATCCTTGTTGAATGCAAGGACTGCTTTTTATCTGCAGAAGAGATGCAAAAAGAAAGTAAATTTTCTTTTACTTTTGCCAAAGTGTGATTTCAAATTTGACCTTCTAGCAGAAAATGCCATTCCATCTCCATGCTATTTTTCTGAAAAGTTGAAAAACAGTCATTTTAAGTGAATCCTTGGCACCCTACCTTTGAGACTTTGAGTAAGGTGAAGCACTGACTTTAGCTATAGATGCTGTGAACTTACTTTGCCATGCAAAGCACCTCATTAACACAGCATTACCCCCTGCTATTCTAGTGATAAGTTTCTGTTAAATCAGCACTGTTAATCATCCCAAACCAGGAACCAGGTTCTCTAAGACTGACCGCTAGGTATTAGTATGGAAATTGCAAACTCATTTTATTTTTGAGCTGAAGTGATACAGGAAACTGAAGCTAGTCCTGCAGAGGTGAAGAGCTAGAGCACTAATCTACTATAATGCTAACACTAAAGGTTTAGCCAGCGCTATAATGCTGTGGAAGGTAATTCGAGGCTTTCATTTTTGAAATGTATAACCCTGGAGATTTAGTTGTTGACTTTGAAGATCTTTCTAGATGGAAGTTTATCTCTTCTCCATTTCAGAGAAGTACATTTTGTGAAATTAAAGTGAAATTTCTCGATCAGAAAGCTAGTTTGTGCTCTAGCTCTGCTGGGGAAAAAAGTTCTTCATCACAAAGTAATTTAGGTGTGTTTTATAAATGTATATGTTGACTGGTACCTGGAAAGAAGTATGTTTACTTGGTTATGCTCTTTGAAATACGTATTTATATGTATACATAGATTCCATTACTGCATATCACTAGTACTTTAAACTCCTATGATGAGTGTTAGTGCCTCAGAAATTCCGATACTAAGTAGGAACGTTAAGTATTTGTGCTTCTCTTTTGCGTAAGAGTACCCTATGTTATAAATTCTGACAACTAGCATAAGGTGTTTTTGTTCAGACCAGGAATTTAGGCCAGGAGTGCAATTCCAGTGTCCCGTCTTTCTGTGCTTTGGTTCAAGCCATGGAGTGGTCTCAGCGTTATGAATTGGATTCCTTTCCAGTGAAACTAACCTGGAAGATGAGATCCAGGAGTGCGCACAACATGTTCCAGCCACTAATGAGTATTCATTAGTCATTCATTCATCAGGGGGGCAGATTAAACATCCTGAAAAATGCAACAGGGATATTGGGTTCTCAGCACCAACAGTTTCACCCTGCAGGTCTCTCCTATTGACCTGTGCTTCTTGCTAATGCAGCCAGAATCAGCACAAAACTTTAGCCAGCCTAGAAATTCTCATTAATATTTCTTGATTCATAAACTACACAGGAGCAGTTTATCACAGCATTTGAAAGCTGAAATTTGTGCTAGGATATCTGATTTAAAGTGTGTATTCAGGTCATATGGTGAGCTTCATACCCTGATTAACTGAAGATAGTTATGGAATATTTATATTTATGAATTCACGGTTTATTTTCCATCTATATTCTCCAGTGCTCACTTAAGTTTCGATGATTTATATATTTCTGCCAAAAAGCTGGGTTGCTGTAATAGTCAGACACAAAAAGGTTCATGATTATAAGCACTGTGAGAACAAATTAATCTTCTTAGAGTAGTCTTACTGTGTTTGCCCAAGACTAATTTGGTCTGGATGCTTTTTCATCAAAAGAAAACATAGTTTTGGACAGTTTTAATAGATATTGATAATATTAAAGTATTAAAAACCCTAAGAAAAGGTATTATTTTTATTTGCAAAATAAAATATTAATAATGGCTGGAGGAATCATTACCATTTTGCAGGATGGCATACATTGTAGTCACATAATAAAATATCAAAAAAAGAATTTTTGTCTATTAAAAAAACCCATAACACATTTTACATTGTTGAAAGCATTATTTTTCAAGATGTCTATTCCTATTTAAACTTTCCATGTCACTGTTCTCACCCAACAACAGCTGTAAACTGTCTTATGCACATTTGCTATTGAGATGCCATAGCTGCTCACATAAGTGAATAAAAGTGTGAATGCAAAAGCAGTCATAACTGCTTGTTCCCTTAAGAAAAGTTTTCAAATATGAACAAACTTTGATGGATATCACAAAAGCCAAGAGTTTTCAGGCCTCACAAAGAATTACAGAAGTTGTAAATAATGTTCGTTATATGGATGCATTTTGTTTAAGAAAATTAAAATGTATTTGGAAATGATCGAAGATTTTTATTCTGCAAATGATTCTACATGGTGCTTTGGTGATGGGTCTCTATTTAAGCAGAGAAGTGTACCATCAGAAAGCCATTTGTAAAACAGGTATCTTTGTTCAGAAAAAATGTGCTGCTTAAAAGAACAAGCAAGGAAGTGATCATCTTCACAATTCTCCTTCAGGATATAAGCATCTCAAGACTTAGAGATGCTTAGTTATCAATGGTTAACATAAAGCAGAACAATTATCAAATTGTATTAAACCTGTCAGATATTAGGTATGTCGCTCTGTATTTGTAGGACTCCCAGTAGAATTTTTCTGACATCAACTTTTTGTTGATAAATACCTTGAGAAAATAAATTCTTATGTGAATGAATATATCCATTACTCATGCAAATATTTATAATCTTTTCTTCTATAGTTTTACTTAGATCTTTCTTTGAAATAATCATTTCTGGATTGAAGATTAATAGGACATTTCCATAGGTCATAAACTCTAGATTTCAAATGAGTGATGTCACAATAAACACTTGCAGTATCAATTCTATCTGACAGTTTTGTGGGGAAATAGTCATCTTGTCTCCTAATTTCCAGAAGGAAATCAGAATATCATTGATCCTAGAATGAGTTACGCTTTGCAGGAAGAGGCATGAAGTAACCTTTGCATTTTAAGAGTAGTTTTCAGTCACGTGTAGACTTTCCTATGTTTCTTTGTATTATGTTTGATTTCACTGTGCATGCCTCTACTGCCAGAAACCACTGCAAACATTTTAGTAGGAAAAAATGTTATTTTGTGCATTATTGGTCTAATGATGCCAGCACTGCCACGAGGACTATTCTTACAGTGCATACACTGCATCAGACCAGTGACACCCTAGTCCTATGCCTTGTTCCTGACACAAGTATTTGGTGGTTAGGGAAGAGTAGAAGAAACATGGGAAGAACAAAACGATCCTTCCTTAGCTGCCAGCTTCTCATCACCTTCCTGATCTGGAGATTGCATCCAATTTACTGTGTTAGTAGCCACCTGAGGCTTCCTTTATAAATTTTTCTAATCCTGATCTAGAATCAGGATTCTTGAGGCCCCTAGCTGTGTGCCTCTGATTTGACAATAGGAAAGGAAGATTTTTTTCTCCAAAAGATCCTAGGAGGTAGAGTACGAACTCCTCTTCAGTGTGGTGAACAATGATTGGGAGAAACCTTACTCATGAGGACCCTTGTGCAATCTTTCCTGGGGAGCTGGATGGAAAAGTGCAGGAACCTTCGGGAAAGAGACTGAGGTGAACAGCTAGGCAGTGTCATGTCTTTTCTGCAGCAATGTTGGCAAGAGCTGAACTATCCTCTCTGCTTCTGAGAAACGTAGTCAAATGGCCACTATGAATACTGGTTTGCTGCATAAGTTGAGATTATTATGCATATAGTTGAGATAACATGTTATTTTCCTTCAGTAGAAAATGGCTGGTTTTTCTATATGCATTCTAGAATTCATTATTCTTTTTGATATAAGAGCAAAGTACAGTGCTTAAATGAATGAAAAATGGAATATGTGCTTCCAAACTTGTTATTCTTAGCATCAGGTGAATGCAATCCTGATCAGACTACAGAAAAAGAGAGGGAAGAGTGTGCAGCTGCATGGTTAAGACCATATTATGTATATGAGAGTATATTTAGAAGTAGGCAGTTATAGTAAGGAGGTTAAATTTCCCCAGGGACATGAGAAGAAAGCTTGCAGAGCTTCTGCCTTTGGAATTTGCTTCTTATTTTATATGGAGACTTCCATCTAGCAGTATCAATTTTACATTTCTCCAATACTTTCTGAAGTGTTGGCACATACAAGAGTCTAGAATATTTCACCAGAACTATAAAGATAATGAAGCTATCCCTGAAATGTAGCACTTTAAAGTTAAGATTTCTTTAAGCTTTACACCAGATTTTACTTCTATGACACTAGCCCATATTTCAAGTACAAAAAAAAAAGTTTTTTTTTTTTAATATAAAGTGTTATTATCAAGGAGAGGACAGTGATCACAAGACCATCAGCTACTAGCCATCCTTGCAAGATTACATCAGTACAATCAAATAAGTGTCTTTTCTAGGCTTTTTTTTTTTCTCATTCTCCCATTAATATAAGCATTTCTTCATTTTGGAGAGGTAGTGAACTATTTCTTTTGACTGTAGTTTGGAGCAAAGAATATATCAGGTAAGAGGCTTTGCAGATGAAATAAACTCTTACAAGCAACATGGCCATTAAATGAGCTCTTTGGCTGTCTATCTTAATACTGTAGTTTAGCAAAACAATTAAACTGCTTATTGTCACTGGGTGGCAACGAAATAGAACATTGTTTTAATACTCCTGCTACTGAACAAACAATATACTATAATGAATAACCCAGCTGTAAATATAAAATACAAATCAATTCAGAGAGCAAAACTCTAACACTACCTTCTCATTTATAAAAAGCATTAGGATGCTCTAGTGCCAGCAACACTGCACAAAGCTTTGAGACCACCTTTGGGAGCCCAGCAGAGACATCCTCTCGGTTTCTTTATTACTTCAGATTTGGAAATAGGACTCCCAGTCCAAATAATGATTATAATCCTAGAGCTGTGCAAATTTTGCCCCAGACTTTGGTCCATCCAGGTACAATCAGTCACTTACCAAAGATTAAGGTTGCAGTGCCACTGATAAAGATGTGAACAAGAGGTGTACTGGTGAGACAGAAACTTGAATTATGGCATCTGAGGAAACATCACCCTATTGCTTTGAGAATCCAAATGCTACAATACTAATTCTACACAAGCCCAAGCTCTTTTTAAATATAACTCACAGGATTTATGAATCAAGGCATGAAAGATTTATTAAAAAATTTGAATGAGTTGTTTCCCAGATATGCAAAGGAACAATGCTATATGAGGCAATGGATCGAATGGTGAAGTATAGAGAATCAGTACTTACTATTTCTTAGTTTAGCTTTCTTCTGTTTTAGGAAAAAAAAAATTTCTGACCTTCAGTTAGATATACAAACAATTTGTTACCAACCACTTACTATTGATCTTTTAGCACTGTTATTTTGCTCCAGACAAGAGGAATAAGACTACTCCATTTTGCAGGACATCTGCAAAAGGTATCTGGTCACATATGTGAAGCAGTTGGGCCTATCACTCTTTATATATGTTCAGATTTGGTGATGTGGAAATCATCAACATTTTCAATGCCATGTGTTAGTAAGAATGAGGTTGCCAGAATCCAGTCCAACTGCTGCAGCATTTGATGGAAAATTACAAGACAATATGTACTGCTATGACCAAATGGTAGTAAATTCAGGGTAAACTTTGATATTAAAAGCTTAACTCAAGTTATAGATTCCCACACTGCATATGACTTGACCTCGTGATGAGTTCTGGGATTATCATTGGAGAGAAGAGGTATAATACACAACTCATGGTGGCAAAACAAGATCTTCAGTAGTTGTATTAGGAAGAAAAAACAGAATATACAAGTGGATTTTCATTTCTGAATGAAGATCCATTTAACAATTGTAGGATCAAATTTTGTGCTGAGCTAAACCCTCTTTACTGCAAATAACAAATAATTCTGCCGTGTCTTTGCATCAGGCTAGGAGAAAAGGTGAAGTGGGGAACTTTTCTCCCTCAGGTTTGCTGTGAGCACCAGTCAAATGCTTTTGGAGAATACTCTTCTCAAGAGAAAAGATAAGAGGAAATGGCCTGTGCTCTGCCTTCTACATGTCTTGCACATGGTGCACAAACCATTCAAAGAAGCAAGGCTGATGATTTGTCTGTAAATCCTCCATTTATGTGATATCATGGAAAAATCAGCCCCATGCTCAGCTACAATGCATGAGGGGCCTCCAAGACTCATTTGTAGGGCATGACTTCCACCTCCTCCTTCCACTGCAACTGAGTGGCAGCATGAAAGCAGAACTGCTGTGTTCGGTGGGATTTTAACAAGTGAAGAATAGTTAGAACAGCTTTGCCTGAAAGCCCAAGTGCAGGCATGAGATAATATGTTATATATTATCACTTGAATTTAAGTTGTTGTAATATTGCTGGTGAAAAGGTTGCACATAAATGGTAATTCATAATGTCTGTCACACTTAGTTTTGAAACAAAGAAGTATTCTCTTTGTTGCTATAGTTTCTACAGTGAGATTAACGAAGTGACAGCTTTAAAAAATGTTCCTGTTACTTTTAGAACAAAGAACTGCAGTGTAATCTGAGTTTTACTATATAGGAAAGAAAAGAGAATAGTGTAACATCAGAATTGAAAAAAAAAAAGTCAGACTGGAAAGCTTGTACAGGACATTTAATGCAAGAACTGAATGAATTTTGGATAGCATTATGCCTTCCTAATAGTGTATAAAATGTTAGTCTGACTTTATAAAAAGAAAAGATGCTTTTAATATACTATTTAATTTCTTCAAAGCTGGCAAATATTCAGCACTAAAATAGAAGTTAATTTGAGAAACAAGCAAATAATATTCATTGAATTTCAGAAAGATACTTGAAATACATTATTAAAAAAAAAAAAAAAAAGGCAATATTCCAAGAAAATAACCGCCTTGAGCAGTATAAAGTGATTAGGGACCTGATCTGTGACTTGAGTTTGAATGACTGTGGTGAAGCAAAGAACCCAGAAATCGGAGATAACTAGCCATCTGAAGATTTCCCAGAAGGTGTATAAATGTCGGAGATTTAAAAATCAATCACAGCAAGATGATCTTGGTGGCAGAGAAATTGCTCACAGTGAGACAGTCTGCAGTATCCAAAAGAGAGTTCTTGCCTTCTGCACTGTCTGCAAGCAAGAGCAACCAACTATTTGTAGACAATTAAAAAGACACATTAAGCATATTATCCCCTAAGGTGCAGGCCAATAGCAAGTTCTACTTTCAGAGTCTTGATTGGATTTGAGAACTGGACAGGTAACTTTTATCTACAAGCCTGGCTTGTCGGTAAGTATGTGACTTTGCACCTGCCTTTTATTCTCTTCAAAGTGGCACAGAAGGTCAGAAACACCATCCTAGGAATCTTCCTGGTACAGAAAGAACAACATTCTTCCTGGTAAACATCTTCCTGGTACAGAAAGAACAACATTTCATAGGTTTTTTGTTTGTTTTGAATATATACGAAGCCCTACAATTTACAGTTCAAAGCCTATGCGTTGTTAGAGTATCCTTTCCTCTGTTGTGATTTTTCCTGAGAAAACAGCTGATTAACATTTTATCTGTCAAGAACCTTAGTTATTAGAAAACTCTGAATGAATGTGGCATAGGTTTTTCAGTGAAATGGTATATAGATGGTGTCCCAAAGATGAGATCTTGCACAGCAGGCTAAACTTTGGATGGCTGTACAGGGTATAAAAAGATTATAAAAACAACCTGTCTCTGAATAATTGAAAAAAAAAAAAAAAAAAAAGTACTGCCTTTTGAGTTTTTTTCTAAGGTAGAAGAAAACAGAAAGGGGTGAGGAGCATTCATTCTTTTCAGAAGCAGAGCCATTATTTTCTTTTAGTAATTTGGCACTGGAAAAGAAAAACAATTAACTGCTTGTAGTTTTTTTGGAAGCAACAGTATATTTGGGCTTTAAGTAGTATGCACTAAAATAGAATTAAATTTTAAAGTTTTAAAATTAATCATTTTGAAACAATGTCTAGTTTTAATGGTTTCTCACCCTACTTGGAGCGTTGACCTGCTTCACCAAATCTTTTCAATTTCTTGTCCTGTTTTGACCTGACAGAGATCTGTTTACTTTCTATTTTTTCCTTTGTTTGTTTTTGTTCATATGAGTCTTTAATTTCTTAGGTTTTTCATCTGAAGTGAGGATAGTCTCTGTGTTTCATTCTGTTTTGTTTCTGGATCAGTTATCTTCAAGAAGGTCCACTGATCTTTCTGCTTTGCTGTGTTTCCTTGAGGATGTAGCATTGACTTTTCAGGTTTCTTTGGCTTTGATATACTGGGCCAGATTTTGAATTTGTGCCTTCATAAATTTAGAATGTTTCCTTCCACATAGTGTAGTCAAGTCTTTTGATTTATGATGATCTAAATTGAAGATTTGATCGACACTTATATGATCTAGATTTTGATCCACTTGCATGATTGAGGGGAAAAACAGAAAGAAGCACATCATTAGATTGCAAATAGGCTTAATCCCACTAAGGAACAAATATCTTTAAGTAGATCCATAGAAATGAAAATGTTGTAGTAAGCAAGAACATTATAAAGCCTTAAATCATGTCCTAATTAGATGAGAATGTTGGTCAAAGTATCCTTTTCCATTACCATTGTGCCTGTAATTAATAATTAAATTGAATTTTTGTCTGTGTTGCATTGCCATTTGGACATTTATGCAATGAATGAGCTAAGACTCAGATGGTTTGATTCAATGTAAACTGTTGCATTAGGATAACGAAGTTCTAAAGGGACTTGGAGGGTCTAAAAAGACTTCTTGTCTTTTAGGAGATCACTAATTTTTCCTCTTGTGCTATCAACTATGGAAGAGTGCATACACACTTGTTATAACATTTAATTTAATTTAATTCACAGACAGGCAAATCAATAATTCTGAGTGAAGACCAAGCAGTCAGTTTTTCCTATTTTTTTTCCTCTGACAAGCAGAGCAACCACTCTCTGAAATCTCAAATAAAAGGATAGAAGTGTGATATGCAGGAATCTGCTAACAGATTCTCTTGTTATGACCAAAGAGTGGTATCACTGAAAACTGTTAAGTTGGATTTTTATTTATATGTCCTTTATATGATCCTGACACATTATCTGGAGGCTTATGTGCACATTGGCTGGGACTATTAGAGGCAAGATTGAAATCAAAACAATGGTAGAGTCTAAACTACATCTGGGTTTTGGCCAGATTACTTGATGCAGTCGAGTATTATAAAGCAGGTCTTTGCAACTACCCGGTGAACATATGGGTATTCAAGATGTAGTAAAGCAAGTAATGTGCAGTGGGAGCAATGATTGTCATTCTGGAGAAAAAAGGTAGGAAAACTTAGTTCCTCTGGTCTTTACCTCTTTTATCCACTGAATGACGTTTTCTAGGTGTGAATGCTTTTCAGAATTTCAGCAGACTAAAGTTTAAATAAGGTCAGCTTGTTCAGCTTTCCCCCTTAAATTCCTGGCAACTTTTTACACTGCTAGAAGCACGATTAAGGCCTTTATTATTCCCCTGACAGGTAATTTTCATGTAGAGGAATGGAAATTATGAGTTTGAACTAATGATGTTTTCTTTTATTTCTCCACTGGAGAATTTTCCTTCCATAAAATAGGCTAAGAAATCAGCATTTTAAATGCACAAATTCTTGTGTTCCGCAGAGGTCAAGGCCATAAGCATAGAATAAGGTTCCTTTTATTATAATTTCTACCTACCTCCACTTCCCTGGCTGCTTGGTATCTTCTGTAGTGCTTGCCCTAATGCTTTTGCAGGATGCCATGAAAAAAGGTGAGAGATGCCCACTCCGCTCTACTGCAGACAGAAGATGAGGGACTCTGTAAAGTGCTGAGCTCCCTAGCATGCTTTGAAAACACTTTTCTTTTGCCCCTTTCTTGATTTCTAGTTGCAGCTCCTCAAAGATGTGGATGCCTCAGGATTTTATGCCATGCTAAGCTGTCTATTCTTTCCATAGCCTCATCAGTGGATTTGGGTGCTACAGTAGCTTATTTATTCTCACATTGACACTGTGTATCTTTATTGTCTCCTCTTAAATTAAACAAAATATTGAACTAATATTTATTTTACAGGTGCAATTATTTGAAAAAGGAAGAGCACCTGTTCTCAGTGAGTTGCAGATACATCTTAATAATAACTTGTATTTACAAATTTACATTCAATTTTCAGTAGCTTTTTCTTCAGCTGCAAACATGTCAAAATGTCAGAAGTATGAATGATATTACAGATATGTATGTTAGGATTTTGTCAAATATAAAGATCAAATGAATTCTAAAAACCTGATATTTAGACTGCTTAGTCAATTTATTGATTTAGCAATAGAAATAATGTGTTATTTTTAGTTTCAATGTGAAATTAATCAGTACCTTAAAGCAGGCACCTGTACAGAATTATTTAGAGTTAATATGTAATTCAACAATATATATGTTAAATAAATTAAATGATCATTTATGGAACCTTTGTAAACCCCTCTTAGGACTCTTTCTAGAATTGCTGTCAGGTAGAAAATATTTTGCAAAACATATAGGTGATCTCACCTTGCAATTACACTTCCTGGGCAGGATATCCTGGAAAGGAAAAATGACACATTGAAATGACACATGAAACCACAGAAAGCCACGGTTTAAGAAGAATTTAGAGATCATATGAGCTTGAGGTAAGGGAACAAGATCAGTTTAGGGCAGTTGAAGATCTGGCCATAGACATTGATTACATACACTGGAAATGCTTACTTGTTCTTTCTGAATAGTTGAATCTGCTAGTGGCACAATGTAAATTATTATGTATCATCTCACAGGTTATCTACAAGTATATGCTCCTTCCCAAAGGAACATATCTAGGGGAAACTGGTCTGCTGTTAAGTTTAAAAGCACATGGTGCATGGGTACAGAAAGCAGTGACCCTGCATATCTACGTTGGTTTCAGTATTACTGTGTTTTTTCAAAATGTAAAAGCTGAAGTTATTTAAAAAAACATGTTCCTAAAGTTGCCATTCTTGATTTCCTAACTTCAGTCAGCTGTCGTCTCTAAAAATACTAAATTAGTACCATTGTCCTACACAGTCACAAAATAACTATGTCCTGTCCAAAACAAAAATATTGCACTAGTTGCAATATGCTTTTCATGAGCACAAATATACATGCGTTCCAGAGCTTTACAAGAAGACCATGGTACAAAATACCAGGACCTGTGATCACATCAGCTTTATTTCTTGAGGTGGACATTTTACTTTACATCTTGTCATCCTTTCAAGAGTTGATGCAGGCTCATTAGACCACATAGACTGAAACAAATAAATAATTAAAAGCATAATTCAGCAAATTCCTTTGACAATAACGCTACAGACACAGTGCCAGAAAACCAAATGGAATCAGTTGTTAGTTTCAGGTCTTGTTGAACTCAATGGAGTCCTAGAAACAAGGCTAACATGGACAGGTCATTGTAAGTGCTGATGAATGTTAGAAGGCAATCAGTCAGGGGAAATCGCACAAATTTAGCCTTCAGATATATCTACTGCACAGTAACTCTGATATATCTTTAGATCATATAAAGAGGACAGTTTCAGGGACTACAAGTTATGCTCATCTCATATAAATCAATGTACTGTCTATTGAGCTATTGGAGCTTTGCTGATTTAGGTGAAGAGCAGATCAACTCCTTTATAAGCTGTGCATCATCAAGAGCAAAGTCTTGCCAATAGCAGGGTACTCCCTACTAAATCAGGGATCCTAATAAAAATCCACAAAGCATAGATTAATTTGTTGAGAAGGACACAAAGTTAGAATCATTCAAAGTGTTTACAAACCAGAAAGCTATACTGAAGGAAGATCTTACAAGTGAATTTATTTCTGGGTAGAGATTAACATTACAGTGTTTATCTCATAAAGCCATAAAGGATTTTCAGTCCTAGCTGAGTAAAAGCATTGCTTTTTTTTTTTCATTTTTTTTTCTTCAAAATCATTTGAAATGGTAATGGAAAGAAATTCTCTTATTAATGGTCTCTTGGATCAAAGGGTGAGAAAAGTTAGAGATGCATACAAATTATTAATTGCTGGTATTCACAGCAGTGTTGTAAATAATATTTTTAAGGAAAAAAAATGGAGCATCACAGATCTAGATTTATAACTGACAGATGTTCGCAATGATTTCTAATAAATTCAAAACAATCACAGCTAGTGAACCTCAGACCTTAATTGAAATTTTATTTTTAAAAAATGTTATGATATTCCTGTCTAAAAAGGAAACTGAGTGTATTATTAGCAACTCATTTATTCAGCTCCTCAGCCTCTTAAATATGCCAGTGGACATATGGCTGCCCCTTTATGGGGTCGTAAATTTCTAGAGGAAATGGTGCAGTTTCAGCCTTCTCTTTTCTGAAAAGAGAAATGAGAGTGGTAATAAAGAATGGTAGCTTATTCCTTTGTGATCAAATCCTTGGTTCACTTAGGACATTAGTTTAAGCACTAGTTTAAGTCAGTTAGTTTTCTTATGTATTATTCTTCTATTACTTAAACCCTTCACTAAAGCACTGTTACCTCAGCTTCTATGAATAACACACAGATTCCATCAGGGATAGATTCCTTTTTTACACAGGTTGTGGCATCATCAGGGATAATCCCTGGTGTGATTTACCATTAACCCATTCAGGATTTTGGAAGTGGAGTTAGATTCCTTGAGATTCACCTTGAGCTGGGTGAGTTACAGTTCAGTCGGGAGTGCTGTGTGGTAGTGATGTGCTAAAGTAAATTGTCTGAAGCCTGCAGGATTTTATATATCAGAGTCATATATCAATCAGAGCTGTTATTAATTCTAATCAGAATAAGCACTTCATTTCATTTGTATACATATAAGTAATATGAAAAGAGTCAATAAACAGCTTTTACAGGCAGTGTAATAATGAAGAATTCATTCAGGAATAGTAAGCATGATTTCTCACTACTGCTTGTAGTCAGCTCCATGATTTTACATAGACACCAATTTTTAAAATGAATAAACTGTGGTTGTAAACTAGGGGCATTTATGTCTATCAACTTCAATGATGCTTGTGAATGGATTTTTTTTTAAAGAAAAAAATTAAAATCATTTTTAATGAATGGAGTTAACTAAAGATAAATTGCACTTCACTTACCTCTTAATGAATGACAACTAAAATCTCTAATTACTGATTTTTTTGTTTAATTGGTGGGAATCTGCACAATGAGCCTTCAGAGAAATAGTGTATTTTTATGAATTTTATTGTCTCTGGATAGAGGGTCTATGGTTCTTCAGGTTTTCTCTAATGAATGTAAAAAACTGTATTGCTTAAGGTTCCATAACTAAATAAAAGCTGGAGTGCTTATGATATTTGTTTAAGAAGGAATAATTATACCAATTTTGTCCTCTAGAGCTTCTTAAAAATTGTTCTTTGGCAATTTTATGAATTTAGATTACTTACTCAGAGTTTTACTGTTCCTAATTTACTTTGCTTTTATCTAGGTAAAAATGTTAATATTATCCCTAGTTCTCTCCACCTTTATCTGAGAAAGAAAATGTGCCTTCAAACTTCATACCTGCAAGCTGACTACTTCAGTCTTTGTTTTCTATGGGTTTCAGTCACAACTAAACAACTAAACTGGAAAGCAGATGTTGGTGTCCATGAAAGGAAAAGTAAAAAAAAAAAAAAAAAAAAAATTAATGCTATCCTTTTTTTTCTCTTCATTGCCTAATTCAGCTTTAGAAGTGCTGGAGAGTGACTCTGGCTGATGCAGACGTGATTTCTGTTGATGCAAGATTACCTTCTACCCTTCTTCTGGCATACAGCAGTTTGCTCTTTTCAGAGGCAGAGCAAAGGAATGACATCCTAAATGTTTCATGATTTCCCAGTCAGAATACAGAATACCTCAAATGCCTTTTTTTTTCCCCCAATTAAGCTCTATCTTTAAAATGTAAATTTGCATTTTGGGAGACTTAATATAATACTTTGGTCTCATCACTTCTTATTCTTCAAAACTTTATGCTGTCTTCACTTTTACCAGATAGGATTTGAATGGTGTCAATCTTGATATGCTGAACAACAAAGGGAGTAAATTTTTATGATGCATTCTTGTTATTCTTGTTACTCTCTTACAAGGTATAGAAGATAGTTTCTGCCTACTTTGAGCTCTGGTTGCATGATTACAAACAAATTTCCCTGTAAATGAAAGTTGCAGTGAAAGCCTGGCAAGCATGTTTCAGTAATCAGTGTTCACCTGGAACAAACATTTCTGAACAGGACAAAGCGGTCCAAACAGACATAGGTGTAAATGAAATGTTATAAATATGAGAAGTGGGAACAGGAGAAGAGAATGAAAACTGATTGTAACCAATTTTGATAGGAAAAAAAAATAGGAAGAGTAGATTAGTGGGTTCTTGTCCCTTCCAGTGAGTCATCTGCCATTGAAGAGACAGGCTACTGGGCTAGAGAGATGTCAAAACTACCCTGAGGACAAATTTTACATCCTTAAGAATGTTGCTGAAAGAAAAAGATTAGGGTAAAAAAAAATGGGGAAAGATGTAAGATGCAAAAGTTACTTCACTTTGCACTGGTTTTTTTTTTTTTTTTTTTTTTCTTTTTTCAATTTATATCAGCCTAGGAGAGTGGTAACCTTGCGAAATCCCAAAGGAGTCTGAACTTTCTGGTAGATCTGATCCTTGGCATTAGTCTCTAAAAAAACCATAATAAATAGAGATAAGACTAACTGGAAAACAGAACAATCTTTTAGCTTCAATAGTGTGTTTGCTGGATTTTTTTATTTCTTGTTGTATCACAAATCTTTTTGGTATCTTGGTGCTGAGATTTAGCTTGAGTCTCTTTTGGAGAAAAGAAGCTTAACCCAATATGTTCTCATATTAGTTTATGAGAATTTAAATGTATATATTTTTTATATTTATCTAACCTAGGTGGTGGGGATGAGTTCTTAGGTGTCTAGGTCTTTGTTCAGAGGCAAAGGAAAAAGAGTTGTTTAGGGATATAGATACTTGTGTATATATATATATATATATATATACACTTATATACCTATATATTTATGTACTTATATATAGATAATTGAGCCCAGAAACTGCTCAGCCTGGTTATATGAAAAGGAGAGAGAAAGACGCTAAACAGTGCACACACCCTTCACCTCTGGCCTGAATGAACAGCTGCAAGTGAGTCTCTACAAGGTCTTTTTTTATAGACTTTTTTTCTGTCACAATATCTCAATTCTCATGAAGAAGACTTCAGCTATGTTAGAATTAATGTGTACTGCTGCTGTCCGGGCAGTGCCAAGTGCCTGTCTTCCACTCCACTGTGTTTTATTCCAGGCTGGTTACTGCGCTTCTCTCCTGTGCTTTTTATTCAAAGCACCTCACCACATACTGCAGAGAGCGCAGCTGTGAGGCAACATGCGATCAGCTAGAAAAAAAATGCTAATGGCAATCTACTAGGCTGGGTACTGTAGACTGGGAAGAGACACTCTTAAAAACAATGTCGATACTTTAATTATAAGGTAAGGATGAAAAAACAAGGTGTAGAGAAATTTACTCCTACTCACCTGTAATTGAAAATGTAAATATTAATTAGTGGGTGTTGATTTCCCAAAGGTAAGTGTTTTTCTGGTTACCTGTGATACTGCATATGTATGACGCAGCTGCTGAAGAGGGAGGCAGGCTATGGCCCAAGCAGCCTACCTGTACAGCTCATCAGCTGGTATTTGCTGGAGACTAGCTCTGAGAAAGATCAATTAATTTCTTTGTTTGTTTTTAAAGGCTAAACATTGAGATTGAGGCTAACAGAGAAATTTTCAGTGATTTCAGTGTGTTTCAGCATGCTATTATCCTGATGTATTCAGAAAACTGTTTTAAAGGGGCCTGCAAAACGAGAATGCAGGTCTGGTAGGTCAGAATATCCCCTCCTGCCTCCAGTAGCAAAAAAAAGAGTAGATGCTGGAGAGTTTTCTCCTGCAAAAACTGGCTGCCCTGTGGTGCCACAGAGCCGTGCAGGACAGCTCAGACCAGCTAGGATTCAGGCAAGGAAGAGGATGTCACCTGTCAGAGACATTCACTGTTTGATACTGAGGTTCGCAGTTTTGGATTACTGTGAGATCCTTTTTTGCTTGTGGATATTTAGGGAGAAACTAGCATCTGTTCTTAGTTAGAAGCATACAGGTCTTATTTTCAGATAAGGAAATATTCAAATAAATATTCAAGAATAAGCATTCAACTAGGAAAATAATTAGAGTTAGATTAGCATAATTCTTGTATTATTCAGAAGTTGAAATTTGTACAGAAGAGCTAGCTGTGTTCTACACCTGGTGCTTATTTCCGGAAGGGAAAGTATATACACACATATATATATTACTGCTGATGTATAAAGCTTTTAATTCTCTAAAAGCAAACATAGTGCTGGTGCCATAAATCTACATTTTGCAATAGGAACTGTAGAATACATCGGTAGAGCCATGTTTAGCTCATTCAAAAGGGAAGAGCAGACTGTGTCAGGAGCTCTGCTGTCATATTTCCAGTCTTATCTTTTTCCAGGATGTGACTGAAGTATTTCAGCCTGGGGAGGGATCCAAGAAAAGGGCTAGTGACAGTCATGGAGTTTGATAGATTTTGGGCTGGTGGTACTGTTTGGATGGGTCATTTCATTGGATGGAGTATAGCTCACCCACACAAGCCTTTTACTCTTCAGAACGCACAGTTATAAAATATGTGTAAGGCTATATTAAATGGGGCATGGAATAAATAAATAAATAAATAAATAAATAAATAAAGCCTTTGATGGATGCACACAAGCATTATGCATTATACAACCTTCTGCCTCTCCAGTGTTTAGTGGCTGTTTATTTGAAATCACTTTATTCTCAAGGTTAAGATTCTGTTTAATGACAACAAAATCTACAAAATGTGAACTCCGGCCACAAGAGATTTCAGAATAAACTTCACTGCAAGAGGTAGATTTTTTTTTTCTCATCACAGTAATTTACCACCATTGCTTATGCTTCTTTATAGAACACAATGTGATGGATCATGTCACATCTGCTTGCACAGTAGCATAGGAAAACTTTGATTCAATAGTTGATGAAAGTATAGAATATTACATTAGGACTGCTACTGGATATAGCTTATTCAAGAGCATGCATATCATGGCCCATAATTTTTTATCTGCCCTAGAAATTAAATTCAGATAATAAAAAAAAAAAAAAGAAATGCTTTTTTTTTTTTTTTTATCACAAAGGATAATTAATCACTGGAATAATTTGTCCATGGGGTGTTCTGGCTTCTTTGTCACTTGCTTTAAAATCAACATGAAAATGTCAGCCTAAAAGATTTGCTGCAATCAACCAGAGGCTATTAGACTTGATGCCACAGTTTAATAGGCAAACTTTGCTAACTGTAATAAACAGGCAATTTGGAGAGAAGACCTGAACTTTTTCTTTCAACCTCACCCCATCTGACTTTGGCCACATCTGATGTCAAACTTGTAACAACCCAAGAGATTACCTGAAAGAGTTAAAAACTGATGTCTCTCTGAGATGAGGATGACACACAGTCCTGAATAGCCTGATTTGGACTGGATGATCTCCAGAGATCCCTTCCTGTCTGTGTTTCAGTGGTTTTAGGACATTTTTTTCCCAAGTCCAAGCAATCTTCAACGTTCGGGATCAGCAGATCTTTGCTTTCCATCACACTGTGTGGAACTGGGGTGCTGCGATGGTCACCCTTCCACAGGGACCACCAGGCCTCACCAGCTGCCTCTTCTGCAGCCACCGCATTCACCTAAGATGCTGCCAAACAGGCAAAATGCATCATCTGTTAATCTGAGCATTTCTCTCACTTAGTTTTCAGCCCTAAACAAAACACCTCTCTACTCCTCCGACCCACAAATGGGCAGATGCAAGAATAAACATGTACCAGTAAAAGAATGAAGAAAATGTTGAGATAATAATAAAAGGTCTCATGTAGCCCTGAGTCCTAATAAGAGTATCATCTGGTCAACTGATACTGCTTCTGCAAGTTCATAGGTTTGGGAGGCAACAATCTTTTTGCAAAGAGCAGAGCATCACTCTGAGCACCTGGGCTCCTGGACGGCATTCCTGTCTCCTCTGGAAAGGAGCACAGCATGTGCACAGTGAGCACCAGCGCTGCAGACAACATATGCCTTAGCTGATTGACATTTAAACACATCGGCGAGCCACGCTCCCCTGAGGCCAAAACACAAGTCCCCTATTCCCAGCTATCCTCCAGAGCGGTTGTCGGCCTCGCTGCTTCCATACTGGGATGAGACTCCCAGCATGCAGTGAGACCTGTTTGTTTTCCTATGTCAGCTATCTAGAGTGCTGAAATGGAAGTTCTTTTAATTCTGCGCTGGGTTACTGACAGCTCCCTCAAACAATACATGGGTTTTGATGCAGCTCTAGTTCTATTTCAGCTTTGTCTCTGAGGTAACAGTTGAAGATCTTCTAGGCAACTTAAATAAAGTATATATTCTCTATAGTCCTTTGCTGTCCTCTAAAACACAGTGATGAAAACCGTGTGCTTGGTGCAATACTTTGTATTCCACAGGTATTGTTACCAGGCAACCATGCCATGCAGCTTTGGCAGAACACAAAGTTCTCCAGCCACTAACCCTTCAAATACCTAAATCAAGATGTATGTGGAGAAAACACCAGAAACCCAAGTGAAACAACATAGTGACAAAGATTTTCAAAATTAAAAATAGATTATGGACAACTGAGATACATTAACACCATGGTTACTATGCATCTTTTCCAAAATATTGCCACAAGTGAGTGATGCTTATTTGCATGTGAAGATTAATTGTGTATATCCCTGAGGGGAGCCATCTCAACCTCTCAGGTAAACAGTAATCTAAATATTCTGCCCTTGACAAGTTCACAGAACTTACAGGAAGCTGCAAAAACAAACATTCCCAGGTTTTATTCCCACCTAGGATGAAACATACGCCAGATCCAACTGAATTCTGTACCATCAAACACTGCAGGTAGTCATTTGTGTCAGCAAAAAGGTGGTTTAAAATTATCTTGTCTTGGCAAGTGGCAGTGACAATGCTGAAAGATTTTGTTTGTCACAGCTATTAAAAGAAGGCCTGATATTTCTAGCTATCTTTCATTAAGAATAAAAATAATTATGTTACTCATCTTCTGGATTTCTGTCTACTGGTCTTTTTGGAGTCCCTGTGCAAAAGCAGAGGTGAAGGAAAACAGGTTTAACTCAGGGCAACAGCTCAGCACAACTCAGTAAACTAGGGCGATTTGACATCAGTTTGGGATTTACAAGGTGTTCTCATATCACTCGGTGGATTAAAGCTGGTTGAGAAACAAATCTCCATCCCATTTGCACCACAGTGGCACAACTGCAGGCGGACATGAACATCAGCCAAAATAGTTCAGCTTGGTAAGAAGTTACAAAAGGCAGGATGGCTTCCCAGCACCTGAAAAGAGGCAGTTTCCTACTAATCAGCTTCCCCTTTTATTCTCTGCTGGTTGGAGGAGCTGACATTCTACAAGAAAAGAGTTTGGCTCCTCATAGCCACAGCCATCAAACCTTCTCTTAGTCTATAAACAGAAACAGGAAGAGATCTTTGAAAATGTGCATGCAACTATACATAGTTTTATTCATCAGGTAAAAGAAAACAGTCTACCAACAACCAACGGAGAATCAATGAAGCTACTGCAACTCAAGGTAATTTATTTGTGCAATTCTGGAATCCATTTTGCAAATGTAAATATTATGGTGTGCATCTATAAATTATATCGTGCCAGATATAATACACACAAGAGCCAGTTTGTTCTTTCACATGGAAATATATGTCCAAGAGCCAAGAATGACAATGTCCAAGGTCCATATGACAGATGTGTACTGATGTATGTGTCAGATAGGACTGACAAGCCCGGTCCTCCATATGCGATGGACTCAGTATTCAAAAGTGTTTGAAGACTTCACAGCATAATGAAAATGTTAGGAGAAAAGGCTAACCACCTGAATGACTCAAATGCAGAAGTTTCATTTTTTCTTTGATCTTTTGAAACTGATTCCAGGTACTAAGTTGCAAAGGAATTATCTTACCTTCCAGAAGGAATGAATTCTCATAAAATTAGACACTTTAATATTTTCTAAATGTTGCCCTTTACATTTTGCAAGGAGAAAGAATCATTAAGTAGCTAATTCTGTTTTAAACTTTCACACAACATTTCCTTGAATAGCTTTTCAGTGAATCTAAAAGGGCAGGGAGAAAATTTTCTACATTATTTTCTTCAGTGTTTTTATGGTTCTAGGGCTATTCTTTGGTCTTCATATATCAATTATGTCTTACATATGATTTGCACTGTGTTGTGGAGTATGGCTTTTTGAGACTTCATGTTTTGTTTTGTTTTGTTTTCTTGGCATTTAATAGGCATTTACAATGAAATCAATGGATCGGTACATGTAACTGTAATCAAAATGAGTCTTCTGCTTTTGCAGGACTGTGGAATAACAGAGTCACATAACCACAAAGGTGTTGATGTAGATGTTTTTGCAGTACTTTCAGTCTATATAAGACATATGGATTCAGAATCTTATTTAAAGTCTTGTGTACTTATGAATCTTCGTCCCGGTGGTGCACTATAACCAAGACAGATAGAACCTATGACAATACAGATTTTTTTTTTCTGCTTCCTTTCTACACTTCCTTCCAGTGCTTCCTTTCTGCTTTTTTTCTGCTTCCTTTCTGCTTCTTTCCTTCAGAATCTGGTTTGTTCACACAAGTAAGGGTATAGATTTAGTCTCTGAATTCTATTTTAAATGTATTATGTAAATTCCGATTATTCATGTAGAAATGCTTGCTTTTAAGAGCTCTTCCTGTGGCATTAAAATTAATATAATATGTTATTTAAGAGGTAGAGCACTGATAGGTTTAGGTAAAGAACAGTCATATTTTAAAATGATTTATGATAGTACTGATGCCTACTAATCTAGACACTGTGCTGTTCCTTTTCATTATTGCAAACAGGGTCATAAAACTCATATAATAAAATGTTCTACTACACAGATGAAATATTGAGAAAGACCAATCTTTCTTTTCTCCTTTTTTTTTTTTTTTTTGGTATTTATCAACCTTTAAACTACTTAGCATGCATGCTTTTCTTTATTGTTAATTTCCTTTTTTAAAAAAATTTTATGTTTTCTCCCAGTTCTAATCAAGGTAGTTTTTAGATAGTAACCTTCTGATATCTGAATTCTCTTATTTTTATGTTGAATAATTTTTATTGTTTTCTCCAGTCCCACAATTAAAATAGTATAATGTACAATATTCATTATGCTCTGTGGCTGTATGTAAAAGCAAGGCTTTCGTTCTCCTGTTGAAAATAAAGCAAACTGAGTTAGAATTACAGGCCCAAGTGTCATGAAGGTTTTACATATCAGTGATTTTTAAGCTGTGAATTTGTTAGGTACCTGCATGACTTTATCTTTGCATGGAAGTGTGTGGATATGCAAGGAGATCACATTTACCCTGCAGTTTTTTTTTATTATGCTCTTTTCCATCAAGGCATTAATATTATTGCAATATTCAGAGGTCATAATCAAAATAGAGCTTTGCTTAAACAAGTGCACATTCTCTACTGGAAATTCTTTTAAATTAAAAATATGTTTCCATTTGAAAATGTGGGGGAAGGAATACAAAACCTCTGAGTTTTTCACAATTTTTGTAGAAAATGTGCATATGGAGTATATATACAGGAGGGTTTTGTTGAGATTAACAAGGATTTTGCTTTATTCCTAAGGTTTCTCTCCAGTTAGACATGGGTAATGGAGCATAACAGTGGTGTGATAGCCTGATAACATTTTCCCATTGAGGTGGAGATGTCATTTACATCAGTCTCCAAGATTTCCTGTAGAATTGTGCATTTACCTTTTTTTTTTTTTTTTTTTTTTTTTTGCTGGGAGGTAAATGCAAAATAGAACCAATGACTAATGATAGTCAGTGTCCATTCAGCAGTGTTTTGCCATCCACTGTCTCAGCTCTTGTTGCAGAGATAATGGAAAGATAATCTGATATATCACTTTCTGTTTCCTTTCAGAATACATGCTTCGCAGCTTGTCAAGTCTAATAAAGATATGATATGTGCAATAACCTTTTCTTTCTTTGTGAATAAAAATGTGTTATAATAGGCTGCCAGAGTTCCAACAACCAGAACACTTTCAAACTTGCTTCATTTAAAAAAGGAAGAAGAGGAAGAAGAAGGAGGACTATAGAAGGTTGTTCTCTCTTTGAAACCAAGAATCTGTGAGGTCTTGTGGCACAAAATTTATTTTTTAATGTAAAGCAACAGTAGTTAATGAATTCATTATTCATCTTATTTGTATTTTAGAAGTTATCTTTTTTTGAGCTTGCTGTGACATGCACTGTTCTGTAAAGTGCATTAAAATATATTTAACTCTATAGGTTTTAAACAGATGTCTAGACGAGCAAAGCAAGCCTCCTAGAGAGCTCCATCTCTGGAGAGTGTTCTGCCTGACTTTCATCTTGCAGCGAAAACTCAGACGAAGATAAAATGCACGTCTAGCATTTTAAACAACTAGGAAGCTTTATGTATTTTTCTAGAACACAATTCTATTCTGCCTTGTTTCACAAAAAAAAAGAGTTTTTGTTAACATCTGATGCAATTGGGCCAGCAGCTTTTGCCCAATTCTGATTGAATTATAATGAAAAGGCATAAAAATCACATTCTACTTCTGATATTCTAGGAACCTCTTAACTAAACATAAGGTGGGAAAAAACATTTTCCTTTGTTTTTCTGTGAATTAGCTTGGAGATGGCAAGATTATCCCCTTGAAAAGAACTAACCTGTATGAATACTCTGATACTTGACTTTCTACATTATGTCAAATTATAAGCCTCACCTAGCTTTGTTACCCTGCATAGTTGTGTCTTCTCATTATTAATTTGTCTGTCTCTTTTTCCCTCTGTCCCTTCCATTAGTCTTCCTGCTCTCTTTGTTTTCCTTTATTACCACTGCTTGTCTTTAGGTCCTTGAACGGGAAAATTACAAAAGAGCCATAATAAACAGAGGCAGAACTGCCCTGTATTTCTGCCATTTATCTTTTGCTTTGTAAAAGATGTTCTTTTCTATTCCTGAAAGCACACTGACAGTCTGAGTGCTTGCAACTAGGTATAATGAGTACTTGTTAGTTTCTCAAAATACGGTTTTAAAAATAATTATCACTAGGGAGATAAAAAGATTGCTTTGATATATAAGGGTTACAATCAGAAGAATATCAGCCAGCACTATATTCTCTAAAAGACAAACATGCAACTTCGCAGTTGCTTAAAATGCCCATAATGCCACATGAAGTTTCAATGACAAAGTTGGCAGAAACATCCAAATGGGTTTTGCAGTACACTTAGAATCCTCTGTATAATTACAAACAAAACATTTCATATAAAACCATATGAATGAATAATTTCAGGAGCACCTGAAGCACTGTAATTCACTTGTATCTCAAAGAAACAGTATGGTTCAATGGGTAGGACATTAAATTGTCTATTATCAGAATGAAGTAATTTTCTCAACTTTGATTACAGTGGATTTCACACAGTTCATGTTTGAGATTATTCATTTGTAAAATTGTTTTGATTATGCCTGTCCCCACTTACATATCTGTGAAGGAACACTGAATCCTCAAATACTGAGGAGGAGTATGGATTTAGTGAGAGAATGATGACTGGTAAGATGGCTCTACTTAAATGTGCTGGTATTTTTAGTCTTTTAGTTTAAGAGCTATGCAATATTTAACACAATTAGTTAGTTTTCTGACTGAAAACACTGCTAACTGTCATGATCTTAGGTTTTTCACATTTGCTACTCCTTAAAGTAATTTAGTTTTCTAATAAGGAAAATAAAAAGGGCTAACTTAAGTTTGGCAATTCTTCTATGTCTATTACTTCATCTCTAATATAAGGATTTGTCTAGATCCTAATAATATCCTCAAGAAGGACCAGTGATATGCAATACAGTAAAAAAATAGAGTGGGAAAGTGGTTGCGGGAAGGATACCAAAAGGCAATACAAATAAAAATGAGAAAATAGAGAGTACTGCCAAGAGTAACTTCAAGAGATGGATGGATGGATGGATGGATGGATGGATGGATGGACGGACGGACGGATAATTCAAAGTATTTGGAAGTAATTTTGACTTAATATTTTATTTTCTGCTTTAAGAATGTGAAGAGGGAGATGACTTCTTCAGATAAGTTATGATTGCTTCCTGCCTATTACTGAATTAAAAGTTGCATTTTTGGAAGTCATTTGAATCTTCTTCTTCTTCTTCTTCTTCTTCCTCTTCCTCTTCCTCTTCCTCTTCCTCTTCTTCTTCTTCTTCTTCTTCCTCTTCCTCTTCCTCTTCTTCTTCTTCTTCTTCTTCTTCTTCTTCTTCTTCTTCTTCTTCTCCTTCTCCTTCTCCTTCTCCTTCTCCTTCTCCTTCTCCTTCTCCTTCTCCTTCTCCT
>NW_020455094.1:201601-216066 GCF_003342845.1 Nothoprocta perdicaria
CTTCTCCTTCTCCTTCTCCTTCTCCTTCTCCTTCTCCTTCTCCTCCTTCTTCTCCTTCTCCTTCTCCTTCTCCTTCTCCTTCTCCTTCTCCTTCTCCTTCTCCTCCTTCTTCTCCTTCTTCTTCTCCTTCTCCTCCTTCTCCTCCTCCTCCTCCTCCTCCTTCTCCTTCTCCTTCTCCTTCTCCTTCTCCTTCTCCTTCTCCTTCTCCTTCTCCTTCTCCTTCTCCTTCTCCTTCTCCTTCTCCTTCTCCTTCTTCTCCTTCTCCTTCTTCTCCTTCTCCTTCTCCTTCTCCTCCTTCTCCTTCTCCTTCTCCTTCTCCTCCTTCTGACAATTTATAAAAAAGAGGATAACTTTTCAATCTATTTTGAGTGATTGAAACAATATTTGCACAAAAGTTTTATAAAAGATATGACAAAACCAAAGGTAGATTTCTTGGCTTTGTAGTTGGAAATACCCCGTTTCCAATGACTCAAAGACAGCCTCCGTGAGGTAAAGCCAAAGACTGCAATCAACCACTAAGAAAAATTCATGTTTAAAAAAAAATGAAAAAAAGTAATATAAATTAATAATTGATTCAAATAAAAAAAAAAACAGAAAGCAATGAGAAAATATTTCTGTATTTTCTAGCCTTCAAAATATTCTGCTACTTGGTTTTTCTTAAACCTTTTCTAAAGTTAGACTTCAATTTCAATTTTTGAGGGTGTGATATAGCTGGAAAGAAGCTGTTAGATAGCGTCCATCAGAAGGAATTGTTACTATATTGAGTTGAAGTGACATGACATGTCATTTGAATCCAAAGAGAAAATGTGTCAACACTTGGAAAGAAACTGGCAAAAAGACCACGGGGAGAAGAAAATAATGACTGAGGTCTGAACAACCTGCTTATTCTAATCAAATGGTCTGAGACCTCTTTCTTGTTCTGGTGTGGTGCCAGGCAGTGAGCAAGCCAAGAAGCACATGCAGATGCAGGTGCTGGTGCTTACAAAGGTGGCAGGAAGAAATGAAGGCAAATATTGGTACTACTAAACAGAACCATGTGTGATGGAAGAGGTAAATGTTGTACCATGCTGCATGCAGGTTCTGTGATGATGTCTTCAAGTCTCACCTGAAGGAAGAGCCCCTACAGATGAAGTGAAGATTTTAGAGATTTAGTAAAGACTACACATTGGCAGAAACTAGCAGTGACTGAAATGCCTCTTTGGAGGTCAGCAGGAATACATCTAACTTTGATTTACCAGACACCATTTAACGATGTAGGTATTTGGATGTGTTTCTTACTAGCACAGCATATTAAACTATTATGGGGCAATTTCTGTACATAAAAAGAGGCATGTGGAATGTGTATTTATTTAAGAGTTATAAAACAAGAAGCACAGTCAAGAAACAGGATGCTTATTTCTAGCAGGTGAGTAAAACTGAGTCAGTGGTCTCTAGATTATTTTATAGCTATATTAAACATTTCTATTATAAATTTTGCGTATGGCCTTTTTCTTTGATATTTCCAAGTAACCAAAACTGAAAAGGGAAATAGGTTGCTGAACGCCTACATTTTGTTTGAGACAAGTATCCAAAAACATGGGTTTTATGTCAAGATAAAGAGAAATTCATGTTTCTTCCAAAGTCACGACAAAGAAGAGAACAGTGATGAACACTTTCCTTATGCCTGTAAAGGATATATTTCACCTAATAACTGAATGCTTTGTTACAAATTATGTACTTTATACAGTTTTGAGCCAAAAACCAAAGACCGATATTTGTTTTACTATTCCAGAAAACTCAAGTTGACTATGGAGAATGACTGCTGCAGAAATCCAAGCAATAATAATACAAAGTTTGCTAGGAAGGTGAATAACATTCCGGGAGTAGCATCAAGGTACAGTAATCAAGATAGAGACAAATGGAAGTTGTTTCACTGGACCAACTAGACACAAAGTGGAAGTGCTCAATACGATTTTCTTAGAGTTATGCCAGAAACAACACCTGCCACCTACGCCAAAGCACAACAGAGCCCTAGCAACAGCAGCAATTTCGCTCTTCAGAGAACAGGAAAGTGAAACAAATGCACTTGGGCTGATAGAGCACAAGGCTGAGGTCTATTCCCAACAGCTGGAAGTGGTGCATGCAGCTTCTACAATGGAAATATCTATATACATGATACTTGCAGGTTGCAAAATTTGTAACACTGGAGATCTACTGTCTATTACCCATTGTTCCATGCATTGGGAGGGTGTTTTGGGAGAATACAAGCATAATCACTGGTCAAAACTGAGATATAACACCGTAATGGAAATACCTTGTTTCTGCATAACCCCGGTCTGCAGACAGCACCATTGGTATTGCTTTTAAGAAGCCTGCTAAAGTCCAGATTTAATTTCTAAGACGTTGGTTACCAGGAGTGTCGGAAAAAAATGATGAAGTAGAAAATAAAATTGCTAAATGTTGAAAAAGTTGCAATATGCATTAGCTAGGAATTCCTCACTTCATGATGAAAAACATCAGTGAAAGAGATTTTTTTCAATCTCCAATAAGGCTACTCTTTTTTTTTTTTTTCTTTTTTGGTAGTAGTAGTAGTTTTGAGGTTGTTCTTTTTCAGTCTACTTTTCTGTTGTCTGTGTGTATGCATGTACATGTCTGTTCATAATAAATTCTATATTCCTTTGCCAATTTAAATGAGACTTGACAAGGGAATAAAAGCTTCATAGATGTGCATTCCTATGACAGACTGAAAACAGGCAGCCAGGTATGAAATATGCCCTGTGGGAACGGCTGGAGTCATAGCTCACTCCTTTCTAATCATCTCCCAAAGGTATATTGGTGCTTATGCACAAGTCCCAAAGTCATTAAAACTGGGCTTTATTGCTGCTCACAGAACTACCTAGAAGAGGCTGCTTCTAGAACTGTGGACTATGCATTGGAGGCACAAGTTATGCTGCTCTTTTTTAATGTTTATAGATCTGCTTATTCTTTCTTGCAAGCTTAGGGACTCCAAGGAAGTAAGAAATCAAGACTCTATTTTCCCTTTTTTAGTGTGATGGAAAGTTTCTTGAAACAAAGTGAGTTAGGTTGTGTTAGTGCCTTCATAGTTTGTAAAGCACTATGTTGTTCTGCAAATTATTCTGCAAATAGTAGTAACAATCATCCTTTAATTTTTTTAATTGATATTCCCAATATTTCCTGTTTATTTCCATTTTATAAAGTGACATAAGCCACTGGAAATAAATAATACATACTTCTTCTAAGGAGTAGAATCAATTATACCAAACATAGCATTCAGATACACAGAACATCTTTGTCCCCTTGTCCTTCAGTCATGGATTAAAATAGAATTTTTTTTCAATCTTCTTATTGTAAGTATCCATTACTTAACCACCATAGTCAAAGCCATCCTCTTTTTCTAAATATTTATCCTTCATAGCAGTAGGATTTAACTGCTGGAATCTGTAAGAGGAGCTGGAATCTATACAGACGAGCAACTCGTTAGACATCATGTTCAACTTCTGCACATAATTGTAGGAACTGGGTACCATTATTCCCTTAACTCAGGTACTTTAAACCATAAACAATACTAAACTGTATCAGTGCTTCTTCCCTATGGAAGCAGGAATTCAGAAATTCTCCATTTCATGAGCTCTCACAAGCACATTTATCAGTAGCTTTGATTTAAGACCCTTTCTTGCATTCTCCACATTTCAGACAAATATGTTGCATTCTAGCTGAAGGCATCATAACTTCCTCAAGTTACTTTCTTCAGATTTCATCCTGACTTTTCCCAGATCTATTGCTGAGGAAATTGTTAGCCACTGATCCTGTAACTTTGAATTGGAGATGCCCAATTATAGTACGACTTTTTCTTAGGTCAGGTATTTACATATCTTCCTGATACACTGGCCAAGAACTAACTGATTTCTGGTGATTACTGAGCAAGGAAACATTTTTAATAGAAACGATCTCAAAAATGGTTTCATTTTCCATATACATATCCTACCAGCAGACTTTATCTCATGATGGGGCTCTTTATCCTATTTCTAAACCCTTATGATTTAAAATCCTTTGAGGAACCCATAAAAACTTTGGAGGTTTTGTTCATAGTAGGTTCCACAAAATGTCTTTGCAACACTTTGGTTCTCAGACTTACTGTCAGTCTGCAATAATGAAAGTTTCCAGGTGACAGGTACAACACAGTAAGATATTCCTTACTCATATTTTTTCCTTTTCTTCACCCTATTCCAAACATCATTCAGACGTGCAAAGACATTTAAAAATGAAGTCTAATAAAAAACTATTTAGCTAACAATTTTATATTCCTCCAAGGGTCATGTTTTGTTTGAGCTTGGGAAAAAACTTCTATTTTCTGAAATGACATTCTCTTCCCTAACCCTAAGTGAATCAAGTCTGAGTCACTAGACAGGCTACCTATATCTATCTAGTCAAGAACTAATTAAAGTCTATATCAATGGGAATAGACACCAGGAATAGAGTCTTAGAAAAGAAATGGAGCCAAATAAATGATTTGATATTTTGATTAGATTGTGCTTTGATTAAATCTATCCACAGTCATAATTTCTGTTCTACTGGAAGTACTGAACTCTTAACATTGCTTATATTTTAAATTGAACACACATCAATTATTTCTGTTGTTCCTGCAAGGTACTTTTCCAAGGGCATGTGTACTTGAGTGCAAGCATGTCCTTTTGAATTCACAAATTGTTCACAAAGACTTCATTAAAAAAAGTAAAATTATTAAGAGATAAATTTAAATGTTGAATTTAACACATTTCAGTATTTTACAGACAAATCTTTCAGGGAAAACATTTTAATTTAGAAGTTTTTCAAATAATTGCAATTTGAATCAGATTTGAGAATGTGAAAAAAAGGCAAAATAGAAAACTGCTCCTTGATGAAAAATGACATCTTCAAATGGGATTCCATTTTAATGAACAACACGGTCACAAGGTCAGCTAAAGGAAGCTAAAAAAAATGATCCCTGCATGTAACTGACAGAATGACAAGTGAAAAGATGTGGTAATTCACCGGTATGTTAGAAAAATGAAATTGAACCACCCTTTTTCTATCTGGAAAAAGGTATCCTTGACTATAACTCTCCAGCTGGCTGCAGTTGGAGCTAGGTATTTTTTTGCCTAAGTGGGCTCAATAAATTTCTGGTAAATTTTCTACTAAATCTGACCAGTTTGCTACCTTAAATGACTGTATCAACACAAGGAGATGTGGTCTGCACTACAGACCATATCTTTGTTTCTATCTCTAGTTTATGGACCATTTGCAACCCTTCAGGATGCCTAGCCACCTTCTTTCTCAGAAGTCTAAAGTGAGCAGGCTCTATGGTGGACACCATGTCCCAAAATCTTTTCCCAAATTTCATGGCCTCTTCCACCAAAAGAGCAAAACAAGGAGTGACGATGTGTTTTGTATAAGGTCTGCAGGGATGTATCTGAAATCATAGATTGTGACTATGGACAGTTTCAAATCTCAGAACTATGCTAAGGGAATGCAGCAGGTGAAACATACTTCACTCATCACTTCGGCTCCCCTGCTTTGTTTCTTTTTACTAACAGTAAGAACTGGCAAACAAGCAACAGCAAAAGAAAAAAAGAAAATGAGGGGGGCAGTAAATACAGAATATTTGAAGCTGTTTTAAGGAAATCTATATACAGTTCCAAATGGCAATAACTAGCAGAGAGGTGCTGTGAAGCATCAAAAGTTAATGTGGCAATAATATCATCCACTTAACAAGCAGACTCCTAAGAAATGTTGTAGGTGATGAGATCGAAGTCCCGCTACTCCAATTTCAAAGAAAAAAGTGGTAGATAATTGGCACTGCTCAAACTTGGATGCAAGTATGGCGCTAACATTTTTCTTCAGAAGTCTTAGTATATAGATTTGGCCCCTGGCTTGTTCTCTACTTTGGAGTATTGTCTTTAATATACCATTCACAGAAAATTCAACTTTCATCCTTTGAAGAACATCTCTGCTTTTCCCTTATATCCAAGCAAATTTCAGCTTGTTAGTTGCTCACCAGAGAGAACTGCAATAGATTGTTCACCTCTGCTTGTTTTACTCTTTACTTCTAGCTGAACATGACATTTTAGGGATCAGAATGGCAATGACAGCTTGGAGAAATAGTGTTTGACAAAGCTTATTACAACAAAGGATTTTACATTCGTTATCATCATGTTAAATTCTTGATGTAAGTTACATTGCTAAGATTGTCCAGGTTAACATAGACAAAATACTATCAGAGATCATACATACAGTGAAAATGACTAAATGACTCTGTTGTTCACAAAAAGGAGTTGCTGAAGCATGTATGAAGCATTTCCTAATTATTTAACAACGCCTTTAAAAACGCGAATATTCACAAACTTCAAATAATTCTTGCAATTAATAAGGCTTTCATAGAGAAACAAAAAGAATAAAATTATGAATATCTGTTTCTTATATCTCTTTAATTTCCAGAACATTCATCCTCCTGATTCCATCATTGGAAACTTTTGTTTTGTTAATAAGCTATGAACTTCCTGACACTTACTCTTAGCTCTGGTAGCAGAGAGCTCAGTGTGGATTATCCGTAGGCATATTTCCTCCATTTCTTCAGTAACTTTTAATGACGACACGAAACTTCATGATGCTGTAACAACATTACAGGCAATACCCATGTCAGCTAGTGCAAAGCTTGCTCAGACTATAGTGCAGTCTTGTCCTGAAAAGAGGTCTGTTTCACTGCTTTTTACTTCCTATGTGTTATACTCCCTACTTTCAGCTATTGGAAGAAAACTTTCTCCAATATTTGAAGTCTTACAATATATTTTGAGAACTGGATGTTCTTTCTTCTGAAGATCCAGTTCTCACAAAAGTCATAATATACTGATGCTCTCAAATCATAGGATTGAATATATTTAATAGTATTCCAGTTTTCACACAATCACAGAATAGTTGAGGTTGGAAAGGATCCCTAAAGATGATCTAGTCCAACCCCCTACTCAAGCAGGTACACTTTGAGCACATTGCACAGGTTCTGAAGATCTCCAGAGAAGGAGACTCCAGAACTTCTCTGGGCAGCCTGTTCCAGAACTCTGTGACCCTCACCATAAAGAAGCTCTTCCTCACATGGAGATGGAAATTCCTGTGTTTCAACTTGTACTTATTATCCTTTGTCCTGGCACTGGCCACCACCGAGAAACATTTGGCCCCATCCTCTTTACATTCTCCCCTCAAGTATTTATACATGTTGATAAGATCCCCTTTCAATCTTCTCTTCTCTAGGCTAAACAGCTCTACCTCTCTTACTCTTTCCTCATAAGATAGCTGGTCCAGTGCCTTAATTATCTTTGTTGCTCTACGCTAGATGCTCTCCAGAAGTTCCACATCCCATGTGGATCAATATGGATCCCATTTTGCAGAGAATATTTATATATAAAATGGGGAGAATTAAAGATTTCTTTTCTGTAGTTAGTAAGAGATTTCTGGTGCCATTCTCCATGCTTTTCTACTCCATCTCTATTTTTTCAGAAAACTTCTATTTCTACTATTCATCTGCAGATTACTTCATATCAGACTATTTCATTCACACTTTCACAATCGTAAATAAGACGGGAGAATTCAGAATAATAATTATTAATGATACTTAAAACCCACATCTACTCTTTATCATTTATCCCTCTCTCCTATGTGAAATTTCAGCTTCATTTTCTAGGATGCTCAAGAGGGAAGGTTATGGCCCAAGAACCTGAAATAAGGTGGGCATTTCGGAGTTCATTGACTAGTTGGGATTCAGTTACACTGCACTTGCACTACACCATTCAGCTCATGCCTTGACTGCATGCAGTGGTGGGGTTCTGCCTGCCCTGCTCTGTCTCACAAGCAGGTTCCTTATAGTGAGAGCCAGTTCCTTTGAATAAGATAATTACCTCAGAAGAGCAATTCATGATTATTAGGAATTCCTAATATTCAGCATCACCCAAATTCACAGAAAAGAGGACAATTGAAATCTGCTGATTTATGTTCCATGCCTAAAGTAATTTGAAATCTGACGCAGCTCAATGTGTAATGTTTCCAAATGACTGTTATTCTTAGATGAAATTATGCCTAAATGGGAATTCTGATTCTTAGAATTGATTTTAGTCTTGCAGATCTCAAAACATCTTGTAAAATTTAATCCCAGGCACAGAAAAAAAAAGAAGTACAGAGCAATTAAGAGACCCAATAATTGATGGCACTGGTACAAAGAAGAATGGAATGAGAAGAAGTACATTGCAGATGCTTAGTTCAACAGAAGCTTCCAGCGATGAAAAAGGTAATTGATTTTTCACAGAGAAAAGTAGAAGAAAGTATTTTTCAAGATTTTGAGAGGACATAACAAGTAATGATTAATGGCAAAAATTAAGTCAACAACGTACTTCAGAGTGTCTCCTTCATTTAAGCTATACTGAACTGCCATAGGGAAGCCTGCTACAGCTTGTTATCTCAGGACAGTACCTTGAACTGTGAGTCCATCTATTTAGCCAGTTTATAACTGGCCAGCACATGAACTACAAGGCTAAAGGTTAGATATGTATTGGAAAGTAGTGTGACATGAAAAATCAGGTGAGAATTTAGCAAGCAATTATTTGATGTTGTATGTGAAAGATTCAAGACTCTTAACTTCAGCACGACTACTCTTCCTTTGTGAGGCTACCCTTCATTTTGTTACTGAATTCAGCAAATTCATACCAGAAACAAATCTTAAAATTACTTTCAGACCACAACTACACTTTAACTCCCATTTACTGGTGGGAGTCTACCAAATCTATATTTTATACTTTTAATCTTTCTTTACTATCCAAAGGTGTTTTACCTTTCTGGAGTGCAAGACATTTTTTAGCCTAGATTAAACCAGCCCTTTTTCTGTTAAAACCTTAAAAGCCTGGTATTAATATACCAATCATCTCATCTGATGCTGATGATAGCTCACTAAAGGCTGTATTGTTTATAGAGAGAGGCTGACTGTGTCCTAACTGTAGAGAAATAATGAAATTTCAGACTCTTTATGTGAAGGAGTAGACCGCGGGGATATATGATATATCTCTTCCCATTGATCTAAGTCTGTCACAATGATATTTAATCTTAGTGATTTAGCTAAAGATGGAATTTTCAAAGAAGACGGGTTAGACTAGCTAAATCCTACTGTAATTCATTGGAGGTTCCTTCCCTACTCCTTGGAAAATCCCAGGGAGTAATAAAATGGAATATGTTGAATAAAGTCTATTATTTACACTACTTTTGTTAATTCTTCTTGCATGATTAAACATGGAAAATGAGAAACAATTAAATATAGTACTTAAAATTCAAACTCATGCAAAACATATCAGTCCAGTATTCATGAATCTGAAGAACCTTTCTATACACTAAAATGTTTTCTATATATCAGGCAAAATAGACCTCGGGTAAAAATTTTATATTCATATTTTATGCAATCCAGATTATTTATAAAATCCTCAACTACTTTTGGATTCAATGTAGAATTCAAATTGCTCCAGTATCAAAGCATTCAAAACTGGTTTGGGTTCATCTGGTAATATATGTGATTAGTAGATTGACTTCAAGTTGTATAATAGGTTGAAAGCTTGGAGGTGCCTGATCACAGGGAAGTTTCTTATGTTATCCATCAGTAGCTAGTCCCAAGACAATGGCGAGTGCACACCAGCATCCTTCAACGCTGGACTGTTATGACCTGTCATTTTCCTGACTTCTGTACTAAGATTTTGGAACCAAAGGTCAGCAATTAGTAGTCTGCAAGGGCAAAATAAGCGAAGACATGGAAGCAAATGAGCTATAAAGCAATAAATTCACATCTCACCTTAATAGTCTGATATATTCCTACTTGCAACTTATGTTGATTCTCTAGAAAAGTGAAAAATGAAGTACAGTAGATCTAAGATGTTCAGTGTTCAGTTGACTAGAAAAAAAGATTAATGAAATGATGTCTTTCAAAGAAAAAAATAGCTTAAAAATTCAGAGTACCTGAGAGCCTTGATGTTTTATTTAGTTGAGAAAACAACATTCTAAAAATGCACAGGAAAAGATCAGGGATTAGAAAAGAGGGAAAAAATGAGTATATGTTAACAACCAATGGTATAACCTGAAGAATATAGGAGCTAAGTAACAAGAAATACAATCCTATTGACTGTCAGTATAACATTCTAAAACTCAGAGGAGAGAGGTTGTTAAATAGCCTTCTACACTGGAAATCCAACTGATTTTAAGTGAAAATTTGGCAAATATATGAAAATACTACTTGATATTTCCCTTGAACAGCAAAGGAAATGATTGAATGACCTGATAGGTCTGTTGAAGTCCTTTGTTCAGATAAAAATCAGTCATTTGATTTATTACTCTGAGACAATTCTGATGCTGTGATACTTTATGTATACCAGCAAAATTATTTAATTCCCCAGGTGCCCCTGTGCTTGTGCAGCACATTCTCTGTTTTCATAATATTTTTCAATAATTAAATTTCTCTAATAGCTGCAAGATTTTATAAAACATCTTCACTTCATCAATTTAGCAGCCTGTGAAGAATTTTAAGCAGCAAGTATTCCCAAACTTCATTGGCTTTGCAGATGTTGCAATGGATCTAACTAGTGAATTAAGTCATATTAGTTACAATAACTTACAATAAGTTGCACTCAATTACATTTATTTATTTTGATACGACTGGAAAAAATCCAAATGAGTAACATGAAAGTGACTTCAGATCAACTTGTATGCTGTCATTGTAAAGGATTTAATCTTCCATTCTCCCAACTTACATCTACCCTTGAAAATTTGAACTCTTTTGCTACTTTTTTTTTAATCTCCTCTATTCTGATTTCCTGGCTTCTGACACCACAAACACATTTCTGTCAAGCCTGTCCTGACAAAAATTATAACCTCTTTCCAGCAACAGTGTTTTTTTGAATCTATTGCACTTCACTGAAGTCTTATCCTGTTTGAATTCTAATTCCAGTAGCCTTCCTCAATTGAAACTGCTAGTAGGTCTGAGATAGGCAAGCTGCAGTGACTGAAAAAGAGGTTTGCATGAAACAGAGACCTTTGCTCATACTTGCTCTGAACCTGTGTTCAAGGTTTGTTTAGTCACGCAAAATGAGAAAAAAAAGGAGCTTTTTCAGGTCTCTCCATACCAAGCAGGAATTTTCATTCTTGGTCACACTGATGGATTATGGTTAACTTCTTGTCCACCAAACTTGATCAACGAGATGATGGTCAAGGAAAGCCAGATCCAAGGCTAAAGACAGTGAGGCTTGCCTTCACTTCTGATGTTGTTTTGTTTTGCATTTCTGGTGGTAGGTTGATCTCATTATTTCTGATAAAGACAGCATTAATAAGTACAGCATTGGCAAGCAGACATACTTAGTGTGGAATGGAGATTTGACGCTGGGAGGCAGATTCTGTTAGGGTTCCTTAATTTTGTTTATGCTGTTCTTACTAACAAATCTTCCTGGTACAAGGCCTCCACTTGTTTCTCTCCATGTTTTAATAGATAAACAAGGCAATGTAGAGTATGTAAATGCTGCCTGCCTGGAGTTTGAGTAATCTTGGAGGGCTCCAGAGAGAGTTTAAATACTTGGTGGCTGCAGATTTGTCTATATATTTTAATAAACTGGCACTAGATAACAAGATAGAGTACTAAATCCATAGTCAGCCACATACTGTAATTTTTGGACAGTTTCAAATTCTGTTTATGTGGTATTTGATTAGCCTTCCTTGGAAGAAATCTTAAAAAATTTTTGGAAAGCAGTTTTCTCCAGGGTTTGCTTTTAACAGGCTGTTTGAAGACGTTCACGCAAAGTCTGATTTATCACACACTGAGCTCTCACATGCACTTTGTAGCCTTTGTAGCCCAAGGGTACTCCAGATATTCCCTAGGCATCATGCTGTTAAAGTTCTTCTTTAGAGACTACAGGAAAGCCATGTTGCTATCCAGGGAAAGCAGACCTTTTCATTATATCTTCTAATGAACATGAGTGAAAACCGGGGCCACGTGATGTCCTAAGGAGAACAACATTTTAGTGGGAAGATGTTCAGGAGCAGAGAGACGTCACTGCAGTGGTCACTGAAAACATTTCAGAAAATTTACTTGAGCATCCTATAATATGTTACTAGAGAAGGGAGTCAGTGGCAGTTTACCATCCAACAAAACAATGCCAGATCAATTTTTCATTTTAACGCTTTAGTTACAAGGTCAGGGAGTTTCCTAAAAGTTCCCACATATCTTAGTAAGACTGTTGACATTATGCCATTTTTTTTCTCAGGAAGATGGAATAATGCATATGCTCATTAAACATCATAAGTGATGGTCCAGACCCAAGACAAGAGTGGTATATTCTGTGATCACTGTTATCAGAGATACTTTATGCAGAACTGGTAGATGAAAAAATGTGCAGAGTTAGTGACCAAGCACAGCTGGGAATGCCAACTTGCAATCTGGAACAATTTGAGAGGAATTTAAGTAATAGGTAACAACCACATTTAGACCACAATGAATGTCCAGAGAACTCAAGAGAATTCTGTTGCTCAAAGAACAGTGCCAGTCCTTTGCATTAAGCACAAATGTGGTCTCATGCAACCTAAAATTAGCAACTTGTTGTCAGCCCAAATACAATTTTATGTTCCTCTGTCTGCATTTCACTGGCATTTAGAATAAGAAGTTTATAATGTACATGCTGTAATGTTGTAATCACAAGTGAAGCATGAGGACATTGATATGCAGATACTGCCTAATAACCACAATTAGTATGATAAAATATTATCGTTAGAAATTTGAGTTAAATTAAACACTCAAAGCTCATTTGAGCAAACTTTTTGCAATTTGTACAATTTCTCAAATCTCATTACGTAAACTGATTATTCAAATAATAAAGCAGTTCTGATTATTCAAATAATAAAGCAGCAGGGAATTGCACGATATAACAAACTACTTACAATTAATGAGCACTGTTATCTGTTGGAAAAAAACGGTGTTGATTTCAGTTATTCTGTGGCTCTGTCCTTGGTCTTCCACATTAAATAAAAATGTATAACATATTAAAAGATATACACAATTTTGAAACCAAAATACCAGACTAATGAATGAGAGGGCATACACAGAATCACAAAATGGTTGAGGTTGGAAGGAGCCTCTACAGATCATCTTGTCATTGCTCAAGCAGGGACACCCCGAGCACATTGTACAGAATGGCATCCAGGCAGGTTTTGAAGATCTACCAAAGGAGGAGATTTCACATCCTCTGGGCAGCCTGCTCCAGAGCTCTGTGACTCCCACTGTAAAGACTTTTTTTATCATATGCAGATGAAACTTCTTGTGTTTCAATTTACACCCATTACCCCTTGTGTTATTGCTAGCCACCACTGAGAAGAGTTTGGCACCATCCTCTTTACATTCCCCCCTTAGGTATCTGTACATGTGGGTAAGATCCCTTCTCAATCTTCCCTCCTCCAGGCTAAACAGGCCCACCTCTCTTAGTCTTTCCTCATACAACATATGGTCCAGTTCCTTAATGTTTGTTGCTGTACACTAGACCTTTTCTAGAAGCTCCACATCCCTCTCGCACTGAGGAGCCCAAACTGCACCTAGTACTCCAGGTGCGGCCTCACCAGAGTTGAGTAGAGGGGCAGAATCACCTTCCTTGACCTGTTGGCAACACTCCTCCTGATGCAGGCCAGGATCCCATTAACCTTCTTGACCAATTTTCTTCACTCCTACTCAATGTTGTCTTGAGGCTCTCCTATTCCCTCTCTGATATACTGGAGCAGTGCTCTTCTTGAACAATATAGTGAATGGCGGTGTTTGCCCTCTTCCTGTAGAAGGAAGAGGAGAAAATAGCGTATGTCTTTGCTCCATATCACGACCATCCTATTTGAACTGAACTATGGCAAGACTGCCTCTTTGGGCACACTGACTGTGATACAAGTGTAATGGTAGCTGTATTGTGTGTACTGGTAAGGACTTTGGCATAACGGATATAATGAAAATCTAGATGCAACTGTCCTTTCAAGAGGACTATTCAATATATGTAAAATTAGTCCTAGGGACAGTGGAACTAACGGCTCATGTATTAGTTTGAATAAGGGAAATGAAAATTCCCTTCATTTGGGGAAAGAAAAGCCCCATCAGTAAAGGCTGGAGACCTACTAGATGGAAAGCAGGAAACAACCAGGGTATTAATTAAAAAAATAAATAATAAATTGGACATGAGTGACTCCTGCTCTCATGACAAAGAGGGCCCATTGTATCCCAGGCTGCATGGGGCAGACTGCTTCCAAGATGTCAACGGAAATTAATCGCCTTCCTTCCTAAATGGGCTGTTAGAGCTTCTAAGAGTCAAGGCACTGGGAATACCATGCAAAGGAGAGCTTACAGTGGTGAAAAGAAGTCAAGGAGAGGCCTCTCCATTCTGCAGCCTTGGAGC
>NW_020455094.1:218376-220690 GCF_003342845.1 Nothoprocta perdicaria
GCCCGCGGCTCTGGCGGAATGTTTGCTCTGGAACCTGCAGTCTCCCTGGACGACGCTAGTGGTTTGAAACGGCTTCCTCCCCAAGTGGAGCAGAGTTACTTTGCCCTCCGGTTTTCAAGGATAACTACTCCTTTGGCTTCGCATTTCAAGTCAGCAAGCCGGTCCAAGGGACAGGCAGGTTGATGGAMGCGAGGGCTGCCCAAAGGCAGCAGAGAGGCCGAGGTGCGGCAGGCGGCAGCATGCGTGCGAGCCGAGCAAAGCAGGAGCAGGAGCCAAGTGAGAGCTGCTCTGTTCCTCAGCTGAGAGCCAGCCAGGCAGCCCGCGGCACCTCGACACAAGAGCTGCAGCCAGTGCCCGCGCCTGCCCCTCTCTATGTGGGGGATGAGGGGTCACAGGAAAGCTACACATCCAGCAAAAGGGCTGAGGATGGCGTCGAGGTCCCGGCTCCAGAAGAGCCCTCCGATGTGAAACACATATCTGTTTCCAAATCACATGGATCTCCCAAGCACACAGATGGGACATTGACCGAAGACACRGATCCCGATACAACAGGCAGGGCCTCGGCAAACATCGCCTTCTACAACAGTGAGGATTTGGAGGAAATCTCCGAGGACGAATTGGAAGAGTTCACGGATCTGATGCCCACACATTTTTCTGAATCAGATGCATCTCCTGGGCATACAGATGGCACATCAGCTCATGACACAGATCCCGAATCAACAGGCAAGGACTTCGTGAGCAAGCCCTTCTACTATGATGGGGATTTGGAGGAAATCACGGAGGATGAATTGGAAGAGGACACGGATCTGACACCCACCTCTTCTTGCAAAGCACAGGCATCTCCCAAGCAAAGAGATGGCCCATCAGGTCATGAGACACATCCCCATCCAACAAGAAATTCGTCTGTGAACATCCCCTTTTCCTACCTTGAGGATTTGGAGGACATCTCCGAGGAAGAGGTAGATGAGGACTTGGAAAATGAAGAGTATTTTCAAATCTGCTTGACTGATTGGCTCTACACCAAGAGGAGATCAAGACTCTTTCCAGCAAACACAAAGGTGTATCTTGAGGTGCCTCGAGAAAAGGCAGTATGCCAAGAGGAGATGAAGAGCAGTCCACTCCCACCAGAGGACTGCCATCCTGCTGAGGCCACGTACCTGAAGGAAGACCCTGGCATCTCCAAGGCAGAGGACTGTGACGGGACATGTTCTCCCTCACCACACACACCCCAGAGCGGCTGCAGCTCCACCACAACCTCTGCTCCAACAGACCACGTGCTAGCGGCCATGGCCAACAAAGACACCGAGCGCTCCCAGTCTCAGCTTGGGGGAGCATCAGGCAGCGCCTCCAAGCAGAAGAAGAAAGTGAAGCACAAGAGGAGCCTCCCTGCCAAGAAAGGGAATCGCAAGAGGAGCCTCCCTGCTACCTCCTCCCCTCCCACACCTGCGGAGCAGGCTCCACATGGAAGGGGTCTCCAGCACCTGCCCCCAAAGAAGCGCTATCGCTCCTGCTGCCATTAGGGAAACAAGGGTTTCCCAGGGCTACAGCAAGCTGCCGCTCTGCTGCAAGGGGCCGGCCTCTGGACACGTGTGTGCCAGCCTGCCCTTTCCCAGCACTGCTGCCTCAGAGACCTCCAGCAACCCCCGCCCCTTTCCTCTCCCTTTCTAGGTAGTCTCTTATGTTTTCTAAATAAAATAATTCATGTTGTTCTTAAGTTACACTCTGGTGTGTGTTCATTATCGGCAAGAAGATGAGTAAAATCTGTTCCTAAGCAAGCTCTTGGGGGAAGCAGGAGGAGGTTATGGGGACCTTCTACTGCACCTAGAGCAATGGTAGTCAATTGCATAATTAAGCCATTCATTACACCGTGGTCAAATGACTATGAGGAATAGGGTGAATGATATCATAGCATGAATGAGAAGACAATGCCATGAAAATCATTTACACAAAAAAATACTTACTAGTGGAGCAGATTCAATCCATGGATCTTCCTTCAACAATAGTCCACCTCTAACTGGGGCAAGCTCAAAACTGCCCTGTTCATAGAACAAGTAGAACTGTAAAATTAGAATTGATTTCTAAATGGGAGATATATAGTATTTTATTTAAAATTATTTTTTTAAATTAAGGTTAGAATTTTAAAATAATAGCTTTGTAGGTGACATAAACACTGTGCAGTCTTGCTTGGGTTTAGGCAGGATTTGTGCATCTGATGTTGCACGAGGGTACGTTGTTTCCAACACCAAAAGGGCTGTTAGAGCTGCTAAGAGTCAAGGCACTGGGAATACCATGCAAAGGAGAGCTTACAGTGGTG